>NC_083877.1:24327463-24632834 GCF_032452875.1 Bos javanicus | reverse complement strand
AAACAATCAAGCAAGACAAAACAATAATAGTTTCAGTTCAATTCAGTCGCACAGTCAGGTCCAACCCTTTGAGACCCTATGGACTGCAGCACACCAGGCTTCCCTGTCCATCACCAACTCCCAGAGCTTGCTCAAACTCATGTCCATAGAGTTGGTAATGCCATGCAACCATCTCATCCTCTGTCATCCCCTTCTCTTCCTGCCTTCAATCTTTCCCAGCATCAGAGTGTTTTCCGATGAGTCAGTTCTTTGCATCAGGTGGCCAAAGTATTGGAGCTTCAGCTTCAGCATCAGTCCTTCCAATGAATATTCAGGACTGATTTCCTTTACAATTGACTGGTTTGATCTCCTTGTAGTGCAAGGGACTCTCATGAATCTTCTCCAATAGTTTAGCCATTAAACAAAGTCAAGGACCTTCAGATCCCCCCCAAGGACGGTGTGTAACATTCTGAGACATGTTCTTTGAGCTGTTTTGCAGAATCTGAAACCCCTACCAAGTGGAATAAGTTACCTGTATGTGCTCATAAGTGCTAGACCTCAGACTGTGTGTGTTAGTCACTCAGTCGTGTCCAACTCTTTGTGATCTCATGAGCTGTAGCTGCCAGGGTCCACTGTCCATGGAATTCTCCAGGCACGAATATTGGAGTGGGTTGCCATTTCCTTCTCCAGGGGATCTTCCTTCTCTAGGGATCAAACCTGGGGCTCTTGAATTGCAGGTGGATGCTTTACTGTCTCAGCTACTCTGGAAGCACCAGATCTAAGACTGGTTGTAAACAAAAGGTTGATTGTGCTGACTCCTGATTAACTCACCAGCAATGAATCAGAAGAATGTCCACAAGCTGATTATGAACCCCATAACTCCCTTCCCTCACCTTATCTTTAAAACATTTTCCCCACAGCCATCTGGGAATTCTAGGATTTTGAGTCCTGGCTGCATGGACTACTTGCTTGGTGCCCTGTGATAAACACTGCATTTTGCTTCACTGCAACCCACATGAGCAAGTGGGCCCAGGAATGGTTCAGCAATATATATTGTTGTTTAGTCGTTAAATCATGTCTGACTTTTTTGTGACCCGGTAGACGGTAGCTTGCCAGGCTCTGCTATCAACAGGATTTCCTAAGCAAGAATACTGGAGTGGGTTGCCATTTCCTTCTCCGTGGTATCTCCCTGACCCAGTGATCTAACTTGTGTCTCCTGCTTTTCAGGTGGATTCTTTACCAGTAAGCCACTTGGGAAACTAATATATATGTGTGTGTAGTGCAAAAGATAAAAGTATTTCTAGAGTTCACACTACTCAAACTCTAAAATAAAAGATTAAGTTGGACTCATTTTGATTTGTTAATTGAGAGTTGTCAACATTTTTACCATGCAAGCCACTTCAGGCAGATTGATTTAATTTATCTAGTGGTCAATTGGCTTGGCCTCTATTTCAGATAATTAAGATAGCTTTAGATTTCAGGATTCTGTCATATTAGTTGAAGGAATGCTTCCTGCTATTGGAGCCCTATACTTCCTGATTTGGACACAGACCCTCCAAGATGTGGGTAAATTTATCAAGGAATTAGTAGTCTCATCAGAAATAAGCTCCATAGCAAATGAGTTTTCTGAATGGTGTGGTCATGTCCTCAAAATCCTTTCCTCTAGTGGGCTGATTGCTGTGATCTGGAGAAAAGAAAAAAGAAATCAATCTGTAGTGCCTTCTGTGTGTCAGGGCTTCACAGGTGGTGCTAGTTGGTAAAGAACTGGCCTGCCAATGCAGGAGATGTAAGAGACATGCGTTCAATCCCTGGGTCATGGTTTAGACACGGGTTTGATCCATGGAGGAGAGCATGGTAACCCACTCTGGTATTCTTGCCTGGAAAATCCCAATTACAGTAGAGCCTGGTGGGCTTCAGTCAATGGGTTGCAAAGAGTCAGACACAACTGGGCAACTAACAATACATTACACTATTGTTAGTCTCATGTCCCCTCCTGAAACATACATTTATACTTCTAAATAGGAGACATTAATGAGACTTTTCAGATATTCCTTTATTAACCATAGCTGCATCTCTTTTCTTAGGAAGGTAAGTCAGGAGTTAGCTGTTGAGACCTTCCAATCCTGTTTCTCTTTCAGAACATGAGTTAAGTTTCAGTATTCATGAGCTTTCCCCGTGGCTCAGACAGTGAAAAATCTACCTGCAATGCCGGAGACCTGAGTTTGACCTCTGAGTTGGGAAGATCCCCTGGAGGAGGGCATGGAAAGCCTCTCCAGTATTCTTGCCTGGAGAATCCCCATGGACAGAGAAACCTGGCGGGCTACAGTCCATGGGGTTGAAAAGAGTCGGATACAACTGAGCGACTGAGCACACAAGTGGAAGGCACTGCTCTGATTTTTATCACCTACCCCATACTGTTTAGGTGAGATGAGATGAGGTGGTTAGATAACATTACTGAGTCAATGCACATGAATTTGAGCAAACTCCGGGGCATAGTGGAGGACAGAGGACACTAGCGTGCCTGGGGTCACAAACAGTCAACTTAGCGACTGAACAACAACCATGCTGTTTCCTTTGCTTATTTCAGTTGTTCACTGGAAAGAAGGTTTTGCAGTCAATCTGCAGTACCAGATTCTAAGAAGTAGATTTAGATTCTGAACAGTCTTAATGCTATCTTGTACTAATAAATTTTCCTGGATGCATTTTATTTTTCCAACTACATATTGAGCTCACAGATAACGTTGCTTTTATAATTTTCAAAGGTTCTAGGGAAATTGTGGGCCCCAAATCACGTGTTTAAATAAATATGTACATGTTGAGTTAAACTAACATTCTACCTGACTGTAACAGATAAGACAGAACAAAATTCTTATTTATTTTTAAGCAACTCTACTGAGGTATAAGTGACATTCCCTAAAATTCATCCATTTTGAATTTCCAGTTTAATAATTTTTAGTAAATTATCCTTCATCCCCAATTATAGTTCTTTATTTCCATGCTTGGCCCCATAGCTACCACTGACCACATTTATAATTTTATAAGTTCCTTTCGTGAATATTAAGGGTGGGGAGATTTGGGAAAATAGCATTGAAACATGTATAATATCATGTATGAAACGAGTCGCCAGTCCAAGTTCGATGCACGGTACTGGATGCTTGGGGCTGGTGCACTGGGACGACCCAGAGAGAGGGGAGGGGAAGGAGAAGGGTGGAGGGTTCAGGATGGGGAACGCGGGTATACCTGTGGTGGATTCATTTCGATGTTTGGCAAAACTAATACAATATTGTAAAGTTTAAAAATAAAATAAAATTTAAAAAAAAAAGAAAAAAAATATGCAATCTTGTGTCTGGCTATTATTCCTTAACATAATTTTAAAAAATTATTTATCTTGTAGCATACTTTAGTATTTCACTTATATTTATTGATGAATAGCAATTCACTGGCAAATGAATTACATTTCGTTTATCCATTCACCAGATGTTGCACGTTTTGGTGCTATTAGGAAGAATAACCATAAAGTAAGTTCCCAGTATTTTTAGAATATACCTTTGCTAGCACTTACACATTTACTGAGTATCACAAATGTAGGTGGTGTGGCAGATTCCAAACACTACAGACTACTTAGCCAGATAGATATGCAATGTGATTTTTACTATGCCGCCTACCATATGTGTGATCTCAAATTTACTTGATCTCTTTCAGCTTTAGTTTCTTGTTTGTAAGTTGGAAATAATATCTCTATTGCATAACTTTTCTATTAGAATGCTGTGCATAAAAATAATTTAATGCATAGCACTTGTGCACATTTATAAATTGGGATTTGAAAGTTTATAAATTTTATTGAAATTTTATGTAAAAGATTCCTAACCAAAGTGTGTTTCCTTCCATATTTGCAATTCCAATCTCTCTCAAGTTGAATAATAGCAGCCCATCCTAAGGCAACCCAGTTCTGAAAGGTTGTCGGCTCTCTTTGCATTGTGAGCTCGTGAGAGATATCCTTAATGTTTGTGAAGTTGGTCTCAAGAAAGCAGAATTTGATCCCTCCTTGAACCACAGGAAACTGATTCTAGGGCAGAAATGGGGTATTTCTAGCACATGTATGTGTTATCCTCTCTTATTGGCTGGGCAACCAGATGCAGAATCCTATTACCTGAAGCAGAATGTTCCACAGATCTAGGCTGTAGAACTTTCCATGTTGAAGATACTTGATCAGGATAAATGGAGAGGAGAACTTTTCTAGCCTCATTACTGATCCTGTGGCTTCATCCTGGTCATAAGTCCAGAGGCTGCTGAAGACATTCTGAGCAGTCTGGGATGGTGATGGGCAAGGTGGGGGTGGGGCACAGTCAGGCACCTCCAGGTTCTAATATTTGGGAATGTGAAGACAATGAATACTCTGTAGATAAATTATTTTCTATGTGTGACCTTGTCTTTCTGAACAGGAGTGAACAGGCTCTTGACTGTGGAACAGCGTCCTCCTTCGCTATGTTCAGAAAAGATAGAGTCCCAATTTCACCTGCAGTTCCCCTTCCAGCTCTTTCTATGTTTTACACAGTACAGATGGGAACCTGCAAAAAGCCCCCAAGAACCTGTTTGTAGTGAATGTAAATGGGGATGAAAAAGAGCAAGGACAAGTGAGTCACTCTGAATACTAAGGAGGGCTACAGCTCCCTGTATATCAGAGGACTGAAGACTCAGCCACATACTTCTGTACCTCCACACAATGCCGCTAAGCCCACTGCAGCCCACACCCAAAGCCTTGCCTGCTTCTGCTCTGGGACCAGGGTTGAGGAAGAGCTATGTGTGGATTGGAAAAGGGAAAGCCAATGAACCACAGTGTTTTCAGTAATCAGGGGGAAGTGGAAATAGATTAATAGGCATTCCAGTCACTGTAGTTCCCTCAACTAACTAGACTGTACTGAACATCACTAACCTTGACTTCCACCAGTATATTGGCCTCAGTGAGTCAGATCTCTAGCCTCTTTTCCCATGGTTTAAAATGCACTAAATGATTACTCAAAGATATCAAGCAAAATAATGTGGTTCAACTAGGTCAACATTTAAACTCCACTGTTGCTACATCCTAAGAGCTAGACCTTCTGTGGTGTTTCTTCACATTCATGAATGAGACATGGACAGACACCTTCTTCTCACACACCTGGCAAGAAAATCTGCATGTTTTACACCAGAACAGTTGATTATGCCTCATTAAGTCATTGGTGAGAGTTTGATTTTTGCCAGAGTCCAACTCCAGCAGCCAGGGATTCAATTTGGAGAGGTGAATGGTGTCGGCGAATGAGACAGCCTCTCAGTTTTCTACGGACTGCCTGTTTATTCCAAGTTTAAGATTCTCTTTTATACTTTTACAAAAACATTAGGCCAGAGGTTTGACATTTTCAGTTCCCCCTCTCCCAGATTTATTATCTCCATAAATCATTGTTGCTCTTCAAACAGAGTTCCTGCTTCAATGATTCTCTCGGAATCAGCCTTATCATCTATTATCTACCTCCTCTAATGTGTCCTATAGTTAACTTGTGATTACATAGTAACTCATGCTACATTCCTCAGTTTACTACTTATCTTCCTAAATCCTGTTTGCCCCTAACATCCTGAGCTCACTATCTCTTAAAAAGGCTTCCAGCTATAGTCTCTAAAAATTTCTAATTTCTATAAGCTATAATAAAATATGCTAACTTTACAACATTCCTTAAATCTTTAACTTCTAACTGTTTTAATTATTTCTAAGCCCTAAATTCAGTAAACTCTTTTGCCATAAACATTCTCCTCACAAATAAGCTTCAGATATCAATTCCTCCCATGGCCTCAAGCTACGGCCTATATGCTCATCCTGGAACACTCTTTTGTAAAAGTCCTTGAACAAATGTCAATGATTAACTTTATGAATTATTTTCTGAGCCCAGCTGCAGAAGGCTTTGTGCCTCCTCATGCTCCTCTCAAGAACAATAAGCACATTACTATTCCTTTTCAGTCAACTCAGCCGAGGAGAGGAAAAGACAAGTCAGAATTACAAGGCCTAACTCCTTAATCCCGGGTCCGTGCCTGGGGAATGAGGAGAGGGGGCTGGAGCCGTGCCTCCATTTTGTCAGTAATGCCTAATGTGGCTCCTGACAGATTTTGGTTTAGTTCAACCTTCTCACTGCATGTCTACTTGTATTTCATTTCTTCTCATATGAAGCTATTTGCATTTTTAAAACCCACTTTTGATATCCGAAAGGAACATTGATAGGGGAAGTCCACCACTGTCTTCTGAGAAACCTGTATGTGGGTCAAGAAGCAACAGTTAGAATCAGACATGGAACCACAGACTGGCTCAAAATTGGGAAAGAAGTATGTCAGGGCTGTATATTGTCACCCTGCTTATTTAACTATATGCAAAATACCTCATGCAAAACCCTGGGCTGGATGAATCACAAGCTGGAATCAAGATTTCTGGGAGAAATATCAATAACCTCAGATATGCAGATGACACCACGCTTATGGTAGAAAGCCAAGAGGAACTAAAGAACCTCTTGATGAGGGTGAAAGAAGACAGTGAAAAAGCTGGATTAAAACTGAAAATTCGAAAAACTTAGATCATGACATTAGGTCCCATCACTTTATGGCAAATAGGCAGGGGAAAAGTGGAAGCAGTGGCAGATACTATATTCTAGGTATGCAAAGTCCCTGCATGGTGACTGCAGCCATGAAATTAAAGGATGCTTGCTTCTTGGAAGAAAAGCTATTACAAACCTAGACAGTCTATTAAAAAGCAAAGACATCACTTTGCTGACAAAGATCTGTATAGTCAAGATTATCATTTTCGCAGTAGTCGTGTATGGATGTGAGAGTTTGACCATAAAGTCTGAGCATTGAAAAATTGATGCTTTTGAGTTGTGGTGCTGGGGAAGACTCTTGAGAGTCTTTGGACATCATGGAGATCAAAACCATCAATTCTAAAGGAAATCAACCCTGGATATACTTTGGAAGACTGCTGCTGAAGCTCCAATACTTTGGCCATGTGATGTGAAGAGCCAGCTCATTTGAAAAGATCCTGATGCTGGGATAGATTGAGGGCAGGAGGAGAAGATGGTGACAGAGGACAAGATAGTTGGATGGCTTCACTGACTCAGTAAACATGAATTTGACAAACTCTGGGAGATAATGAATACAGGGAAGCCTGGCATCCTGCAGTCCATGGGGCCTCAGAGTCGAACACAACTTAGTGACTGAGCAACAACAACAACTTAATTAGAATACAGAAAAGAGGAGAGGGGCAACCAGAGTGGGTCACTTGGAACTTTGGCACAAAAATGTACTTAACCTAGAGTGCCCGTTATAGGTGACCACTGGATAAATGAACCCCTGAAAACACTCATCAAATTAGAATGGGAAGAAATTCAACCCTGGTAAGAATGGGGAGGAAATATGGCATAAAAGTCTCAAGGTAGGATTTGTTCCAATTGCTGTCCTCCAGGGGGTGATGTTGCATAAACTGGAAATGTCACCTCCAGCAAAAGTTCCATTTCACTCCTATGAGCTTCTGTATCTCTCAGCTCACTGAGGTACACATTTAAATAGGTTCAACACTAGAAGCCATCATTGTCAAGGAAGAATTTCTGCCTGACAGTCACTATAATTTGCTTAAATAATGATCTTTTGAATCTCAGATTTCCTTGTAATAGCACTCAGCACACTGGCGCATTCCCTCCTGCTCCTTAGGGAAGATCTTCCACAATATGGCTCTCATCTTAATTTCTGCATAGTCAGATTCTCCACCACCCTTCTCCTGTTGGGAATGCTCTTCATAGGGAATCAGTAACATTACATTCCATGCTCCTGCCTCTATAGAACAAACCAGTTCTGGTTGAAATCTGAACAGAGATATTGTCTTATTATAGACAGATTTGTCCTGGTTTCATTGATTTAGCGCTACTGTTTCAGGAAGAACTGGAGGCCAGTCAGTGACCCGCCTGACAATCACATCACTGGCTCTAAAGGGGCCCCCTGAAGTGGAGGTACAACTATTCCTACCTCTACTGAACTTCCTTATCTCTTCTTGTATGTCCAGACAATAGAATATGAAGGAATAAAAGGCTTTGTTTATCCAGTGGTCACCTATAACAGGCATTCTAGGTTAAGTGCATTTTTGTGCCAAAGTTCCAATTGACCCACTCTGGTTGCCCCTCTCCTCTTTTCTCTCTTCTAATTTTATTTCTCTAATATACACTGTGTGGCCAATAATAATTATTATTACTTTTATTTTTCTACACTGTCTCTCACAGTTCCTTTAGTCAACATTTGCAACGGTCTCGAACTGTCCATCTGTTCCTGAGAGTCTGCAGATCACTTCAGTTTTACTTCAGTGAAAATATACAAGTCCTCATTTTCTACCCCCTTTACCTCTAAATTCATATACAGGGAACCATTATTAATCATAGACTCTGAGAAAAAGCAGAATTTTTTTTCATATGCTTTAAAAAATACTTATTGTTCTTTTAAAATAACCTACTAGAGGTAAAAAGCAGAATCCAAATAGCAATAATCAACAGTTAAAATGTATTTAGTGTAAAATAGATAACTAGTGGGAAGATGCGATATATCAGATGGAGCCCATACTGGTGCTCTGTGAGGAACTAGAGGGTTGGGATGGAAAAGGGGAGGGATGCTCAAGAGGGATGGTATATATATGTATATATAACCATGACTGATTCTCATTGTTGTATGGCAGAAATTAACACAACAATGTAAAGCAATTATCCTCTAATTTAAAAAATAACAAAATAAATAAAATATGATGTATTTAAACCTGAAATTTTATTTAAAATTTATTTTTATTTTAAAATTATATGTTTTAATAAAAATTAAAAAAAATAAAATTATAATTTCAGTGCCCATCTAGAGATTCAAAATAATATAACTCTTTATGTAGGTTCAGTCTAGAATATATATATATATATATATATATATATATATATATATATATATTTAAAAATGAAACTGTTTAATACTGCAAAGTGTTCCAGCCAAGACTGAAATGAATACTGTGCTGATTTGTGAGCATCCTTCAGAATCACAGGTTTGTACACAGCAGATGCAAAAAAAAAAAAAAAAGAATCCTGAGAACTCCTGAGAAAATATTTCATTATGCAAGAATCTTCTGCATCCATGCCATCTGAGACTAAAACTATGGCTAGATAATTAATTTTTGTTTTCTCTTCCCTAAAATCCTCCACAAATTCAAAATCAGAGTCTACCTTCACTGCAATGTTCTTAGAAAATGCCCCTCAAGTCCTAAAATAATGACCTTTCTATTTCCCACTCTGCTCCACTCCTCTGCAGCCCATTCTGAATTGGTTGAGGTGAGAGGGTGGGGCTTCCTGTCACAAAGTGAGGGCATGAGCAGGACTTGTTGGGTGAGCTGACTGGCTGCAGGAGCAGGAACATTTCCACAACAGCTTATGACACTCCCTCCCTCAGGGTTTAGTGAAGTATCTTACAGTGAAAATGTCTCAGTAAGAAGAGGAAGCATCATGAAGAGGCTAGCAGGCACTGTGCTGGGGCTTTTGTTTGCCCAGGTTTGCTGTGAGTTGGGGCTGCCCCAGAGGGGCATCTGAAGGATTGAGCAGCTGTAGTATTGTTAAGGGAGAGAGAGGAACTTACAAGTCCTGCAGACTTTCTATCCTTCTCATCATCTATGGGAGTTGTGTGTGTGTGGGGGAGGTCACTTCCACGATTTTGTCAGAGTTACAATGACCCTCTCCTGTGACTGTTTGTTTCTCATCAGGTGTGCAAGGGCTGGATGTGGAGCAGAGTCCCCCGGCCTTGAGTCTCCAGGAGGGAGCCAGCCACATGCTGAGGTGCAATTTTTCTGCCTCCGTGAGCAATGTACAGTGGTACCTTCAGAACCCCAGTGGCCGCCTTATCCACCTGTTTAACATTCCTTCAGGAACAAAACAAGATGGAAGATTAAACGCCACGACAATCCCTAAAGAACGTCGCAGCTCACTGCACATTTCCTCTTCGCAGACCACAGACTCAGGCATTTACTTCTGTGCTGTGCAGCACAGTGCTCCCCAGGCACCTGCAGCCTCTACACAAACCCTCCGTGGGCTCAGCCCCTCTTCCAGCCACAGTCACACCGTGAAGCCACCACAGGGCATTTGCAGTGTTGATTATTTCTTACCTACACTCGTACAGTTTTAATCACAGACACTTTTTGGCCCTACAGATTATGAACTTTGGTCTTTATCTTCCTTTCTCAATCTGTATTTCCTTCTGCACTACAGACTTCTAACTTGGAACTAGCAGAATAGCTGATAAGAGGACAAAAATTAAATATTCAATCATAGTATGCTGTATGACCTAAATCAAATCCCTTATGATTATATAGTGGAAGTGAGAAATAGATTTAAGGGCCTAGACCTGATAGATAGAGTGCCTGATGAACTATGGAATGAGGTTCGTGACATTGTACAGGAGACAGGGATCAAGACCATCCCCGTGGAAAAGAAATGCAAAAAAGCAAAATGGCTGTCTGGGGAGGCCTTACAAATAGCTGTGAAAAGAAGAGAAGCAAAGGAGCAAAGGAAAGATATAAGCATCTGAATGCAGAGTTCCAAAGAATAGCAAGAAGAGATAAGAAAGCCTTCCTCAGCGATCAATGCAAAGAAATAGAGGAAAACAACAGAATGGGAAAGACTAGAGATCTCTTCAAGAAAATTAGAGATACCAAGGGAACATTTCATGCAAAGATGGGCTCAATAAAGGACAGAAATGGTATGGACCTAACAGAAGCAGAAGATATTAAGAAGAGATGGCAAGAATACACAGAAGAACTGTACAAAAAAGATCTTCATGACCCAGATAATCACGATGGTGTGATCACTGACCTAGAGCCAGACATCCTGGAATGCGAAGTCAAGTGGGCCTTAGAAAGCATCACTACCAACAAAGCTAGCGGAGGTGATGGAATTCCAGTTGAGCTATTTCAAATCCTTAAAGATGATGCTGTGAAAGTGCTGCACTCAATATGCCAGCAAATGTGGAAAACTCAGCAGTGGCCACAGGACTGGAAAAGCTCAGTTTTCATTCCAATCCCAAAGAAAGGCAATGCCAAAGAATGCTCAAACCACTGCACAATTGCACTCATCTCACACGCTAGTAAAGTAATGTTCAAAATTCTTCAAGCCAGGCTTCAGTAATACCTAAACCATGAACTTCCTGATGTTCAGGCTGGTTTTAGAAAAGGCAGAGGAACCAGAGATCAAATTGCCAACATCTGCTGGATCATAGAAAAAGCAAGAGAGTTCCAGAAAAACATCTATTTCTGCTTTACTGACTATGCCAAAGCCTTTGACTGTGTGGATCACAAAAAACTGTGGAAAATTCATCAAGAGCTGGGAATACCAGTCCACCTGATCTGCCTCTTGAGAAATTTGTATGCAGGTCAGGAAGCAACAGTTAGAACTGGACATGGAACAACAGACTGGTTCCAAATAGGAAAAGGAGTTTGTCAAGGCTGTATATTGCCACCCTGCTTCTTTAACTTATATGCAGAGTACATTATGAGAAACGCTGGACTGGAGGAAGCACAAGCTGGAATCAAGATTGTGGGGGAAAATATCAATAACCTCAGATATGCAGATGACATCACCCTTATGGAAGAAAGTGAAGAGGAAAGCCTCTTGATGAAAGTGAAAGTGGAAAGTGAAAAAGTTGGCTTAAAGCTCAACATTCAGAAAATGAAGATCATGGCATCTGGTCCCATCACTTCATGGGAAATAGATGGGGAAACAGTGGAAACAGTGTTAGATTTTATTTTTCTGGGCTCCAAAATCACTGTAGATGGTTATTGCAGCCATGAAATTGGAAGACGCTTACTCCTTGGAAGGAAAGTTATGACCAACCTAGATAGCATATTCAAAAGCAGAGACATTACTTTGCCAACAAAGGTCTGTCTAGTCAAGGCTATGGTTTTTCCAGTAGTCATGTATGGGTGTGAGAGTTGGACTGTGAAGAAGGCTGAGCGCCGAAGAATTGATGCCTTTGAAGTGTGGTGTTGGAGAAGACTCTTGAGAGTCCCTTGGACTGCAAGGAGATCCAACCAGTCCATTCTGAAGGAGATCAGCCCTGGGATTTCTTTGGAAGGAATGATGCTAAAGCTGAAACTCCAGTACTTTGGCCACCTCATGTGAAGAGTTGACTCATTGGAAAAGACTCTGATGCTGGGAGGGATTGGGGGCAGGAGGAGAAGGGGATGAAAGAGGATGAGATGGCTGGATGGCATTACTGACTCAATGGATGTGAGTCTGGGTGAACTCTGGGAGTTGGTGATGGACAGGGAGGCCTGGCGTGCTGTGATTCATGGGGTCACAAAGAGTCAGACACGACTGAGCGACTGAACTGAACTGAACTGAACTGAACTGAAAAGTGGTAAAAAGTGAGAAGAATTCAGAGAAAAAAATAATTCCAATAAAGTTGTTTTCCTGATTAGTTAGAGGTCTCAAGAATGTTCATATCTGCCTCACCAGAATGTGTCCCAAAAGACACTTGCATCATCCCATCCTATGAGTGCAGCAAAGTGAATAAGAACAATAAACCTTACTCAATGTTTAATATGAGCTTGGTAACTTAGAAGAGAATTATTCTGGATGCAATAAATCTTAAACCCATTTCACTGTCCATAGTCAAGGTCTTGGAAGAGTTGATTCCTTCTTGAGATCTAAAGGATAATCCATTTCCTTGCCTTTTTTAGCTTTTGAAGGCCAACTAAATTCTTTGGTTCATGACTCCTTCTTGAATCACTAGAACTTTCTTCCCTCACCTTCCTCTTTTGGAGTCAAATATCTTTCTGTCTCTGTCCTATAAGGTATAAAAAGTATTAAACAGAAACCTCAATTAAATAGGGTTGGGAGACAGAGGGAACTCTCAGGACCTGTGGACATAGTAGAGGGCAAAGGGCAGATGAAATATGCCTCTTATTTCCTGGCAAGGACTCAGCCACTGAAAAGCCATGGACTCTTGTTTACTGTAGCATCTCAGCTTCCTTTCTCAATTTACATTGTCTTAAATTCTTTTCAACAATGTCTTACAGTTTTCAGAGAACAGGTCTTTCACCTCATTGGTTAAATTTATGCCAGGTACTTTTGATTCTTTTTGATTCAACTAGAAATTGGATTGCTTTCTTAAATTCTCTTTTTGATAGTTATTATTAGTGTATAGAAATGCAACAGATTTCTGTATATTAATCTTGTATCCTGAAACTTTATCTTGTAATCAACTTTGTTGATTGTTTCTATTTTGTTGGTGGTGTCTTTACAATTTTCTATATAGAGTATCATGCTGTCTGTAATTAGAGACAGTTTACCTCTTTCTTTTCAACTTGGATGCCAATCATTTCTTTTTCCCATCTGATTACTTAGACTAGGACTTCTAGTACTATGTTAAATAGAAATGGTGAGAGTTGCATCCTTGTCTTGGTACTGATCTTAGAGAAACGGATTAAGTTTTTTACCATTTAGTATGATGTCAGCTGTAGATTTGTAACAAATGGTCTATTATTTCAAGGCATGCTCTCTTTATACCAAATATGTTGACGGTTTTTATCATGAATGTTAAATCTTGTCAAAATCTTTTTCTTCATCTATTGACATAGTCATGTAATTTTTATCCTTTATTCTGTTAACATGGTATATCACCTTGCTTGATTAGTGGATAGTGAACCATCATTGCACATCTGAAATAAATCTCTTGATCATGATGCGTGATTCTTTCAAGTTTTGCTGAATTCAGTTTGCTACTATTTTGTTAAGAATTTTTGCATCTAGCTTGGGGCTAGTGCACTGGGATGACCCAGAGGGGTGGTATGGGGAGGGAGGAGGGAGGGGGGTTCAGGATGGGGAACACGTGTATATCCATGGTGGATTCATGTTGATGTATGGCAAAACCAATACATATTGTAAAGTAATTAAACTCCAATTAAAATAAATAAATTTATATTAAAAAAAGAAAACAAAAAACAAAAAAAGAATTTTTGCATCTATATTCATCAGAAATATTGGCCTGAATTTTCTTTTTTGTAGAATCTTTGTCTGATTTTGGTATCAGGATATTGTAGGCCTCAGAGAATGAGAGTGAGAGCATTTCCTAATCTTTGATTTTTAGGAATAATTTGCAAAGGGTGGGTACTAATTTTTCTTTAAATATTCAGTTGAATTTCTTCTTGAAGCATATAACCCTGGATTTCTGTTTCTCGGGAATTTTTTGATTACTGGTTCAAATTAATTACTAGTAATTGGTCTGTTCAAATTTTCTTTTTCTTTCACATTCCATCTTGGAAGACTGTGTGTGTCCAGGAAGGTATTGTTTTTACAGTAATATTTTTAGGTTCCAAGCATTAGGACTTGAATAACTTTGGGAGCCCTTTTTCAGGCTACCACATTTATTACAGCAATTCTGGCTATCCATTTTCCACTACTCTGGCACTTGCTGTTATCTGCTTGTTTATTTGCCTAGTGACTTGACTATTTCAGGTAAGTTAATTTTTCCCACAGTTTACAGCCTATGATGTTGTTCCTCAAAGGATATAGTCTTGGGTACATTCTCAGACATCCTGATGCAGCAGTGGTTTAGCAAGGCTCTTTAACAGTCTTTTTCTCTAATTTCTATGCTAGACTATTTGCTTCTGTTTGTATTACACTTAGGCAATAGACTCCACTAATTTCTGGCTGATTTTTTTTTCAACAGTGCTGCTGCTGCTGCTGCTAAGTCGCTTCAGTAGTGTCCGATTCTGTGTGATCCCACAGATGGCAGCCCACCAGGCTCCCACGTCCCTGGGATTCTCCAGGCAAGAGCACTGGAGTGGGTTGCCTTCTCCAATGCATGAAAGTGAAAAGTGAAAGTGAAGTCGCTCAGTAGTGTCCAACTCTTAGCGAACCCATGGGCTGCAGCCTACCAGGCTCCTCCGTCTATGGGATTTTCCAGGCAAGAGTAATGGAGTGGGTTACCAGTGCCTTCTCCGTTCAACAATGCTATGAAGCCATAAATTGTTCCCAGGTCTCATCTAATTAAATCAAGCCTGTTTGCAGAGCCAGCCTTTGAAACTTTTCTTTGAGATCTTCAGACCAGAGAGGACTTTTCCTAGCTATCCCCTTTTCCTGTACTTTCTGTTAAGATTTTAAGTTGTTGTCTATGAATTAACTTGTTGATCTCATTGAGTTGCAGCCTTCTCCAATTGTTTACCATAAGCATCTCCATTGTTTTCAACAGCACCCTGAAACTTGGGCTTCCCAATGATGGTTTCAGATAAAGTCTTCTCAAAGGGAGACCTCTGTTTTAACAGCTGCTTCTTTCCGTGGGCATAACACCTGAGCCACTGCTCTGGGCCTGTAATAAGGGACAGTTGGCTGCTTGTCTCAGAGTGACATCCCTGTGTTATGAGAAGTGTGACAGAAGGGAACAGTAGCCTTTTGTCTTCTTGATTTGCCTTTGCCAGCATGAAATCACTACTCTATGAGCCGGGATGAGGGCAAGAGGACCCAGTATTCTCAGCCTACCATGCCTGACGTAGAACCTCTGTGCTACAAGTGAGGTGAGAAGTGGCCGTAGATCTGTCAGCTTTTCTTGTTTGTAATACAGTTTCTGTAACACAGACCTGGGGGAGGTAAGAAAGGACAGCAGCCAGCCCCTCTGTAGAAGTATCCACTTTTAAAAAACAATATTTTAGGGGCTGATAGCAGTACAGGGTTATCATATCTCCTACAGAGGGGCTGGCTGCTGTCCTTTCTTACCTCCCCCAGGTCTGTGTTACAGAAACTGTATTACAGTTGTGTCCAACTCTTCTCAACAGCATGGACTGTAGCTCACCCAGTCTCCTCTGTCCACGGGGATTCTCAGGCAAGAATATTGGAGTGGGTTGTCACGCCCTCCTAAAGGGGATCTTTCCACCTAGGGATCAAACTCAGATTTCCCACATTGCAGGCAGATTATTGACTGAACTACCAGGGAAGCCCATGAATATTGGAGTGGGTAGCCTATCCCTTCTCCAGGGCACCTTCCCAACCCAGGAAATGAACTGGGGTCTCCTGCATTGCAGGCAGATTCTTTAGCAGCTGAGCTACCAGGGAAGCACCCCCCGCCCCCATATCGAACTCATTTCAAAAATTAAAAAAATATAAATTCAGAGTTTGATATGAGACTGTCCAAAGAATTGTTCTGGGTATGGATGTATTTTGAGTAACAGAATACAGTCATGAGATCCTTTAATTGAGAAGTTTAAAAGACTTAAATAATATGAAGAGAAATGAATGATATTTCATATTTAGTCAACCAGTTGTTAGAAAAAGTTGGGTGTTTTTAAATTAGAGAACAATTCCTACTGTATGTGGTTCCATTAAACTTAATAGAGATTCCACTTCAAAATCTAAAGATGCTTCAAACAATTTCGCTGAGGCTGTCATTACTGAGACAGGAAGATGTGAAGTGAACAGTGAAGTGAAAGTCACTCAGTCATGTCTGACTCTTTGTGACCCCATGGACTATACCGTCCATGGATTTCTCCAGGCCAGAATACTGGAGTGGGTAACCTTTCCCTTCTCTAGAGGATCTTCCCAACCCGGAGATCGAACCCAGGTCTCCCGCATTGGAGGCAGATTCTTTACCATCTGAGCCACAGGGGAAGCCCAAGAATACTAGAGTGGGTAGCCTATACCTTCTCCAGTGGAACTTCCTGACCCAGAAATTGAACTGGGGTCTCCTGCATTGCAGGTGGATTCTTTACCAGCTGAGCTATCGGGGGAAGATAAGTTTTGGCTAATTTATCAAGAAATAGGCTGTGATAGGCAGTGGGTCTTTGTTGTTTGCCATGATGTAGAGTCATATCTCTAGGCATGGCTTTCCTGTTATATTCATACACAAAGATTTATTACAGACAGGAAATGGTTAGGGATGTGGTGGCACAGGTGTAGGCTTGGGGGTGGAATCAATGGTGATCTTAGGGTTAGCTGTCTTATGGAGGCGTATGAGATCACCTGTTATGTACTTCTTTTAGAGCTGGGCATACAGGATATATAACAGTTTGGTATGGCTCGTTTATGGTCCCAGTTGAGTTAATGGGATGAATATAAATTCAAAGGTTTGATAACCTAATGACAAAACTAAGATATCTACAGAGCTGGACTGTCAAAATTAGTAGAGAATAAAAGGGGGTTTCTGTGACAGGAGTCAGTCTCTGCAACCTCAGCCTAAACTCTTTAGAAAAGGATAATTAGATTTTCCTGCTTTGGCCCCAAGATGGGCAACTGAAAATATTGATAGTGAGGAGAAGCATTATTGTAACCATAGGCAGAATAGAAGAGCTAAAGTGCTTTGCCTTCTTACCATAAAGTGATTTATTTCTACCTTAGGTGGAAGAACTGAACACAGAAGTGAGGATGCATGGTTAGTATGTCTTACATTATTTCCATAATACATTGCAGATAATATTTTTAAATAAGAGCTACTCACTCATTTCTTTCACAGAAGCAATGACCCAACACAGCATTGTGTGTGTGTGTGGTGGCGGGGGGCGGGGGGGCTTCTTTGCATTATCAAATTTAACTCGTGTTTATTTTAAGATGTAATTGCTATCAGTTGAAGAACTGGTTAATACAAAAGGAAGTTTGGGGTGAGTAGGACTCTCACCTGGTTCATAGAAAAGTTGATGTAACCCACATCAACTTGCTACTCAACTAACTACATCAACTTGTTACTCAACTTGCTACATCAACTCACCCCTGTTTCCTGTTGTGGGGCAGCAGCAGCACATACCCAGCAATTCTTCCCTCACCCTGCCAGGCTCACCTCACCTTGCAAAGCCTTGACATTGAAGATATTTTCCATCTAGTGGAAGAGCTGAAACATGCTTCTCTCCAGCCTTCTGAAGGTGGTCGTGGCTTCACTGTGTTTAGGTAAGGATGGTCTTGATGGGATTGTGCTTCCTCTGTGACCCAAGGACCAAAGAAACAGGCAGTCTTAAGGGTACCCTGGGAAGGAAGCCTAGCTGAGTGTAAAGTAGAATTTCTTTATTCTACTTCACTTGTTCCTAAATCTCTATTGTTTTTGTTCAGTAGCTAAGCTGTGTCTGACTCTTTATAACCTTACGGACTGCAGAACGCCAGGCTCCCCTGTTCTTTGCTATCTCCTGGAGTTTGCTCAAATTCACGTCCATTGAGTCCGTGATACTATCTAATCATCTCATCTTCTGCTGCACCCTTCGTCTTTTGTCTTCAATCTTTCCCAGCATCAGGGTCTTTTCCAATGTGTCTGCTCTTTGCCTCAGGTGGCCAAAGTATTGGAGCTTCAGCTTCAGCATCAGTCCTTTCAATGAATATTCAGGGTTGATTTCCTTTAGGATTAACTAGTTTGAGCTCCTTGCAGTCCAAGGGACTCTCAAGAGTCTTCTCCAGCACCACAATTTGAAAGCATCAATTCTTCAGCACTCAGCCTTCTTTCTGGTCCAACTCTGACATCCATACACGATTACTGGAAAACCCATAGATTTGACTATACAGATCTTTTTTGGCAAAGTAATGTCTCTGGGTTTTAATACACTGTCTAGCTTTTCCATAGCTTTCCTTCCAGGAAGCAAGTGTTTTTTAATTTCATGGCTACAGTCTACTTCTATCTATTTTTTCCTCTAGGATCCAGTATTGCCCAGAACGTAACTCAAGACCAACCACCAAAGTCAGTGCAGGAGAAAGAAACTGTGACCCTGGATTGCACATATGACACTGGTGATACAACTTATAGTCTAATTCTGGTACAAGCAACACAGCAGTGGGGAGATGACCTTCCTCATTCCCCAGGACTCTTATAACAAGCCAAATGCTGCAGAAGGTTGCTACTCATTGAATTTCCAGAAGGCAAGCAAATTCATCACTTACCATCTCAGCTTCACAACTGGAGGACTCTGCAGAGTATTTCTGTCCACTGAGTGAGCCCACAGTGAGAGGCATGTAGGAGGGACCTGTACCAAAACCCAGAGTTCTAATTGATACATCCACCTGCTGTAGGGACCTGGGTAGGGAATTGCATTCACAGACAGGAAGGGGTTAGTACTGTGGCAGCACAGGTGTAGGTTTATAGGGGAAACACTCATTCTAAGAAAGTATTTCTCTAGGTTCATAGACCATGTCTAGAGCTATCGCTCATCAAAAACATTCTTATCCCTGAACATTTGGATTTAAATTTCTTATCAAAGACAAATATAAGCACCAAAATCTTTATCATTTGGTGATTAGATTAAGCTAGAAGAATTGACTAAGGAAATTCAGAAATGTCTGAATTAAAAATCAGTTAAAAATATGTGTGAATTATTGGTCTTTCAGATCAGTTCAGTTCAGTTCAGTCGCTCACCTGTGTCTGACTCTTTGCAACCCCATGGACTGCAGCACACCAGGACTCCCTGCCTATCACCAACTCCTGGAGTCAACTCAAACTCATGTCCATTGAGTCAGTAATGCCATCCAACCATCTCATTCTCTGTTGCCCTCTTCTTCTCCCACCTTCAGTCTTTCCCAGAATCAAGGTTTTTTCCAATGAGTTAGTTCTTCACATCAGGTGGCCAAAGTATTGGACTTTCAGCCTCAGCATCAGTCCTTCCAATGAATATTCAGAACTGATTTCCTTTAGGATGGACTGGTTATATCTCCTTGCAGTCCAAGGGACTCTCAAGAGTCTTCTCCAACACCACAGTTCAAAAGCATCAATTCTTCAGCGCTCAGCTTTCTTTATAGTCTAACTCTCACATCCATAATGACCACTGGAAAAACCATAGCCTTGACTAGATGGACCTATGTTGGCAGAGTAATGTCTCTTCTTTTTTCTTTTCTTTTTAAATTTGTTTATTTTTAATTGAAGGATAATTGCTTTACAGTACTGTGTTGGTTTCTACCAAACATCAACATGAATCAGTCATAGATTTACCCATGTCCCCTTCCACTTGAACATCCCTCCCACCTCCCTCCACAGCCCACCTTTCTTTCTTTTCTTTTTTTTTTTACTTTACAATATTGCATTGGTTTTGCCATACATCAACATGAATCCGCCACGGGTGTACACGTGTTCCCAATCCTGAACCCTCCTTCTACTTCCCTCCCCATACCATCCCTCTGGGTCATCCCAGTGCACCAGCCCCAAGCATCCTGTATCCTGCATCAAACCTGGACTGGCGATTCATTTCTTATATGATATTATACATGTTTTGATTCCATTCTCCCAAATCATTCCACCCTCGCCCTCTCCCAGAGTCCAAAGACTGTTCTATACATCTGTGTCTCTTTGGCTGTCTCGCATACAGGGTTATTGTTACCATCTTTCTAAATTCCATATATATGCGTTAGTACACTCTATTGGTGTTTTTATCTCTGGCTTACTTCACTCTGTATAATCGGCTCCAGGTTCATCCACCTCATTAGAACTGACTCAAATGTATTATTTTAATGGCTGAGTAATACTCCATTGTGTATATGTACCACAGCTTTCTTTATCCATTCATCTGCTGATGGACATCTAGGTTGCTTCCATGTCCTGGCTATTATAAACAGTGCTGCGATGAACACTGGGGTACATGTGTCTCTTTCAGTTCTGGTTTCCTCAGTGTGTATGCCCAGCAGTGAGATTGTTGGATCATAAGGCAGTTCTATTTCCATTTTTTTAAGGAATCTCCACACTGTTCTCCATAGTGGCTGTACTAGTTTGCATTCCCACCAACAGTGTAAGAGGGTTCCCTTTTCTCCACACCCTCTCCAGCATTTACTGCTTGTAGACTTTTGGATCACAGCCATTCTGACTGGCATGAAATGGTACCTCATTGTGGTTTTGATTTGCATTTCTCTGATAATGAATGATGTTGAGCATCTCTTCATGTGTTTGTTAGCCATCTGTATGTCTTCTTTGGAGAAATGTTTAGTTCTTTGGCTCATTTTTTGATTGGGTCATTTATTTTTCTGGAGTTGAGCTGTAGGGGTTGCTTGTATATTTTTGAGATTAGTTCTTTGTCAGTTGCTTCATTTGCTATTATTTTCTCCCATTCTGAAGGCTGTCTTTTCACCTTGCTTATACTTTCTTTTGTTGTGCAGAAGCTTTTAATTTTAATTAGATCTCATTTGTTTATTTTTGCTTTTATTTCCTATATTCTGGGATGTTGGGGGCAAGAGTGAGGTACTCCGCCCATGGCAAAGGTCATGAGGAAGGAGGCTCGACATACGCAAAGGCGGGATCGAGCCTCAGGAGTCCCCCTGGAAATCCTCGAGCATCTACCCCCATAACCAGAGCCTGCCTACTTTACTACTTTGTGCTCTCACCTACACCTCTGACTTTACGGGGGGCTGTCCCCCACCACCTCTTTCAGAGAAGGAGTTAACTTAGAGCTCCAGTTAATAAAAACTCTTAGGTGGGACAAGAGTGTTTTAACTTACAAACTCCTCTGAAGGTTCTCTAGCCTGCCTGACAGGCTTGTCCGGCCACATGTGATTGCTCACAGCCTCCCAACCGTGAGAGGCATGAGATGCTTTAAACCTTCTAAAAACAGGTTCCTTAGAAAAGTTAGAAAACTATTAGTATAAGTATAATGGGCTGATTAGAAATTGTATTGGTGAAGGGTTTTTCATTTGTTGAGCCAATGTTTGTTGCTAAGTCTCCATATCCCCTGCCCTTACACACATTAATGAATACACAGAAGAAATAAGTATTAACCTTTGATATTAATCACGTTAGACCTTAGGCTAAATTCTTTCCTTAACTAAAACCCACTACACCCTCACCCTATAGGAATGTAACTTTATTTGGGTGGCGTCTGTTTTAAGAATAATCACCCCTGGAGAAATAAGTGTCCTGGTTGACTGATCGCTGTCACAAGGAGAGGGTCATAAATTGTCAGCAGGCTCCCTGGCCAGAAGATGATGTAACACCCCTAAGACCCATGTATACATTTGTATGAAGCACCTGACTGATAAAAGTCAGGACTGCTGACCCCAGGTGACTTTTGCATAACATCTCAGTGTATAAAAGTAGACCATGGAAAATAAAGACTTGGGATCAGTTTCTCGAAATACTGGTCTCCCCATGTCGCTCTCTCTCTCACTCTGGCTGAGTCTCCATCTGGAGCGCGGAACCCACCATGCTTACTAATTATGCCTGGGCTTCTAAGATCCGACCGGGGAGGCCTCAGTGTCTCCTCTCTTTCGGGAGAACGGAAGGATGCCTGTGACCTACGTAAGTGGTGCAAGCTTCTTGTCTTGAAGTTTTATTGGTCTCCCGCGTAAACCAAGCTACTCAGCCTCTTTTCTCCACTGAATTTTCCTACTGAGCTATCCTTATTCTATTACTCTTTATATCTTTAATTAATATCTAATTGAAGCTATTGTATCCTGATCCTTGCCAATGCCGTCCCCGCTTCGAATACCTGGATCAGCCGGGGCTGGACCCCGGCACTGGGAGGTGGGTCATAGAGGATCCTGCTCTGATTTATGTTGGAGAGTGTTTTGCCTATGTTCTCTCAGAGTTTTATAGTTTCTGGTCTTATGTTTAGATCTTTAATCCATTTTGAGTTTATTTTTGTGTATGGTGTTAGAAACTATTGTAGTTTCATTCTTTTACAAGTGATTGATCAGTTTTCCCAGCACCACTTGTTAAAGAGATTGTCTTTTCTCCATTGTATATTCCTGCCTCCTTTGTCAAAGATAAGGTGTCCATAGGTGCATGGATTTATCTCTGGGCTTTCTATTTTGTTCCATTGATCAATATTTCTGTCTTTGTGCCAGTACCATACTGTCTTGATGACTGTGGCTTTGTAGTAGAGCCTGAAGTCAGGCAGGTTGATTCCTCTAGTTCCATTCTTCTTTCTCAAGATTGCTTTGGCTATTCGAGGTTTTTTGTATTTCCATACAAATTGTGAAATTATTTGATCTAGCTCTGTGAAAAATGCCATTGGTAGCTTGATAGGGATTGTATTGAATCTATAGATTGCTTGGGTAGTATATTGATTCTTCTGATCCATGAACATGGTATATTTCTCCATCTATTACTGTCCTCTTTGATTTCTTTCACCAGTGTTTTATAGTTTTCTATATATAGGCCTTTAGTTCCTTTAGGTAGATATATTCCTGAGTATTTTATTCTTTTCATTGCAGTGGTGAATGGGATTGTTTCCTTAATTTCTCATTATTAGTGTATAGGAATGCAAGGGATTTCTGTGTGTTGATTTTATATCCTGCAACTTTACTATATTCATTGATTAGCTCTAGTAATTTTCTGGTGGAGTCTTTAGGGTTTTCTATGTAGAGGATCATGTCATCTGAAAACAGTGAGAGTTTTACTTCTTCTTTTCCAATTTGGATTTCCTTTTATTTCTTTTTCTGCTCTGATTGCTCTGGCCAAAACTTCCAAAACTATGTTGAATAGTAGTCGTAAATGTGGGCACATTGTCTTGTTCCTGACTTTAGGGAAAATGCTGTCAATTTTTCACCATTGAGAATAATGTTTGCTGTGGGTTTGTCATATATAGCTTTTATTATGTTGAGGTATGTTCCTTCTATTCCTGCTTTCTAGAGAGATTTTTTTTTTAATCATAAATGGATGTTGAATTTTGTCAAAGGCTTTCTCTGCATCTATTGAGATAATCATATGGCTTTTATTTTTCAATTTGTTAATGTGGTGTATTACACTGATTGATTTGTGGATATTAAAGAATCCTTGCATCCCTGGGATAAAGCCCACTTTGTCATGGTGTATGATCTTTTTAATGTGTTGTTGGATTCTGATTGCTAGAATTTTGGTAAGGATTTTTGCATCTATGTTCATCAGTGATACTGGCCTGTAGTTTTCTTTTTTGGTGGCATCTTTGTCAGGTTTTGGTATTAGGGTGATTTTGGCCTCATAGAATGAGTTTGGAAGTTTACTTTCCTCTGAAATTTTCTGTAAGAGTTTGAGTAGGATAGGTGTTAGCTCTTCTCTAAATTTTTGGTAGAATTCAGCTGTGAAGCTGTCTGGACCTGGGCTTTTGTTTGCTGGAAGATTTCTGATTACAGTTTCAATTTTCATGCTTGTGATGGGTCTGTTAAGATTTTCTATTTCTTCCTGGTCCAGTTTTGGAAAGTTGTACTTTTCTAAGAATTTGTCCATTTCTTCCATGTTGTCCATTTTATTGGCATATAATTGTTGATAGTAGTCTCTTATGATCCTTTGTATTTCTGTGTTGTATGTTGTGATCTCTCCATTTTCATTTCTAATTTTATTGATTTAATTTTTCTCCCTTTGTTTATTGATGAGTCTGGCTAATGGTTTGTCAATTTTATTTATGCTTTCAAAAAACCAGCTTTTGGCTTTGTTGATTTTTGCTATGGTCTCCTTTGTTTCTTTTGCATTTATTTCTGCCCTAATTTTTAAGATTTCTTTCCTTCTACTAACCCTGGGGTTCTTCATTTCTTCCTTTTCTAGTTGCTTTAGGTGTAGAGTTAGGTTATTTATTTGACTTTATTCTTGTTTCTTGAGGTATGCCTGTATTTCTATGAACTTTCCCCTTAGCACTGCTTTTACAGTGTTCCACAGGTATTGAGTTGTTGTGTTTTCATTTTCATTCATTTCTATGTATATTTTGATTTCTTTTATGATTTCTTCTGTGATTTGTTGGTTATTCATCAGCGTGTTGTTCAGCCTCAATATATTGGAATTTTTAATAGTTTTTCTCCTGTAATTGAGATCTAATCTTACTGCATTGTGGTCAGAAAAGATGCTTGGAATGATTTTATTTTATTTTTTTTTATTTACCAAAGCTAGATTTATGGCCCAGGATGTGATCTATCCTGGAGAAGGTTCCATGTGCGCTTGAGAAAAAGGTGAAATTCATTGTTTTGGGATGAAATGTCCTATAGATATCAATTAGGTCTAACTGGTCTATTGTATCATTTAAAGTTTGTGTTTCCTTGTTAATTTTCTGTTTAGTTGATCTATCCATAGGTGTGAGTGGGGTATTAAAGTCTCCCACTATTATTGTGTTATTGTTAATTTTTCCTTTCATATTGTTAGCATTTGTCTTACATATTGTGGTGCTCCCGTGTTGGGTGCATATATATTTATAATTGTTATATCTTCTTCTTGGATTGATCCTTTGATCATTATGTAGTGACCTTCTTTGTCTCTTTTCACAGCCTTTGTTTTAAAGTCTATTTTACCTGATATAAGTATTGCTACTCCTGCTTTTTTTTGGTCCCTATTTGCATGGAAAATCTTTTTCCAGCCCTTCACTTTCAGTCTGTATGTGTCCCCTGTTTTGAGGTGGGTCTCTTGTAGACAACATATGTAGGGGTCTTATTTTTGTATCTATTCGGCCAGTCTTTGTGTTTTGGTTGGGGCATTCAACCCATTTACGTTTAAGGTAATTACTGATAAGTATGATCCCGTTGCCATTTACTTTATTGTTTTGGGTTCGAGTTTATACACCGTTTTTGTGTTTCCTGTCTAGAGAATATCCTTTAGTATTTGTTGGAGAGCTGGTTTGGTGGTGAAGAATTCTCTCAGCTTTTGCTTGTCTGAAAAGCTTTTGCTTTCTCCTTCATATTTGAATGAGATCCTTGCTGGGTACAATAATCTGGGCTGTAGGTTATTTTCTTTCATCACTTTAAGTATGTCTTGCCATTTCCTCCTGGCTTGGAGAGTTTCTATTGAAAGATCAGCTGTTATCCTTATGGGAATTCCCTTGTGTGTTATTTGTTGTTTTTCCCTTGCTGCTTTTAATATTTGTTCTTTGTGTTTGATCTTTGTTAATTTGATTAATATGTGTCTTGGGGTGTTTTGCCTTGGGTTTATCCTGTTTGGGACTCTCTGGGTTTCTTGGACTTGGGTGATTATTTCCTTCCCCATTTTAGGAAAGTTTTCAACTATTATTTCCTCAAGTATTTTCTCATGGTCTTTCTTTTTGTCTTCTTCTTCTGGGTCTCCTATGATTCGAATATTGGAGCATTTAATATTGTCCTGGAGGTCTCTGAGATTGTCATTTCTTTTAATTCGTTTTTATTTTTTCCTCTCTGATTCATTTATTTCTACCATTCTATATTCTACATCACTAATCCTATCTTCTGCCTCCCTGATTCTAGGATTTCTTGCCTCCAGAGTGTTTTTGATCTCATATATTGCATTATTCATTATATATTGACTCTTTTTTATTTCTTCTAGGTCCTTGTTAAATCTTTCTTGCATATTGTGAATCCTTGTCTCCAGGCTATTTATCTGTGATTCCATTTTAATTTCAAGATTTTGGATCGTTTTCACTATCATTATTCGGAATTCTTTATCAGGGAAATTCCCTATCTCTTCCGCTTTGGTTTGGTTTTGTGGGCATTTATCCTGTTCCTTTACCTGCTGGGTATTCCTCTGTCTCTTCCTCTTGTTTATATTGCTTCGTTTGGGGTAGCCTTTCTATATTCTGGCAGTTTGTGGAGTTCTCTTTATTGTGGAGTTT
This sequence comes from Bos javanicus, assembly GCF_032452875.1. NCBI lineage: Eukaryota > Metazoa > Chordata > Mammalia > Artiodactyla > Bovidae > Bos > Bos javanicus. The sequence continues at coordinate 24,606,361 of NC_083877.1, read as the reverse complement.
CTTCACTGTGGGTAGGGTTGTATCAGTGGCTTTTCAAGGTTTCTTGGTTAGGGAAGCTTGTGTCGGTGTTCTGGTGGGTGGAGCTGGATTTCTTCTCTCTAGAGTGCAATGAAGTGTCCAGTAATGAGTTTTTGAGATGTCAGTGGTGATGGAGTAACTTTGGGCAGCCTGTTTATTGAAGCTAAGGGCTGTGTCCCTGTGTTGCTGGAGAATTTGTGTGGTTTGTCTTGCTCTGGAACTTGTTGGCCCTTAGGTGGTGCTTGGTTTCAGTGTAGGTATGGAGGCATTTGATGAGCTCCTATCTATTAATGTTCCCTGGATTCAGGAGTTCTCTGGTGTTCTAAGGATTTGGACTTAAGCCTCCTGATTCTGATTTTCAGTCTTATTTTTACAGTAGTCTCAAGACTTCTCCTTCTATACAGCACCATTGATAAAACATCTAGGTTAAAGAAGAAAAGTTTCTCCACATTGAGGGACACCCAGAGAGGTTCACAGAGTTACATGGAGAAGAGGGAGGAGGGAGTTAGAGGTGACCCGAATGAGATGAGGTGGAATCAAAAGAGGAGAGAGCAAGCTAGCCAGTAATCACTTCCTTCTGTGTGCTCCACAGTCTGGACCACTCAGAGATGTTCATGGAGTTATACAGAGAAGAGAAGAGGCAGGAAGGAGACAGAGGTGGCTAGGAGGATAAAAGGGGGGGATGAAAAGGAGAGAGACAGATCCAGCCAGTAATCAGTTCCCTAAGTGTTCTCCACCGTCTGGAACACACAGAGATTCACAGAGTTGGGTAGAGAAGAGAAGGGGGAGGGAGGATACAGAGGCGACCTGGTGGAGAAAAAGGAGAGTCCAAAGGAGGAGAGAGCAGTCAAGCCAGTAATCTGGCTCCCAAGTAAAAATGGGTACTGAAAATTGGGTTTTTAAAGGTAGAAAATTGATAACAAATACCAAAAAGCAAAGATTAAAGATCTAGAGAAGTTGGATTTTCAAAATACAATATTAAAGAAAAAAAAAAGTAAAATAAAAAAACAAAGTCACAAAAATCATTTATATATATATATATGAATTTTGCTTTAAAAAATAGGGTCTTTTTTTTGAAAAGTAATAGTAGGTTATAAAAATGAAAATTAAAGGAATAATAGAGTACCTAAAAATTCAAAGAAGTTAAAAAAAATGAATCATCTTAAAAATAGTAAATATATATCTAGGACTTTCTTTGGTGTTGTGGGCAGTGTGGGGTCAGTTCATTTTCAGATAGTTCTTTAGTCCATTTTATATTTCCCAAGATCTATAGGCCCCTTCATATGTAGTCGGTACTAACTACAGGGTTTTAATCTATTGTGCCTGTCACTTCCAAGGCGGTTCCCTCTGTTTTAGTTTCTTCTGTTTGCTGGTCTCTTCAGTGTCTGATTTCTGCCTTGACACAAGGAGGGCGGTGGTGGACACATTTTTTTTTTTTTTTAGGCTCACTTGTTCAGTCGTGCTGTGGGGAGGGAGGGACGCTGCAAACAAATAACACTAGCGTGGGCTCGCAGTGTCTCAGCCATGCTGGGCCTGCCCCAACGCACGGCGCATGTACCCTCCCTGCCCACACAGCTCAGGCTCTAGGTTGCTCCACCGGGAACCGTCTGAGGCTGGCCCTGGGCTGCATGCACCTCCTAGGTCTAAGCCACTCAGGTTCAGGCACTCAGGTAGTCCTCAGAGGCGCAGACTCCATTGGGCCTGCGTTTCGTGCCCTTGCCAGGTCCGAGCAGCTTAGGTGATGAGGTGTTTGGCGAGCGCGGTCGCTGCAACTTATCACCTCTCCTGTCCCTGCTGCTTGGTTTTCTGGGTGTACAACCGGTGCACCTTCTCAGGCGGATGATGACTGTCCTGAACCCCAAGAAGTCTTAGTTAGCAAAGAAGCCTGCTTGCAGTTTGGTAGATAATGTCTCTGGGGCTGCAATTGCCCCCTTCCAGCTCTGGCTGCCTGTCACTGGAGGGGGATGGTCTGCAGCCGGCTAATTCTGTTCAGTGTTTTGTTCTGTGTGCGGTCTTGGTGGTGTTTTAGGTTAGAGCTTTTCACGTGGTATCTATCCCACAGTCTGGTTTGCTAGCCCAAGTTAGTTCACTCTGATTACCCTTAGGGCATTCAGGCCTAATCCTTACTCTAAGCAATACAGCCCGCTCCTCCCTGCCCAGCCCCCACCTGCTAGTGGCGGATGCAGGCATCTGCGCTGCTTCTCCACTGGTGGAGTTACCGTTGCGTTTGTAATGTGTGGGGTTTATTTATTTTTCCTCCCTGTTATGTTGCCCTCTCTGCTTCCAAGGCTTGCCACAGGCTCAGCAGTGAGAGTGTTTCCTGGTGTTTGGAAACTTCTCTTTTTAAGACTCCCTTCCTGGGACGGAGCTCCGTCACTCCCTCTTTTGTCTCTTTTTTTGTCTTTTATATTTTTTCCTACCTGTTTTTGAAGACAATGAGCTGCTTTTCTGGGTGCCTGATGTCCTCTGCCGGCGTTCAGAAGTTGTTTTGTGGAATTTACTCAGCGTTTAAATGTTCTTCTGATTAATTTGTGGGGGACAAAGTGGTCTCCCCGTCCTATTCCTCTGCCATCTTAGGACCGCCTCCTAGGCCCTCTTTTTCAGTGTTAACATAGTCCAAAATACCCTTGTCTCCAATTTCCTCCTATCTCTAATCTCATTTTCTCAGCACCTTAAAATCTGAATGGTAATGGATGATTGATAAGTGGTCTTGTATTATAACTCCCTCTTATATTTGCATTTGGTAGCAGATGTGTAAAGTAGAATTCTTAAAATATTCCCTTAAATTTTTTTAAATTAAGTTTTTATCATTTGGACATTAAGTTTTACTACTTTAACTATTTTAAGTGTTCAATCCAGTGATACTAAGTACATTTACATTGTTGTTCAGCAAGCACCATCCATCTCTAGTACTCTTTGCATCTTGAAAATGGAAAATTTATACTCGTTAAAGACTAACTCCTCAGGACTTCCCTGGTAGTCCAGTGATTAAGATTCCATGCTTACAATGCAGGGGGCACATATTTGATCCCTGGTCAGAGAACTGATATTCCCCAGTCCTCAAGGTGCAGCCAAAAATGTAAATTAAAAAAAAAAAAAAAGGCTAACTCCTCATTCCTTTGTCCCTCCAACCCATGGCCACTACTGTTCTACTTTCTCTTTCTATGAGATTGACTACTTTAGATAACTCATATAAGTAAAATTATAAAATATTGATCATTTTGTGACATTTCTTTTACTATCAGATCAGATCAGATTAGTCGTGTTCGACTCTTTGCAACCCCATGAATCACAGCATGCCAGGCCTCCCTGTCCATCACCAACTCCCAGAGTTCACTGAGACTCATGTCCATTGAGACAGTTATGCCATCCAGCCATCTCATCCTCTGTCGTCACCTTCTCCTCTTGCCCCCAATCCCTCCCAGCATCAGAGGCTTTTCCAATGAGTCAACTCTTCACATGAGGTGGCCAAAGTACTGGAGTTTCAGCTTTAGCATCATTCCTTCCAAAGAAATCCCAGGGCTGATCTCCTTCAGAATGGACTGGTTGGATCTCCTTGCAGTCCCAGGGACTCTCAAGAGTCTTCTCCAGCACCACAGTACGAAGACATCAATTCTTCAGTACTCAGCCTTCTTCACAGTTCAATTCTCACATCCGTACATGACCACAGGAAAAACCATAGCCTTGATTGGACGAACCTTTGTTGGCAAAGTAATGTCTCTGCTTTTGAATATGCTATCTAGGTTGGTCATAACTTTCCTTCCAAGGAGTAAGCGTCTTTTAATTTCATGGCTGCAGTCACCATCTGCAGTGATTTTGGAGCCCAGAAAAATAAAGTCTGACACTGTTTTCACTGTTTCCCCATCTATTTCCCATGAAGTGATGGGACCGGATGCTATGATCTTCGTTTTCTGAATGTTGAGCTTTAAGCCAACTTTTTCACTCTCTACTTTCACTTTCACCAAGAGGCTTTTCAGTTCCTCTTCACTTTCTGCCATAAGGGTGGTGTCATCTGCATAGCTGAGGTTATTGATATTTCTCCCAGCAATCTTGATTCCAGCTTGTGTTTCTTCTAGTCCAGCATTTCTCATGATGTACTCTGCATAGAAGTTAAATAAACAGGGTGACAATATACAGCCTTGACATACTCCTTTTCCTATTTGGAACCAGTCTGTTGTTCCATGTCCAGTTCTAACTGTTGCTTCCTGACCTGCATACAGATTTCTTAAGAGGCAGATCAGGTGGTCTGGTATTACCATCTCTTGAAGAATTTTCCACAGTTTATTGTGATCCACACAGTCAAAGGCTTTGGCATAGTCAATAAAGCAGAAACAGATCTTTTTCTGGAACTCTCTTGCTTCTCCATGATCCAGCAGATGTTGGCAATTTGATCTCTGGTTCCTCTGCCTTTTCTAAAACCAGCTTGAACATCAGGAAGTTCACGGTTCACATATTGCTGAAGCCTGGCTTGGAGAATTTTAAGCATTACTTTACTAGTGTGTGAGATGAGTGCAATTGTGTGGTAGTTTGAGCATTCTTTGGCATTACCTTTCTTTGGGATTGGAATGAAAACTGGGCTTTTCCAGTCCTGTGGCCACTGCTGAGTTTTCCAAATTTGCTGACATATTGAGTGCAGCACTTTCACAGCATCATCTTTTAGGATTTGAAATAGCTCAACTGGAATTCCATCACCTCCACTAGATTTGTTCGTAGTGATGCTTTCTAAGGCCCACTTGACTTCACATTCCAGGATATCTGGCTCTAGGTCAGTGATCACACCATCGTGATTATCTGGGTCGTGAAGATCTTTTTTTGTATAGTTCTTCTGTGTATTCTTGCCATCTCTTCTTAATATCTTCTGCTTCTGTTAGGTCCATACCATTTCTGTCCTTTATAGAGCCCAACTTTGCATGAAGTGTTCCTTTGGTATCTCTGATTTTCTTGAAGAAATCTCTAGTCTTTCCCATTCTGTTGTTTTCCTGTATTTCTTTGCATTGATCGCTGAAGAAGGCTTTCTTATCTCTTCTTGCTATTCTTTGGAACTCTGCATTCAGATGCTGATATATTTCCTTTTCTCCTTTGCTTTTCACTTCTCTTCTTTTCACAGCTATTTGTAAGGCCTCCCTAGACAGCCATTTTGCTTTTTTGCATTTCTTTTCCATGGGGATGGTCTTGATCCCTGTCTCCTGTACAGTGTCACGAACCTCAGTCCATAGTTCATCAGGCACTCTATCTATCAGATCTAGGCCCTTAAATCTATTTCTCACTTCCACTGTATAATCATAAGGGATTTGATTTAGGTCATACCTGAATGGTCTAGTGATTTTCCCTACTTTCTTCAATTTCAGTCTGAATTTGGCAATAAGGAGTTCATGGTCTGAGCCACAGTCAGCTTCTGGTCTTGTTTTTGCTGACTGCATAGAGCTTCTCCATCTTTGGTTGCAAAGAATATAATCAATCTGATTTTGGTGTTGACCATCTGGTGATGTCCACGTGTAGAGTCTTCTCTTGTGTTGTTGGAAGAAAGTGTTTGTTATGACCAGTGCCTTTTCTTGGCAAAACTCTATTAGTCTTTGCCCTGCTTCATTCCGTATTCCAAGGCCAAATTTGCCTGTTACTCCAGGTGTTTCTTGACTTCCTACTTTTGCATTCCAGTCCCCTATAATGAAAAGGACATCTTTTTTTGGGTGTTAGTTCTAAAAGATCTTGTAGGTCTTCATAGAACCGTTCTACTTCAGCTTCTTCAGCATTACTGGTTGGGGCATAGATTTGGATTACTGTGATATTGAATGGTTTGCCTTGGAAACGAACAGAGATCATTCTGTCATTTTTGAGATTGCATCCAAGTATTGCATTTCGGACTCTTTTTTTGATTATGATGGCTACTCCATTTCTTCTGAGGGATTCCTGCCCGCCGTAGTAGATATAATGGTCATCTAAGTTAAATTCACCCATTCCCGTCCATTTCAGTTCGCTGATTCTTAGAATGTCGACATTCACTCTTGCCATCTCTTGTTTGATCACTTCCAATTTGCCTTGATTCATGGACCTGACATTCCAGGTTCCTATGCAGTATTGCTCTTTACAGCATCGGACCTTGCTTCTATCACCAGTCACATCCACATCTGGGTATTGTTTTTGCCTTGGCTCCATCCCTTCATTCTTTCTGAAGTTATTTCTCCACTGATCTCCAGTAGCATATTGGGTACCTACTGACCTGGGGAGTTTCTCTTTCAGTATCCTATCATTTGGCCTTTTCATACTGTTCATGGGGTTCTCAAGGCAAGAATACTGAAGTGGTTTGCCATTCCCTTCTCCAGTGGACCACATTCTGTCAGATCTCTCCACCATGACCCACCCATTGGGTTGCCCCATGGGCATACCCCTTGTCCAAGGTAAGGAGCATTGGCTGCACTTTGCTGGAGCAGCCATGAAGAGATATCCCACACACAAGGTAAGAGAAACCCAAGTAAGACGGGATGTGTTGCAAGAGGGCATCAGAGTGCAGACACACTGAAACCATACTCACAGAAAACTAGCCAATCTAGTCACACTAGGACCACAGCCTTGTCTTTTACTATAATGTCCTCAAATTTCATCCATGTTGTAGATTTTTTTTAATACCTTTCTAAGGTTGAATAATATTCCATTGTACATATACACTACTTTTTGTCTACTCATTCATCTGTTGATGAACATTTGCATTCCTTCCATTTTGGTAGAAACATGGATATATGAATATCTCAGTGTTTGGGTTATATATCCAAATTCTTTCAAGTGTTTTGAATATAATATAATCAGAAGTAGAATTGCTGGATCACATGGCAGTACAATTTTTAAATTTTTGAGAAACGTTTATCCTGGTTAGTCTGAAAAACTATGCTCTAGACTTCTTTATCACATGTCAGTTTCAAGGGAAAGAGAAATAGAGTGATCAGTAGTCATGAATGAGGTTTCAGAATTGTAGTGGTTTACAGAAACCTAGAAGAGTTGTCACCCTTGGTATGGTGTATTGCTCCTCAGGTGCCAAGTAATTAGTAGTCTGAAAGGAATGGTCAAGGCACTACCTCGTGGTCATCTTCTGAATTGCAGCTTGAATATATATTTTTTAAACTTTATATTATATTGGAGTATAACTGATTAACAATGTTGTGATAGTTTCAGGTGGACAGCAAAGAAATTCAGCCATACAGATACATGTATCCATTCTCCCCCAAGCTCCCATCCCATCCAAGCTGCCACGTAACTTTAGGCAGAGTTTCCTGTGCTATATATTAGGTCCTTTTTGGTTATCCATTTTAAATATAGCAGTGTGTACATGTCCACCCCAAACTCCCTAACTATCTCTCCCCCATCCTTCCCCTTTGGCAACCATAAGTTCGTTCTCTACGTCTGTGAGTCTGTTTCTGTTTTGTAAACAAGTTCATGAGTATTCTTTATGTTTCTTTCCTCTTTCAGTGAAAGGGCCAAATCTATAATTATTTAATTAGTTCAATTTGCATAAGTAAAGAATCTATTAAAAGACTGTCTTAAAATATTTCAAAGATTCGAGAAGTAATTTTGCTGCTCTCTCTCTCTCAAAATTTCTCTGAAAAGACTCTATAGTGGAAAAAGGGAACAGATTTTTGCTATTAGACAGGTCTGTGTTCAAAACTATTAACTCTAAAATTAAGTTTCTAGATAGCTTTGTTTTACTATTTGTAAGATGATGGAGTGACATCTTCTTTAATATTTTGTTATGACAGTTTATCAGTAACGTATCCACAGAGACTAACAAGTCACAGATGATTAATGACAGTAACCTCTATAGGTACAGAAAAATCACTGGACAAAACTCAGTATCTATTCTTGATTAAAACCTCCCAGCAAATTAGGACTTAAGGGAATTCATTAACTTAATAAAGATCCTCTACAAAAAATCTACATCAAATACACTTGATGGCGAAAGACTGAATGCTTTCCTTCAAATTTCAGGAATAAGGGAAGAATTTTGACGCTCATCATTTGTACTGAATATTGTATTAAGGGTCCTAGCCAGTGCAATGAGGCAAGAGAAAGAAACAAAAGTCATACAGTTTGGAAAAGAAGAAGTGAATCTACCTTTAGTCACAGACAGCGTTAAGTATCTGAGCATCAAATCCAAGGGAATTTGCAAAAACATTACTAGAAAAAAACGAAAGTTAAACAAAGTCAAATATATACTTAACATAGACTCCAGTCATTCCACTCCCAAATATTGACCCAAGAGAAATGAAAGTTTGACTATAAAAAATCTTATTCACAAATGTTCATAGCAGTTTTATTTGTAACAGCCGCAAACTACTGCTACTGCTGCTGCTAAGTCGCTTCAGTCGTGTCCGACTCTGTGCGACCCCATAGATGGCAGCCCACCAGGCTCCCCCATCCCTGGGATTCTCCAGGCAAGAACACTGGAGTGGGTTGCCATTTCCTTCTCCAATGCGTTAAAGTGAAAAGCGAAAGTGTAGTCATTCAGTCATGTCCGACTTTTCGCGACCCCATGGACTGCAGCCCACTAGGCTCCTCCGTCCATGGGATTTTCCAGGCAAGAGTACTGGAGTGGGGTGCCATTGCCTTCTCCAGGAACAGCCCCAAACTAGGACTAACCTACATGTCCATCAATAGGTGAATAGATAAATGTATCTATAGATAAATCATATCCATATAATGGAATACCACTCAGCAATACAAAGGAATGAAACATGATTATAATAACCATGGAAGAATCTTAAAATAATTATGCTGAATGAAAGAAGTTATCAAAGGCACATATCATACCATTTATTTGAAATTACTGAATATGCAAACTATTTTATGAGAGAAATGTTGCTTGAAAATGGGAGTAGGAAGTGAAGAGAGGGCTGAAAGGACTAAAAAGAGACAAGAGGAGACTTTTGGGGTGATGCATTGTTCATTATCTTGATTGTGGTGATGGTTTCACAAGTATATACATGTATCAATCTTATTAAGTTAAGGAGGTACAATTTATTTTATTTTATTTTTTTTTTTATTTTTGTGAAGATTTTTTTTTTTTTATTCTTCCAATTTTATTTTATTTTTAAACTTTACATAATTGTATTAGTTTTGCCAAATATCAAAATGAATCCGCCACAGGTATACATGTGTTCCCCATCCCGAACCCTCCTCCCTCCTCCCTCCCCATACCATCCCTCTGGGCCGTCCCAGTGCACCAGCCCCAAGCATCCAGCATCATGCATCGAACCTGGACTGGCAACTCGTTTCCTACATGATATTTTACATGTTTCATTGCCATTCTCCCACATCTTCCCACCCTCTCCCTCTCCCACAGAGTCCATAAGACTGCTCTATACATCAGTGTCTCTTTTGCTGTCTCGTACACCGGGTTATTGTTACCGTCTTTCTAAATTCCATATATATGCATTAGTATACTGTATTTATGTTTTTCCTTCTGGCTTACTTCACTCTGTATAATAGGCTCCAGTTTCATCCACCTCATTAGAACTGATTCAAATGTATTCTTTTTAATGGCTGAGTAATACTCCATTGTGTATATGTACCACAGCTTTCTTATCCATTCATCTGCTGATGGACATCTAGGTTGCTTCCACGTCTTGGCTATTATAAACAGTGCTGCGATGAACATTGGGGTACACGTGTCTCTTTCCCTTCTGGTTTCCTCAGTGTGTATGCCCAGCAGTGGGGTTGCTGGATCATAAGGCAGTTCTATTTCCAGTTTTTTAAGGAATCTCCACACTGTTCTCCATAGTGGCTGTACTAGTTTGCATTCCCACCAACAGTGTAAGAGGGTTCCCTTTTCTCCACACCCTCTCCAGCATTTATTATTTGTAGACTTTTGGATCGCAGCCATTCTGACTGGTGTGAAATGGTACCTCATAGTGGTTTTGATTTGCATTTCTCTGATAATGAGTGATGTTGAGCATCTTTTCATGTGTTTGTTAGCCATCTGTATGTCTTTTTTGGAGAAATGTCTATTTAGTTCTTTGGCCCATTTTTTGATTGGGTCGTTTATTTTTCTGGAGTTGAGCTGTAGGAGTTGCTTGTATATTTTTGAGATTAGTTGTTTGTCGGTTGCTTCATTTGCTATTATTTTCTCCCATTCTGAAGGCTGTCTTTTCACCTTGCTAATAGTTTCCTTTGATGTGCAGAAGCTTTTAAGGTTAATTAGGTCCCATTTGTTTATTTTTGCTTTTATTTCCAATATTCTGGGAGGTGGGTCATAGAGGATCCTGCTGTGATGTATGTCGGAGAGTGTTTTGCCTATGTTCTCCTCTAGGAGTTTTATAGTTTCTGGTCTTACGTTTAGATCTTTAATCCATTTTGAGTTTATTTTTGTGTATGGTGTTAGAAAGTGGTCCAGTTTCATTCTTTTACAAGTGGTTGACCAGATTTCCCAGCACCACTTGTTAAAGAGATTGTCTTTAATCCATTGTATATTCTTGCCTCCTTTGTCGAAGATAAGGTGTCCATATGTGGGTGGATTTATCTCTGGGCTTTCTATTTTATTCCATTGATCAATATTTCTGTCTTTGTGCCAGTACCATACTGTCTTGATAACTGTGGCTTTGTAGTAGAGCCTGAAGTCAGGTAAGTTGATTCCTCCAGTTCCATTCTTCTTTCTCAAGATCTCTTTGGCTATTCGAGGTTTTTTGTATTTCCATACAAATTGTGAAATTATTTGTTCTAGCTCTGTGAAGAATACTGTTGGTAGCTTGATAGGGATTGCGTTGAATCTATAAATTGCTTTGGGTAGTATACTCATTTTCACTATATTGATTCTTCCAATCCATGAACATGGTATATTTCTCCATCTATTAGTGTCCTCTTTGATTTCTTTCACCAGTGTTTTATAGTTTTCTATATATAGGTCTTTAGTTTCTTTAGATAGATATATTCCTAAGTATTTTATTCTTTCCGTTGCAATGGTGAATGGAATTGTTTCCTTAATTTCTCTTTCTGTTTTCTCATTATTAGTGTATAGGAATGCAAGGGATTTCTGTGTGTTGATTTTATATCCTGCAACTTTACTGTAGTCATTGATTATTTCTAGTAATTTTCTGGTGGACTCTTTAGGGTTTTCTATGTAGAGGATCATGTCATCTGCAAATAGTGAGAGTTTTACTTCTTCTTTTCCAATTTGGATTCCTTTTATTTCTTTTTCTGCTCTGATTGCTGTGGCCAAAACTTCCAAAACTATGTTGAATAGTAATGGTGAAAGTGGGCACCCTTGTCTTGTTCCTGACTTTAGAGGAAATGCTTTCAATTTTTCACCATTGAGGATAATGTTTGCTGAAAGGTACAATTTATTTTAAAGAGAACTATGTATTAATAAAGCCATTAACATCCAAATATAGCAAATATTTTTCTTCAGTGTTGTAGAAGTCTTCTTTTATGACCCCGAAATGAAAAAATACTTCTCCTATACGTACTCATTGGCCTGAAACTATGTTTTTTTAAAGTAGAGATAACAACTATCTGCATCCATGTGCTATACATTTATTTTCAGTCCTACATCATTACAACCTATTTTGGATTCTTTCTATATACCAGAATTGCCAGCAGATTCTTTACCATCTGAGCCACCAGGGAAATTCACCTACCAGAACAGAAGTTTGTAACTGATTTTCCAGAATTTCTTTCTAGCATATTTTTGAGGCAGTTTCTCACTATGTGATTTGGAAGGTAGAGAAGAAAGGAAGGGATATGTGAATCCAAGAAGTATCAAGCCTGGTTTTTAAAATTTAAATCTGAGTTTGGGAAATGATTCATGTGCTGACTCTGGACTCATGAAATTCCTTGATGTGAATCTGAGAAGAGTGAACTCTCAGAAACAGAATAAGCTAAGCTTCCATCTGTGTGTTTAGGCATCTATGGTTACAGGGCTTCACAGAAGATGAATGCCTCTTAGAACTTCATCTTGATACTCCTCAGAGGTTTTGTTTTATAAAATGAATAGTCATAAAAAGAGAGCTAAAGAAGTGCTTGTTTTTGCTGCTGGTACTCAAAAAGAGAGGTTTTGATTATGTTTGTAATCCTGGGAACATCCTGTTGCTCCCTGATCTTTGACAACTACCTTGATCTAGGACATCTGTCCCAAATGAAAACTTGTAAACCAACATTGGACTGGCTGCAACCCAACTTCTTGGGGAGCTCTCAAAAATTACAGATTCATGGGTCTCAACTCTGGATAGTGTGATTCATGAAGTAATTGGTGGGCCCAGAATGTGTAATTTTAAGTCATTCACTCATTAATTCTACTTTCAGCTGTCATGTGAATATTGGCTCAGAGGTCTTTAACAATTTGAAAAGCTGGGAAAGAAGAGCATCCTAATTCATGCTCTAAGCTTTTGACACAAATCTACGTCTTCAGGGTTTCAAACACTGGGGGAAAGGTATTTGGTTAAAGTTTGGCAACAAAATGTGGCAGATGGAATAGAAAGTATCTTTGAGGCTCGATATCAACTAAGAATATATAATAGGATTAGTACTTGTCTGATTTACATAGGCCAACCCTCTTATCTTAGAGTCAAGGAAGAAAAAGGAGAATAAGATATTGATCTTAGATAATTCTACAAGGATTTGGTAATTTCAATTAGATATTTCTTTTATTTTAACATTTTAATGATTCTGAAATTCAGGATTATTTGACTATTGATAAGACAGTGGACTTTTTCCCTTAAAAAATTTTATTAGAAAGATAATATTTCTTACAAACGATATTATTTAGGACTGAGAAAATATTTTATTTCAAGTAGTAGTGATTCCACAATTAAAGACCCTTTATTCATTACTTTTTTGGTATAGCAAATATTTAGTGAGCATGTAATAAACATCAGTCAGGGCTTCCCTGGTGACTCAGTGGGAAAGAATCTGCCTGCCAGGAGACTCAAGTTTGATCCCTGGATTGGGAAGATCTCCTGGGGAAGAAAATGGCAACTCCAGTATTCTTGAATGGGAAATCCCATGGACAAAGGAGCCTAGAGGGCTACAGTCCTTAGGGTTGCAAAAGAATCAGACCTAACTGATTCAGTGACTAACAACAAATAATTGTCAGTCACTCTTATATAAATAGGGGTACAATGCTGAAAAACAGAGATTCACTCAATAATGACCTAGCTTCTTATTACTTCCTCTGTATTCAGCCACAAACTCTTCTGACAGTCAGTGGATTATAGGTTGGCCCACAATGGATACATGAGAATATAAAATACTATATTAAAGTTCTTAAGAAAACCGATATCTTTTCAGCTACAAAAATACCTGGAATGCTTTGTTAAAGAACTTCCATGTCAGGTAGTATCCTAGGAACAGAACAGACCTGAGAAGTGTTGACAGCTGTTGATCAGATTTCCAAGCTCCATCTGAAGACTGATATGTGCCTCATGGATAAAGTCAAGGATAACATTTTTCTAATTTAGGGAGGAGACCAGGATACGTGGGCTTCCCTGGTGGCATCCCAGTTGGTAAAGAGTCTGCCTGCAGTGTGAGAGACCCAAGTTTGATACCTGGGTCAGGAAGATCCCCTGGAGAAGGAAATGGCAACACACTCCAGTATTCTTGCCTGGAAAATCCCATGGATGGAGGAGCCTAGCAAGCTACAGTCCATGGAGTCTCAAAGAGTCGGACCCGACTGAGCGACTACACTTTCTCTCCAGTATACATGCATCGCATTTCTGTCCCTGTCCACCAGAGGGTGCAGTTTCCTAACACAGACACATTTCCTGTGTGTCTAAACTTCACTGAAACTAAACCTCACTGTGACTTCAACATTTCTTCATATTAAGAGTCAAGAACGTTATTCAGGAGACACTCTAGAGATGAGCTCTTCTCCAGACTTAGTGACTGTGATACTCTTCCTGCTGGGTAAGAAAAACGCCTCTAAAAATGTGGATCCTTTCTTCTGTTATGTCAACAAAACCTTTAAGCGTAGTTTTATCCAAGAGTTTTATGCCCAAGATCACAGAGAACTCTCTTATTTTCCCCAGGACAAACCCGTGGAGACTCAGTGAGCCAGACGGACGGCCAAGTGACCCTTTTGGAAGGGGCTACCTTGACTGTGAACTGTACTTATTCAGCCACCGGGTACCCCACTCTTTTCTGGTATGTCCAGTATCCTGGAGAAGGTCCAGAGGTCCTTCTGAAAGCCACGAAGGCCAACGACAAGGAAACCAACAAAGGTTTTGAAGCCACATACAATACAAAAACCACCTCCTTCCACTTGGAGAAAGCCCCAGTCCAAGAGTCAGACTCGGGTGTGTACTACTGTGCTCTGAGTGACACAGTAGTGACAGAAACTTCAGGGGGAGGTGAACACAAACTCTGAGCCGCAACGGAGCCTGGATCCACTGTGGTTCCAACAGAGCCTATGGTTGTTTGTCTCTTAGTCTCTGGTTGATACAAAAAACATACAAATGGCTAAAGCATAAGAATAAGAAGTGAATATTCCCCATACTCAACTCTTTATTAGTGAAATTGAAAACTCTCTGACACCAATAGTTACTTTTCCAGGGTCAAAGTAATTTCAAGGTAAAACCACATAAGCAATGAAGTGGTGTTTTACATATTCTGCTGCTTCCACAAGTTGTTCCAAGTCACCCAGGTCGGTATTATTATGCCTTACTATAGTTTCATAGAACCAAAGTGTGCCAGATGAGGTGTGGTCTGCACAATGTCTTTCTGACAGAGCATGACATGAGAGGTGATAGGAGAGCCACAGCCTCCAAAAATTATCATTCTTAATAGAGAAAGAAGGGATGAAAGGAGGAGGAACAGAATCTCATACATAATGAAACAGGGGAAAGAGAAGAAAGGATTTTACACACACTCATCTCTTTATCCCCCTGAAACTCTATTTAAAAGATAGTAAATAAAATAGAATGGGTATACACCTGAAAATACAGAGAACAGAAAAGGAGTTAGCAGCACAGAGTGCTATCAACAAATTTCAGAGGATGAGAAGTATAAGGAAGAACGAAGACTTGTAGAATAGTTGAAGAAGGAACCTAGACCTCATGTGAGATGCATCACAATGCGTGCTGAACACCTGTGCAAAGGTTAAGAAAACAAGGCACCGATCATCTTTGAATAATTGAGAAAGACGGTGTTGCCCTCATAAGTGCACATGTGTGAGTGTTGAGGGTTTTGGGGAGCGCTAAAACAGGAGGCCTGAGTGAGGTCACTTGTAAGCAAAGTACAGCCGTGCTCTCCACAATTCTTTATGACAAGCAATGATGACTTTCTAAACTCAGCATAAAAGTGGAAGTTAGTCTTTAATGAACTAAGAACAACACAAAGAATTCCCCCAAACTTTGTATGTGCTGTGCTGTGCTTAGTCACTTCAGCTGTGTCTGACTTTTTGCAACCCCATGGACTCCTTTGTCCATGGCTCCTCTGTCTCAGACTCCTCTGTCCATGGGATTCTCCAGGCAAGAATCTGGGTTGCCATTTCCTTCTCCAGGGGACCTTCCTAACCCAGGAATCGAACCCAGGTCAGGTAGATTCTTTACTGTATGAACCACCAGGGAAGACCAATAATACTGGAGTGGGTAGCCTGTCCCTTCTCGAGGGGAACTTCCCGACTGAGGAAACAAACTGGGGTCTCCTGCATTGCAGGCGGATTCTTTACCAGCTGAGCTACCCAAGTTTGTTAAACTTTACTATTAAACTTTTTGACTTTTACTCATTGGTTAGGCTTTCTTTTCTTAAAAATGTTCTGTAAATTTTTTTCCCTTCTCTCCTATAACCCCTTGCAAACACCGATCTTTTTACTGTCTCCATAGTTTTGCTTCGTCCAGAATATTACATAGTTGGAATCATATGGTATGTAGCTTTTTCAGATTGGTTTCTTTCACTTGTGTATATGTGTGCTCAGTCCCTTCAGTCCTGTCTGACTCTTTTTGACCCTGTGGACTGTAGCCATAACAATGACTTTGTAACAATTTTAAAGGTTAGTTTCCATTTACAGTTATTACAAAATATTGGCTATATTCTCCATGTTGTAACAATACATCCTTAAGCCGACCTTATACCCAATTGTTTGCATCTCCCACACCCACACCCCTCTACTGGCCCTGCCCCCCTAATAACCACCAGTTTGTTCTCCATGAGTCTGCTTTTATTGTTATATTCACTAGTTTATTGTGTTTGTTAGATTCTATACACAAATGATATCATACAGTATTTGTCTTTCTCTGACTCCTTTCACTTAGCATAATGCCCTCCAAGTCCATCCCTGTTGGTGCAAATGGCAAAATTTTGTTCTTTTAATAAATTACCGTATTTACAGCACAATTTCTATAAATAAGGATTTATTTTGAACTAAAGAAATGAAAAAAAAGCACAAGATGAAATTTATCAAATTTTTTAAGGCATAAATTTCCATGAAATGACATTTTAAGAGTAAGAGTTTACTTTCAGTTTCCACTTCAATCTAGGCAGTGACTGTTTTTTTCTGACTACTTTCTTCATCAGGAAGCATGCAGTGAACAGGACTGGGGATTTGTGATGCTGCAGTTGTTGGTCTGAAGGGGTCTTTGTTGATGGTTTCAGTCCACTAGGGGGCACTGTAGGCTTTACAAGACATGAAGACTTTTTCTGATGATTCCAAAGATGGAACAGTTAAGAGAGGAGCCCAGAGAGCATGGGAAACAGTCAAATTATAGACAGCAAAGGTGGGGAATGGGGAACAGTGTTTCTGTAAAGTTCATTTCAGATTTCAGCTTTGTCATTCTATATAAGGTTTGGAAAGCTGTAGCCCTTACCCCTGTAAATCCATGGTGAGGATGATTCTCTGAGCAGTAGAGAAATAGGGATACTACTGAGCTCTGAGAGCATGGAAGCTCAACAGAAAACATCTGCGTTACCTGTATTCATACCTGTTTTATGACCAAATTCGCCAAACCCACTGACCCAGAAATTATCCCAATACCTCAGACCTCCTACCTTTTCATATATTTCCTCGAGAGTAGAAAGAACAAGAATAAAAAGAGGAGAAAATAAGGAACAAAAATAGAAGGAAAGGAGAAAGACAATATTGAATTTAAGCAAAAAAGTGTGGCCAGATCAGAATTAGCTGTGGGTCAACAGGGCGTCCAAGAATTAAGGCAGAGTGAACATTATATGCATGTCCTGTTTTTCAACAACCAAATTCTTATTGGAATCATTTCTATGCAGAGGCTGACTATATATCTTGGTTTCTAAATGATTTCAAGATATTGTATTTACTTCTGCAATAAACAATTCATGTATCAGATAGTTTTCCTTGATCAGAATTTTCACATAACTGAATTATCAAAATCTCTGCCAAACTATGCAATCTGAAAAATGGGTCATCCTTCCCTATAATTCCTCAAGGTTCTATGTAATCCATCCTGACACAATTCTTCTAGAAATATCATCTACCTTTCCTCACACACTATCCCATAATCTTCTCTTACATAAAGTCTTTTAAGAAAAAAAATTCTTTATGACTTCACGTATTGGAAATATTGCTTTTACCTCTCTGCCCTTCCCCCCAAACCTCAGTTTTGGAGAAATTGCTGACCTTACTGCAGTCTTACTAGGCCACTGTGGGTGGAGTTTCCTGTTAAGTGAGTTGACTCACCTCAGATGTGATTGGTACTCAGTGATTCTGGAGGAACATACTGACAGTAAGAACAAAATTTCTCTGGCCCCAAGACTCTATATTCTTCAGAGTAGGGGTGAAGGCACCTCAGTAACTGGGCAAGGGATCATGAAGAGAAAACGGGGAGCCCTGCTGGGGTTTCTGTGGGTCCAGATTTGCTGTGAGTCGGGGTCATCCCAGATAGGGAACTGGGGAGTGTCCACAGCTGTCAGTGGGAGGGAGGGGAGGAAAGCTGACCTGGAACTCCTAGATGGTCCTACATCCTCAGATGTTTCCTGAGATAGTTTTCTGGTCTGGAAACCCCATCCGTGACTCCTCAGTGACATCATTCATGTTTGCTTCTCTCTCTTTCCAAGCAGGGGTGAGGGGAGTGAAGGTGGAGCAGAGTCCTTCAGTCTTGAGCCTCCAGGAGGGAGCCAACTCTACTCTGAGGTGCAATTTTTCTGAGACGGTGAGCAGTGTGCAGTGGTTCCAGCAGAATCCCGGAGGCAGCCTCATCAGTCTGTTTTTCATAGCTTCAGGGATGAAGCAGAATGAAAGGATGAGTTCCACAGTGAATTCTAAGGAGCGGTATAGTACCCTACACATCACAGCCTCCCAGCTGGAAGACGCAGCCACCTACCTCTGTGTGGTGGAGGCACAGTGCTCCCAGGCAGCCTGCAGCCTGTACCCAAACTGCAGCTGCCTCAGCCCCAGCCCTCCACAGTACTACACCATCCAAGTACCCTTGTTACCTCTTTGGGTTTCCAGATTCATAATTCAGCATTTTTTCCTCTGAAGATCAGATCCTTCAGGACTGTCATTTCACTTTTTTTTTTTTTTTTTTTGCCCTTCTTCTTCCCAGAAATCTCTCGTGGATACAACACTTTAATATGGAGCCATTGTCATAACTGATGTAGATGCCAATATTCAATGTCCTGTTGAAACAGTCTAGTGCTCCTGATAGATAAAATATAAGCTACATTTTATATATAAGTATATATATATATATTTATATGTATATAAATTTCTCTGATGGAAAATGCTTGGAAAAATATACAGTGATCAACAAATAGAAAGAGATGACTCAATTTTTTGGTTAATTGCACATGTGTGTTCCTTCCAAGTGAAAAGGGAATTAAATGTGTGTAATGTTTTTAAAGTTTGTATTCAGATTTTTGAGTCCTGGTAATAACAAATATGAGAAAAATAATTTTTTATGTGAAGACAAGGCAGAGACTGGAGTCATGTGTCTGAAAGCCAAGGAGCACCAAATACTGATGGCAGTTGCCAAAAGCTAAGAGAAAGGCATCGAAGTTTATAGCAGCTTTATTTATAATTACCCAAATTTGGGACTAACCAAGATGTCCGTCAACAAGAGGATGGATAAGTAAATTGTGGTACACCCAAACGGAATATTATTCAGTGTTAAAAAGAAATAAACTCAAAATGGATTAAAGATCTAAACGTAAGACCAGAAACTATAAAACTCCTAGAGGAGAACATAGGCAAAACACTCTCCGACGTACATCACAGCAGGATCCTCTATGACCAACCTCCCAGAATATTGGAAATAAAAGCAAAAATAAACAAATGGGACCTAATTAAACTTAAAAGCTTCTGCACAACAAAGGAAACTATAAGCAAGGTGAAAAGACAGCCTTCAGAATGGGAGAAAATAATAGCAAATGAAGCAACTGACAAAGAACTAATCTCAAAAATATACAAGCAACTCCTACAGCTCAACTCCAGAAAAATAAATGACCCAATCAAAAAATGGGCCAAAGAACTAAATAGACATTTCTCCAAAGAAGACATACAGATGGCTAACAAACACATGAAAAGATGCTCAACATCACTCATTATCAGAGAAATGCAAATCAAAACCACTATGAGGTACCATTTCACACCAGTCAGAACGGCTGTGATCCAAAAGTCTACAAGCAATAAATGCTGGAGAGGGTGTGGAGAAAAGGGAACCCTCTTACCCTGTTGGTGGGAATGCAAACTAGTACAGCCACTATGGAGAACAGTGTAGAGATTCCTTAAAAAACTGGAAATAGAACTGCCTTATGATCCAGCAATCCCACTGCTGGGCATACACACTGAGGAAACCAGAATTGAAAGAGACATGTGTACCCCAGTGTTCATCGCAGCACTGTTTATAATAGCCAGGACATGGAAGCAACCTAGATGTCCATCAGCAGATGAATGGATAAGAAAGCAGTGGTACATATACACAATGGAGTATTACTCAGCCATTAAAAAGAATACATTTGAATCAGTTCTAATGAGGTGGATGAAACTGGAGTCTATTATACAGAGTGAAGTAAGCCAGAAAGAAAAACACCAATACATTATACTAATGCATATATATGGAATTTAGAAAGATGGTAACAATAACCCTGTATACGAGACAGCAAAAGAGACACTGATATATAGAACAGTCTTATGGACTCTATGGGAGAGGGAGAGGGTGGGAAGATTTGGGAGAATGACATTGAAACATGTATAATATCATGTATGAAACGAGTCGCCAGTCCAGGTTTGATGCACGATACTGGATGCTTGGGGCTGGTGCAGTGGGATGACACAGAGGGATGGTATGGGGAGGGAGGAGGGTTCAGGATGGGGAACACATGTATACCTGTGGCAGATTCATTTCAATAAAAAAAAAAAGAAAATATACTTTTCCTTAGAGAAAATGAGTTGCATGAATCCTGGATGTTTCCTAACATATTAATAAAATCTTGACTTCCCCATAATAGTGTATGGGAATATTATGATCATCCAGTACACCACCTGCATTCCAAATGAAAATATGTAAAAAAAAGAAAAAAAGAAATGGGCTGTCAAGCCATAAAAATACAGAGGAAATTTAAATGCATGATACTAAGTGGAAAAAGTCAATCTAAAAGGCTGCCTACTATATGATTCCAACTATATGACATTCTGGGAAAGGCAAAATCATAAAGGGAGTAAAAACCAGTGATTGAAAGGATTGAGGGGAGTGGAAGGATGAATGGGCAGAGCACAAAGGATTTTTAGGAGTGAAACTACTCTCCGTGATACTATAATGATGAACACATGCCACTACACCTTTGTGTAAACCCGATGAGCGCCAGAGAATTGATGCTTTTGAACTGTGGTGTTGGAGAAGACTGGTGAGAGTCCCTTGGACTGCAAGGAGATCCAACCAGGCCATTCTGAAGGAGATCAGCCCTGGATGTTCATTGGAAGGACTGATGCTAAAGCTGAAACTCCAATACTTTGGCCACCTCATGCGAAGAGTTCACTCATTGGAAAGACCCTGATGCTGGGAGGGATTGGGGGCAGGAGGTGAAGAGGATGACAGAGGATGAGATGGCTGGATGGCATCATGGACTCGATGGGCGTGAGTTTGAGCAAACTCTGGGAGTTGGTAATGGACAGGGAGGCCTGGCGTGCTGCGATTGATGGGGTCGCAAAGAGTCGGACACGACTGAGCGACTGAACTGAACTGAACTGAACTGATAGAACATACAACACCAAGAGTGAATCCTGGTAAACTATAGACTTTGGGTGATTATAATGTGTTAATATTGGCTCATCAGTTGTGAGAAATAGACCAGTCTCATGTGGAAGTTGATAAGAAGAGAGGTTATGCAAGTGTGGGAGTGGGAGGTATATTGGAAACCTCTGCATCTTCTCTTTAATTTTTCTGTGAACCTAAAATGATCGAAAGTCTCAACAAATTAGATTCAGAAACATGAAACTAATTTGTATGAAGAGTTAATGCGTTTTAGAAAAATGATGCCACTAGAAACATTGAAAGTGAAAGTGTTAGTCGATCCATCCTGTCCTACTCTATGTGACCCCATGGACTGTAGCCTGCCAGGCTCCTCTTTCCATGGAATTCTCCAGGCAAGAATACTGGAGTGGGTTGCCATTTCCTACTCCAGGGGATCTTCCTAACCCAGGGATCGGACCCAGGAATGGACCCAGGGATCGAGCTGAGGTCTCCTGCATTGCAGGCAAATTCTTTACCATTTGAGCAACCAGGGAAACACACTAGAAACATTACCTAATGCAACTTTACCCTGCTTCTTGTAAAGAAGATTAAAAATTTTCATTTTGCACTGGTTCTAAAAATGATATAGGTGATCCCCACCTACACTTGCAAGGAGAAAGACAGAAGCCAGAAAGCAATTTGGTTGCTTTAGAAAGAGCCTCTTGCTTTACCTGTTGGCAACTCATCTACTTCCTCCAGGTCCTCCAGTTGTGCACATGTTTTTTCTTTTATTCCTACAAGATGAAATAAGACTTATAGAATGAATCACCAAAAGAACATCTTCTTACCAATTCAGTCACAAAGCCCCTTTGACCTCACTGTGATGATGCTTACATTCAGTGAGCCACGTCCCATTTTATGCCATGTAAAGCATCTGTCTACAATGCGGGAGACCCGGCTTCAGTCCCTGCGTCAGGAAGATCCCTTGGAGAAGGAAATGACAATCCACTCCAGTACTATTGCCTGGAAAACCCCATGGACAGAGGAGCCTGGTAGGTTACGGTCCATGGGGTGGCAAAGAGTCGGACATGACTGAGCGACTTGAATTTGACTTTGACTTTGACTTTAACTATGGATTTATATTCTCCTTGATCTTATAGGAGAAATGAAATCACAGATAGGAATTCATTCCAAGGAAGGCCCTAGGGTTAATTAGTGGCAACTTCAGCCCCCAAAGACTGCATGTGATGTGAAAATAGTGTTGGGGTTCCAGAGTGCAAGGGGTTTCTCCCCACTTTTTCTCATCACTTTACATTGTATATAAGTAGACCTCAATAAAGGTTTGTTCTTCTAAATAGTATAAAAGAATTTAGAGCTAGATGTGCCCGTAGACAGGGTTTAGTTCAACCTCATTTTACAAAACAGGAACTAGATCCAAGATGATTGAATGAAAAATTATGTAATTAAAAAATAGATCAAATGACCTAGCAGTAGAAAGTAGAGGATAAACTGGATATCCTCACCTCCCCCTTAATATTCTTTTCCTATCACCTTCTTCCAGACCCTTGTTGCTGAGCAAAGAAAAGCTGTCTAATGCAAACTGCAACCCTTAGATCTCTGCCATTTAGTAATTGCATTTTAGGATACATTTCAACTGTTTCTACTGTCAGTTCTCTGAGAAAACAAGGGGCCACTAAAACCCAGCTTAGGAGACAGTCTGAGATAACAGGCATTTGAAATGTCAAGTGATCTTCTCTCTGTTACTCTGATCTTTGGCTTACAAGTTCCTTTTAGAGAGAGTTTTCCTCCATAACAGGCAAATGAAAATGGTATATTGGCTGAACTTGATAGTTTCATATATATATATATATATATATATATATATATATATATATATATATATACACACACACACACACACACACACATATATATATATATATATATATGGTTTGTTTGTTTAGGAGAGTGAATCATGGTGCTTTTATAATTTAAAAACTATATATCAGGCCCATCATTGAATAAAGAACAACAGCATCTACCTCTTTTCAGCTTATACAAATTCTCTATCTCTACATTCTTACTGTGCATGGGCGCTGAAGAATTGATGCTTTTGAACTATGGTGTTGGAGAAGGCTCTTGAGAGTCACTTGGACTGCAAGGAGATCCAGCCAGTCCATCCTAAACGAGATCAGTCCTGGGTGTTCATTGGAAGGACTGATGTTGAAGCTGAAACTCCAATACTTTGGCCACCTGATGCAAAGAGCTGACTCATTTGAAAAGACCCTGATGCTGGGAAAGATTGAGGGCAGGAGGAGAAGGGGATGACAGAGGATGAGATGGTTGGATAGCATCACCAACTTGGTGGACATGGGTTTGGGTGGACTCCAGCAGTTGGTGATGGACAGGGAGGCCTGGCATGCTGCAGTTCATGGGGTCACAAAGAGTAGGACATGACTGAGTGACTGAACTGAACAGAATTGAGATTACTTCAATCTGAGACATAATTTGTTTGACCTTTGCTGTTTTTATGCATGTCCCTCATAGGCACAGCCATGAAAAGGACATTTAACCAGAGTTCAGTAGTTAGAGATGTGACTACCAGATGGTGGTGCACCTCTGCTGATCAGAACATGTGGGGGGTTCATGTGAGTGGGTTCTGAATGCATAGGCTTAGGGCAGAAGCAGAGCCTTTTACTTATTGGCTGGGTAGACAATGAAAGAAACCACTAGAGAAAAGAAGGGATCCCTTGGTAACAGAAGCAGGTCTCCTGGTTGGAGACTGCAGGTCTACAATTGATCCTAAATGGGAAAAACAATGAAGACACCCATTGGAGCTTTAATCATGTTCTTATGGCTGCAGCTGGACTGTGAGTTGAGGGTTTAAGGGAAACAGTGTATTAGTAGATATTCATTAGACACCAAGACTGACTTTATTCAGGTTTCTCCTAGTTATTGTAGAAAAGGGAAAGTAAATTGTGGAACTTAATAATCTCACAACCCTTCTCTTTCTCTGACTTCGACTTTCTCCATAGGTGTCAGCCTTGGAAACGAGGTGGAGCAGAGTCCTTCTACCCTGAGTGTCCAGGAAGGAAACAGCTCTGTTATCACCTGCACTTATACAGACACAGCTTCAGACTACTTCCCTTGGTATAAACAAGAACCTGGGAAAGGTCCCCAGCTCCTTATAGCTATTCGTTCAAATATGGGTGAAAAAAAAGACCAGAGACTGACTGTTTTATTGAATAAGACCACCAAACTTCTCTCCCTGCACATCGCAACCATCCAACCTGGAGACAAGGCTGTCTACTTCTGTGCAGCAAGGACACAGTGCTTCCCAGGCCCCCACTACTTGTACTCATACCTGTGACTGGGGCAGCCCCCTTCCTTTGGTGCAACCTTCAAAGTAGCATTTGTCATATTGTGTGTCTGCAAGTGGAAACTGATGTGTTAGACAAGCATGGAATAAGAAGGTTAGGTTCAAGATGACCCAGAAAGTATGACACATTTTATGGATAATTGCTGCTTGCTGAATTCTTGAAGGGAGTTAGCATTGTTTTGTTTTGAAATTGTAAGATTGCCTTTACATTTGCCACTCACACTCCTTTTCTATAAATAACCTCTTGGTATCAATTCACAATCCTTATTATGAATGGGTTTTTTTAATACTGTGTTTTGAAAACAGCGTTTATTATTTTTCTGATTATATATTGCATGCCAATTATAGGGAAATGTGTGATACCAATAAATATGATATTGACAATTCTGCAATCACATAATATTGTGAATATTCAGCTTACCTTTTTAAAGAATTATTGTTACAATAGGCTTATAATGTTTTTCACTTACTATTATATGTTGAATTGAGCATTCACCATTCACATAGTTGATTATCAGTAGATGTTTGTTAAAGAAATAAGAAAGGGTGACTCCTGCAATGCAGGAGATCCTGGTTCAATTCTTGGGTTGGGAAGATCTGCTGGAGAAAGGGTAGGCTACCCACTGCAGTATTCTTGGGCTTTGCTTGTGGCTCAGCTGGTGAACAATCCACCTGCAATGTGGGAGAGCTGGGTTCAATCCCTGGGTTGAAAAGATCCCCTGGAGAAGGGAAAGGCTACCCACTCCAGTATTGTGGCCTGGAGAATTCCATGGGCTGTATAGTCTATGGGGTCACAAAGAGTCAGACATGAAGAGCGACTTTCACTTTTACTTTAACAGGCATACATGATATGTGAACTTTTTAAAAAATCTATAACTATCACTGTAAGCATACTTTTTGCAATTTAATGTATCCAAGATAGATCCATAAGTTCAGCTACTTCATTAATTTTGTTTTTGCTAATGATTGGAGAAGGCAGTGGTGACCCACTCCAATACTCTTGCCTGGAAAATCCCATGGACGGAGGAGCCTGGTAGGCTGCAGTCCATGGGGTCACTAAGAGTCGGGCACGACTGAACGACTTCACTTTCACTTTTCACTTTCATGCACTGGAGAAGGAAATGGCAACCCACTCCAGTGTTCTTGCCTAGAGAATCCCAGGGACAGGGGTGCCTAGTGGGCTGCCGTCTATGGGGTCGCACAGAGTCGGACACGACTGAAGCGTCTTAGCAGCAGCAACAGCAATGATTGGTTTAAAAAGGAGTTTAGGTAAAAAAAAAAAAAAAAAAAAAAGGAGTTTAGAATAGTTATTGCATAGACAGCCTGGTATTGTTTCTTTTCAACATTTAAGATAAGATTATTTTAAAACACATTCATTCACATTTGGTATGAGAGTGTTAAAAAAAAATCTGTTCAGGACATGAAGGTATTTTGAATAGCAGAGGTGCTATTAGGAGAACCTTTCACTGAGAAGGGTAACAAAGATGAATAACCTGAGGGGAAATTAATATTTTATATTAGTCAACTGATTGGTAGAAAAGTTTGGGGGTTTTGGGTTGTAGAAAAATTTGTGCTATGTGTGGTACTAGATTTAATGGAGATTCCAGGGCAGGATCTGAAAAAACTTCAACCAGTTTAGCTAAGGCTGTGATGACTTTGAGATAAGAAGGTAAGTTCTGTTCAACTTTAAGGGGTAGGTCACTGTAGGTAACAGCTCTCTGCTGTTTGCCATTGTCGACTAAAAAGGTGCACAACGTGAGAGTTGAGAGCTAAGTTTTACTTGGGGCAAAATGAGGACTGCAGCCGGGAAGACCGAAGCTCAGATAGCTCTGAGAGACTGCTCCAAGAGGTAGTGGGGGAAAGTCAATATTTAAGATTTTGGTGAAGGGGGAATTCAATGCAATCAAGTGCTTACTTTACAAAAGATTTTCTGCTAGTCACAAGGAGCTGACATCACCATGAAGGGATTTAGTGCATTTCTAGATATGAAGAGATGCAAGGATTGGGATCATGAAATCAGTTCCTGAAAATATCTAACCATGTAAAGACATGTTTCACCAGTTTCCCTGGAGCACAGAGTGCCTCACTCTCCACCCTGTACTCCCCTCAGCGGCTGTTGAAGGTCAGCAGCTGCAGCAGCACAGGGTTCAGTTTCTGCAGAGGCAGAAGACAGATGCCCTTGCTGTTGGTCAGTGGCTGGCAAATACTCTTGGCAAGTGCCAGTTTGTAGTTGACACCATGTTGTTTAGTAAGATCCTTAGGCATGGTTTTCCTTTTACATTCTTACACAAATATTATGATCAGTAGTGGTCTTATTTATGATCAACTGTCTTATGGAGGTCTCTTGTGGTATATTCCCTTAGAACTAGGTGCACAGAATATAGAGGCTTTTTGTGGCTTTTGGGGGCTTCCCTGGTGGCTCAGATGGTCAAGAATCTGCCTACATTGCTGGAGACCTGGGTTCAATCCTGGGGTTGAAAAGATTCACTGGAGAAGGGAATGGCTACCCACTCCAGTATTCTTGCCTGGAGAATGCCATGGACAGAGGAGCCTGGCAGGTCTGGGGTCGCAAAGAGTCAGACCTGACTGAGATGGTTCCAACTGAATTAATGGGAACAATATAAATTCAAAGGTTTGATAACCCGATGACCAAAATCTAGCATCTATTTGCCCTCTCTGAACAGACCTGGGCTGTCAGAACAAACAGAGAAGAGAAAGGGACCACTGTGACAGGACTCCATGTCTGTGAGATTCATCCTAGCCTTCTGCAAAGGGAGATTATCTTTTCTCTTACTATTAGGTCCCAAGTTAGATAACTGAACAGATGTTGTGGTGAAGAATTATAGTGATCGCTATATTGATATGTAGGTTGAGAAAGCTGCAGTAATTAACACAAACAGATTTTTCTTCTTTTCATAAAGCAATTTATTTCTATCTTAAGTGAAAGAAAGCATATGTAGGTATGAGGATAAATGATCATTACATCTTATGTTGTTTCCATAATCCATTACATGCAGTATTTTAAAACAAGTTCCATCATAGATGCAACAGCTGAACACAGTAGTTCGTCAAATTATCACTCTTCCTTTCTTTTTTTTCTTTTTATTTTTTAATTTTATTTTATTTTTAAACTTTACATTATTGTATTGGTTTTGCCAAATATCAAAATGAATCCGCCACAGGTATACATGTGTTCCCCATCCGGAACCCTCCTCCCTCCTCCCTCCCCATACCATCCCTCTGGGTTGTCCCAGTGCACCAGCCCCAGCAGTATCTTAAAACAAGTTCCATCATATGTGCAACAGCTGAACACAGTAGTTAGTCAAATGATCACTCTTCCTTTCAATATCGAATTTGACTTGTGTTTATTTTCACATGTAATTGGTATCAACTGAAAATGGGTTTGGGTGGACTCCAGGAGTTGGTGATGGACAGGGAGGCCTGGCGTGCTGTGGTTCATGGACTGAGCGACTGCACTGAGCTGAACTGAAGAGCTGGTTAATGCAAAAGGAAGTTTGGGGTGAGTGAGACACTCACCTGGTCCATAGAGAAGTTGACATGAGCCACAGTAACTTGCTACTCCAGGAAACCCCTGTTTCCTGTTGTGGGGCAGCAGCAGCACATGCCCAGCAACTCTTCCCTCACCCTGTCAGGCTCACCTTGCAAGGCCTTGACATTGAAGAAGAAGATATTTTCCATCTAGTGGAAGAGCTGAAACATGCTTCTCTCCAGCCTTCTGAAGGTGGTCATGGCTTCACTGTGTTTAGGTAAGGATGGTCCCAGTGGCACTGTGCCTCCTCTGTGACCTAAGGACTGGCGGAACAGGCAGTCTTATGGGAACCCTGGGAAGAAGTGGGGTCTAAAATAGGATTTCTTTATTCCATACCACTTATTCCTGAAGTTCTGATTCTATTTTCTTTCTTTAGGATCCATTATTGCCCAGAAGGTAACTCAAGACCAACCACAAGTATTAGGGCAGGAGAAGGAAGCTGTGACCCTGGACTGCAAGTATGACACCAGTGATTCACGTTATAGTTTATTCTGGTACAAGCAGCCCAGCAGTGGGGGGATGATTCTCCTTATTCGTCAGGATTCTTCTAACCAGCAAAATGCCACAGAAGGTCGCTACTCATTGAACTTCCAGAAAGCGAGAAAATCTATCACACTTGTCATCTCAGCCTCACAGCTGGAGCACTCTGCAGTGTATTTCTGTGCACTGAGAGAGCCCACAGTGAGACGTGTGTAGGAGGGACCTGCACCAAAACCCAGGGCCCTCTCCACCTGCTGTGGGGACCAGGGCAGGGAGTTGCCAGCACAGACAGGAAGCGATTAAGGCTGCACTAGCATAGGGTTAGAGAGAAGATACTCATTCTAAGAAAATAGTTCTCTAGGTTCAGAGGCCATATTCAGAGCTATCATTCATAAAAAAATCCTTATCCCTAAAATTTACATTTAAATTATTTATTTATTACAAATGTAAAATTATGTATTGAGGACAAAAATTAGCCACATAAAATCCTTGCCATGTAGTGATTAGTATGAGCTAGAAGAATTGACTAAGGGAATTCAGAAATGTCTGAATTACAAATAATTAAAAATATGTGTGAATTGTTGGATTTTCATTTCAATTTATTCATGTTTTACCAAAAGTTTTCACTTTTGTCTCAGGTTCAAAGGATTTGTTAACAAAATAAGCCATTTGTTATATACAAATAAATAATATAGATGTTTATTGGAGAATTATCAATGTGATACATCACCAAATTGGGTTTTGACCGACATCCAGACTTGGATAGAAGTCAACATCCAGACTTGAGAGTTTTCAGCACTGGGAAGTCCCAGGTCACAGCACATCTGGAGTCCCAGTTATGAAAAGAGTCCTCTCCATGGGTGAGACTTCAAAGATTGCAGTTCAGGGCTCCCATTTACAATCCCAGGGCAGTTGCAAACTGATATCATCATCAATCTGTGACCAAATTGCAGCTCTGGTTTCATGTTAATGCTGTTCATTTAGTCATGTAAAACTTAGAGTGTTGCTAAGGCTGGGGGATCCCTCTAGAAGCTCAACAATCTCAAGATTCCTTCCCCGTCTTATCCATGGTGCTGGAAGTCTTGCACTCACAGCAGGCAGTTACTCACAGTCAACTCACAGTCAGGGCAGTGTCCAGGCAGGTTAGAAGCAAGGTCAGAGGCCTGTTCTGCTTTGTCTCTGAAGACCAAACAAGACTATTTAATTTTCCTAGCAATTCATTAGATATTAATTGACTATATGTTATATTACAGGCATTGTTTTGTCATGAAATCTCTGTGTGATTTTCCTTCTTTTGAATATCATGTTTTTCACACCATTTAATAAATTCATTCATTTTAGTTTTGTTAGCTGAGTTAATAGGACCCTTATTTACATTCTAAGGTGCCTACTTTGTGCTAATACTCATTGCTTCTTATTAACACCTCTATCACTGAATGGCTCAATTTTCATAATGTAAGTTTTTCCTGCCTCTCTTCAGTCTTATCCACAAAAAGATCAATAATTAGTGGCTCTTAGAAGGACATTTTGTGAAGTACTGTATGAATTATGTTCTGTCTCTGGTCTTGCCTTTCACTGCACACGCCTCCAAAAGCATTTTTGCCATCATGTGGCTGATTTTGCACCCCTCTAGGCCCTCTCTTTCAATCACTGTTACACAATCCCAAATATTCCTTCTCTCCAGTTTCCTCCTTCTACCTCAAATCCCATTTTTCTCAGTGTTTTAAAAGTTGAATGGTAATGGGTGGTTGCTAAGCAATCTTGTGTAGTAGCTGCCTCATATTTGTATTTGGAAAGCAATTGTGTAGAGTAGGAATCTTCTTTACAATAAGTGAGGCTGGAAAACTGGACAGCTACATGTAAAAGAATGAAATCAGAACACTCTCTAACATCATACACAAAAATAAACTGAAAATGGATTAAAGGCCTAATTAAAGACCGGATACTATAAAAGTCTTAGAGTATAACATAAGCAGAACACTCTATGACATAAATCACGATAGAATGTTTTCTTGGTCTACCTCCTAGAGTAATGAAAATAAAAACAAAAATAAACAAATGGAACCTAACTAAACTTAAAAGCTTTTGCATAGCAAAGGAAATCATAAACAAAACAGAAAGAAAATCCACAGAATGAGAGAAAGTATTTGCAACAGAATTGACAAGGGATTAGTCTCTAAAATATATAAACAAAAAATAAATAAATAAAAGAAAAGAAAATATATAAACAGCTCATGCAGATCCATTAAAAAAAAAAAAAAAGAAAACCCAAGCAACTCAAATTAAAAATGAGGGGAAGATCCGATAGACATTTCTCCAAAGAACATGTACAAAAGGCACATGAAAACATGCTCATCGCCACTAATTATTAGAGAAATACAAATAAAAACTACAATGAGATATCATGTCACCCTGATCTTTGGGCTTCCCTGGTGGCTCAGTTGGTAAAAAATCTGCTTGCAATGTGGGAAACCTGGATTTGATCCCTGGGTTGGAAAGATCCCCTGGAGAAGGGAAAGGCTACCCACTCCAGTATTCTGGCCTGGAGGATTCTGTGGACTATATAGTCCACAGGGTCACAAAGAGTCGGACACGACTGAGTGACTTTCATTTTCACTCACACAATCAGAATGGCCATCATCAAAGATTCTACAAACAATAAATGCTGGAGAAGGTGTGGAGAAAAGAAGAAAAGGGAACCTTCCTACACTGTTGGTGGAAATGTGAATTGGTATAGTCACTATGGAGAACAGTATGGAAGTTCCTTAAAAAACTAAAAAGAGTGCTACCATATGACCCAGCAATTCCTCTCCTGGGCATAAATCTGGAGAAAACCATAATTTGAAAAAAATACCTGTACCCTAATGTTCACTGCAGCACTATTTACAGTACCAAGGATGTGGAAGCAACCTATATGTCTATGGAAAGAATGGATAAAGAAGATGTGGTACATATATACAATGCAACATTACTCAGGCATAAAAAACAATGAAATAATGCCATTTGCAGCAACATGGATGGAAGATTGTCAAATCTTGACAAATAGAGATTGTCATACTGATTGAAGTCAAAGACAAATGTCATATAATATTTATAATACTTACATGTGGAATCTTAAAAAATGGTACAAATGAACCTATTTCCAAAACAGAAGTAGAGTCACAGAAATAGGAAACAAATTTATGGTTACCAAGGGGGAAGTAAGGGAGGGATAAATTAGGAGGTTGGGGTTGTCATATACATACTACTAAATACATAATATAGATAGATAACTAATAAGAAACCTACTATAGAGCACCGGGAACTCTACAATATTTTGTAATGACCTACATGGGAATATAATTCTAAAAAGAGTGGATATGCTGTATATGTACAACTGATTCACTTTGCTGTACATCGGAAACTGACTTTGTAAATCAACTATACTCCAGTAAAAATTAATTTTAAAAAGTCTTAAATTTGTTTAACTCAAAAAATCTTACCATCCTAACAGATATTTTTTTACCATATTAATCATTTTAAGTGTATAATACAGTGATATTAAATACATTTACATTATTATTAAACAGAAACATTATTCCTCTCTAGAACTCTTTTCATGTTGAAAAGCTGAAAATTTGTACTCATTAAAGAGTAACTCCCCATTCCCCTGTCCCTCCAGCTCCTGACCACTACTATTCTGCTGTCTCTGAGTTTGACTGCTTTAGACATCCTGTATAAGTGGAATCATGCAGCACAGGTCATTTTGTGTCTTATTTCATTTATCATGATGTACTCAAGTTTCATCTATGTTGTAGCATGTTTTAGAATTTCTTTCCTTTTTAAGGTTGAATAATATTCTAGTGTAAGTATAGACCGTACTTTATCTATCTATTCATTTGTTGATATTTGGATTGCTTCCACCTTTTGATGGGAACACAGATATGTAAATATCTCAGTATTTTGGATATATACCAAAATTTCAATTTTTTATATAATTAGAAATGAAATTTCTGAATCATATACTTCTATTTTAAAATTTTTGAGAAATATTTGTCCTAGTTAATTTGAATAGCTCTCCTCTAGACCACTTTATCACAAGCCAGCTTCAAGGACTAGAGAAAGCGAGTGATCAGGAGCTGTGAATGAAGTTTTGGGACTCTGGTGGTTCAATTAAACCCAGAAAAAGCTGTCATCTTTGCCATAGTGCATTGCTCCTCAGGTGCCTAATAATTGATCTGAAAGGAACTTGGATATTCTTGGATATTCTTTCTAATGTGTTGCAGTCCTCTTTTGGTGAAAGGGTCAAATCTGTGATTATTTAGTCACTTTTTATTAGTTAAATGTGCAGAAATAAAGAAGAAAGTTGTTAACAGACTGTATTGTGTGCGTGTGTGCTTTATTGCTTCAGTCATGTCCAGCTCTTTGCGACCCTGTGGACTGTAGCCTGCCAGGCTCCTCTGTCCATGGGATTATCCTGGCAAGAATACCAGAGTGAGTTGCCATTTCCTCCGCCGGGGGATCTTCCCAACTCAGGGATCCAACCTGCAGCTTCTGCATTGCAGGTGGGTTCTTTACCACTGAGCCACCAGAGAAGCCCCTGAAAATAATCTATAGTACAAAAAAACAGGGAATCAGGTTTTGTTATCAGAGAGACTTCTATTCAAAATTATTAGTTCTGTCATGAACTTTCTAGACACTTGTGAGCCTTGTTTTATTATATAAAATGTGAGAGTGATAGATTCTTTGACATTTTATTGTGGCAAGTTATCAATAGTGTAGTTACAGGGGCTGACAAGTAGCAGTTGATTAATTAATGAGAATAACCTTAATAGATGTAGAAAAAGCGTTTGAGAAAATTCAGCATCTATTCCTGTTTTAAAACTTCCAGCAAATTAGGACCTAAGGAATTTCCTCAACTTAATAAAAAACCTCTACAAAAACTACAGCAAACACCATACTTGATGGTGAAAGAATGAATGATTCCCCCCTAATTTCAGCACTAGGGGAAGAATGTTGGCTCTCACCTTCTGTATTTAGTGTTTTACTAGGGATTCTAGCCAGTGTAAAAAGGCAAGAGAAAGAAGCAAAAAACAGACAGTTCGGAAATGAAGAAGTGAACCTATCTTTAGTTACAGGCAGCATAATTATCTGAGTATAAAATCCAAGTGAATCTATAAAAAAAACTATTAGAAAAAATAAGAAAGTTAAAGTCAAATAAACACCTGCCATATGCTCCAGGAATTCCACTCCCAGATATTCACCCAAAAGAAAAATGAAAGCACATGTCTATTAAAAATGTGACATACAATAGCTCAAAGCAACTTTGTAGCAGCCTCAAACTAGAGCTAACAGAAATGTTTCTTAACAGGTGAATAGATTAACAAATCATTTTATATCTATGTAATGGAAGACATTTCATCAATACACAAGAATGAGCCATTGATACTTACAACCATGAAAGAATCTTAATTATGCTGAGTGAAAGAAGTTAGACAAAAGAGTGCATATGATTCCGATTATATCATATAAAATGTGCAAACTAATTCATGACAGAAGTGCTGTATGAAAATTGGAGTAGGAGGTGGGGAGAGGATTGAGGGGAGATTTACAAAGAAATGTGAGGAAACTTTTTTGGGTGATGCATTGTTCATTATCTTGATTGGAATAATAGTTTCACAAACGTGTACACATGTCAAATCTTATTAATTAGTTTACTTAAAATAAGTGCAGTATAGTTTTGTGAATGTTGTGTATTAATTAAACAATTAAAAATCCAAATTTAGCAAATGTCTTTCTTCAATGTTGCATGAATCTTCTAATGTGACCTCAATTCCAAGTATTTCTCCTGTATGTTCTGGTCCTATATGTTTTTTTAAATGTGTGGATAGCAACTTTCTATTTATTTTCAACCCAGCATCATCTAAACTTATTTTTTGCTTTCTGTTTAATGTGTCAATTTTTTTTCAGAATTCCTTCCTAGCATAGTTTTGAGGCCATTTTTGACAACAGAGTTGGAAAATGAGGGAGAAAGGAAGGAATATGTGAATCCAAAGGAGAATCTGAGCCTGATTTTATTACTTAAATATGCATCAGGGAAATTATTTGTATGGACTTTGGACTGATGAAGCTGCCTGATACAAATCTGTGGAGAGTAAACTCCAGGAATCAGACTGAGCTAAACTTCCATCTTTGTGTCTAGGGGGAGGCTTTCCTTGTGGCTCAGCGGTAAAGCATCTTCCTGTAATGCAGGAGATGCAGGAGTTGTGAGTTTGATTGCTTAGTCAGGAAGATCCCCTGGAGGAGGGCATGACAACCCACTCCAGTTTTCTTGCCTGGAGAATGCCATGGGCAGAGAAGCCTGGCAGGCTATAGTCCATAGGATTGCAAAGAGTTGGACACGACTGAAGCAACTGAGTACCCATGCATGTGTGTCTAGGGATGCATGGTTATAGGGTTTTGCAGAAGGTGTGTTCCACTCCAGAACTTCATCCTGATAGCCTTGAGGATTTTTTATTTTTTGAAAAATGAATATTCATAAAAAGTAAGCTAAAGAAGTGCTTGTTTTTGCTGCTGCTACTTCATAGCAAAAGACCAGTTTAAAAAATTTCATTTCTCCCTAATCATTGATGGCCATCTTGCTCTAGGACACTGATTACAAAAGAAATCTTATAAACCAGTATCGAACTGGCTGCAACAAAACATCTGGAAGTTTTAAAAGTTATTAACTTTTGGGAATTCCCTGGTGGTCCAGTGGTTAGGAGTCTGCTCTTTCACTGCCGAGGGCCCTGGTTCCATCCCTGGGCAGGGAACTAAGATCCGACAAGCTGTGCAGTGGGGTCAAGGAAAAAAAAATTACACTTTTTGGTCTCAATCCTGAAAAGTACAATTCATGAAGTTATAGTTGGGATTCCTGAATCTGTCATTTAAAATCAGTCACACATTGATTCTATTATCAGCTGTTGTATGAATATCAGCTATGTCTTTAATAATTTGAAAAGCTGGGAAAGAACAGACTAACTCATGCTCCAGGCTTTTGACAGAAATCCACATTTTTAGGTATCCCAACCTGGTTGAGGAAAATTATTTGATTAAAGTTTGGCAACAAAATGCGTCACATGGGTGCTAAGAGAATCAGTCCTGAAGCTAGATTTTCACTAAGAGTATGGGGTTAATCTTGGCTGATTCAGATAGATTAGCCATCTTATCTTGAAATCAGGGAAATAGTAGAATAAGATACTGATGTCAGATCATTCTATAAGGATTTGATAAATTCAGTTATGGTAGTTCTTTTGTTTTCATGGTTTTGAAATTCAAGGTTATTTGACTATTGATAGGATAGTGTGAATTTTTCCCCTGAAAATATTTTATTAAAATGATAACATTTCTTACAAATGATATTATTTTAGAAATGATAAAATACTGTATTTCAAGTAGTAGTGATCCCTGAATCAAAGACCCTTTATTCATTACTTTTGCTTGGTATAGCAAATACTTAGTGATCATGTAATAAATGTAAGTCACTGCTCTATAAATTGGGGTACAATGCTGAGAAATAGAGATTCATTC
This sequence comes from Bos javanicus, assembly GCF_032452875.1. Taxonomy (NCBI): domain Eukaryota; kingdom Metazoa; phylum Chordata; class Mammalia; order Artiodactyla; family Bovidae; genus Bos; species Bos javanicus. Next base: position 24,570,276 of record NC_083877.1, on the reverse strand, counting down.
AATACTGACAACTTCTTATTACTTCCTCTGTAATCAGCCAAAAAACCCTTTTTTGACAGTCAGTGGATTATAGATTGGCCCACATGGATATTTGAGACTATAAAGCACCATATTAAAGTGCTTAAGAAAACTGATATCTTCTTAGCTACAGAAATACCTGGGATGCTTTGTTAAAGAACTTCCATGTCAGGTAGTATCTTAAAAACAAAACAGACCTGAGAGGTATTGACAGCTGTTGATCAGATTTCCAAGCCCCACCTGAAGACTGACATGTGCCTCATGGATAAAGTCAAGGATAACATTTTTCTGATTTGCAGAGGAGACCAGGAGACATTCATCACTTTTCTGTCCCATAACACCAGAAGGTGCAGTTTCCTAACACAGACACATTTTCTGTGTGAAACTAAATTTCACTGTGACTTCAACATTTCTTCATGTTAAGAGTCAAGAATGTTATTCAGAGATACTCTAGAGATGAGTTCTTCTTCAGGCTCAGTGACCATAATACTCTTCCTGCTGGATACGCAAAATGCCTCCAAAAATTTGGATTCTTTCTTCTGTTATGTCAACAAAACCTTTAATCATAATTTTATCCCAGAGCTTTATGCCTAAGATCACACAGAACTCTTCTATTTTTCCCCAGGACAAACCCGTGGAGACTCAGTGACCCAGTTAGGCGGCCAAGTGACTCTTCCAGAAAAGGCTGCTGTGACCATCAATTGCACTTTTTCAGCCACCGGGTACCCTACTGTTTTATGGTATGTTCAGTGTTCAAGAGAAGGTCCATAGATCCTCCTGAAAGCCACGAAGGACAAGGAGAAGGGAATCAGCAAAAGTTTGAAGCCACATACCACAGAAAATCAAAATCCTTCCACCTGAAGAAAGCCTCAGTCCAAGAGTCAGACTCGGCTGTGTACTACTGTGCTCTGAGTGACACAGAGAAGGGAACTGCAGGGGGAGCTGAGCACACTCTGAGCAACAGCAGGGCCTTGGTGCTGAGTGTCTGACTATCTGATTCACTCTGTGGCACAGTCTATGGTGTTTTGTCTCTCAGTCTCTGGTTGATGCAAAATTCATATCAATGACGAGGGCATGAGAACCAGAAGTGAATATTCCCCATACTCAACTCTCATTAGTGAGTTTAGCAAGAGTATGACACCAATAGTTCCTTGTCCAGGATTAAAGTAATTTCAGGGTAAAGTCATGTAAATAGTGAGACTTGGGCCATTGAAAAAAGAAACAAGAAGCGTTGGGATGCTGCTGTACCCTTGTGGAAAAATTTAGAGACCACAAACATCAATTACATTTGAATAACTAGGGTGGATGACATGTTGTGTGTGTTTGTGTGTTCTGAGGTCATTCAGGGAGTGAAGGTTGAAAATAGGAGAACTAAAAATATATAAGCAGAGACTACCTATGTTCTCTACCAGTGCCTGTATAATAAGCAGTGATCACTTCCCAAACCCAGCAGAAAATTGGAAGTTAGCCAGTGATGAATTAAGCAATGGCATATGTAAGTAAGAAAGCCAAAATAATTAAAAATTTTAAATATAATAATTAAGTATTCACTTTAGGGAAATAAAATATTATTTAAGAAAGTAACATACTAATAGCCTTTATGATTCAACTAAATTTTCTTCTAGATAAGTTTTACCACCAATTTTTCCTTAAACTTTGTGTATTATTGAGGTTTTGGACTTTTGCTTATCAGTTAAGCTTTTAATTAAAAAAAAATTATGAATGAGACAGAACTTCATTTCATTTAAAAGTCATTTATATGTTTTTGTGTAAATTTTCTATTCACGTATCTTACTATTCCCTACTGTGTTATGGGGCTTCCCAGACGGTTCAGTGGGAAGGAAATGAGGGTTCAATCTCTGAGTCCAGAAGAGCCCCTGCAGAAGGAAATGGCAACCCACTCCAATATTCTCACCTGGGAAATCCCCTGGGCAGAGGATCCTGGTGGGCTGTAGTCCATGGGGTGCATGACAGTGGGATGTGACTTAGCAACTAAAACAATACCTGCGTTAGAGTCATTTAAATATAGATTTGAAAGAGCATTCTCTGTTAAGAAAGTTGTCATAAAACTGTTATATGTATGTCTTTAAAAAGTTTAATACAATCTTTTTGACTTTGTTCATGTTTGCTATGCAGAATTTTAAAAATTGTATGTAGTAAGTTTATGAAAATTTTCTTTTATGGATTCTGAGTTATATATTTCATTGTTCACAATCTGTAGCACCTTAAATGATAAAATTTTATCTCATATTTACTTTAATTTCTCTCAGATTAGTTTTGTCTTTAAATTTGCGTATGTGTGTGTATGTGTGTGTGTGAGTTGAGATTGAGGTTAAAGGTATTTGTTTTTCTCAGTTTTTGTTTATTTTGAGGCAGCTATCCAGGCTCAACATCTTGAATGGCTCGTTTTTCTTCTGATTTTTAAATGTTGTATTTGTCTTTTTTCCTATCTCTTTCATTTTTCCTTATTAAGATTTTCAACCCAGGCATTCTTTTCTGGTCAATATTTATATCTCAATATTAGCAGTGCTTTTTGCCAGTTGCTTATTGGATATGTAAGGAATACATGTCCAGTCAACTTCAAGCCTGTGCTAGAAACATAGAGAAAACAATGTGGCTGGGAGAAGCTGCCATTGGAGAAGGAGGGAGAGATGAATCCACCCCATCACATCACAAGATGTGTATGAAGCATCATCTCAGGCAATGGAAACTACCTGCCTGTGTTCCCAGCTCTGTCAGTCTGGGACCCAGGCAAAGTCGCTAAAAACATGTTCACAATTAGTCCACACAAGAATGGGAGGTGGGCAATCAACACTGGAGAACAAGAACAATTTTGTGTCATCTGTCTTCTTGAAGAAGATTTAAATAATGAGGACTGGAGTTTGGAGTTTGGAGGAATCACATCTACTTGAAATGCCTTGAAATCTGCAGCTGCCTCAGTGTTTTGAACTCTGTCATTGCTTTGTAGGACATTTTTGAATTTTTTTTCTGTTGCCACATCAATTTTTGATGAAGTTTGTAAAAATCTAATTTAGTAACTATCCTTGCTTCTGTTGAGGGTGTTGTTGAAAATTTATTACTGTATTTCAAACCTCTTGCCCCTAATTTAAGCAGAACAGGTATGGACAGCTCTGTGGTCTAAGGCTCTTTCCTTCTCTCTCCTCTTCCTCTCCTGCTCCCTTTGCCTCTCTCCTCTCTTGTCTTGTCTCAGCTCTTCTGCTCTTGATTTCCCCAGACTGATTCTGTTTTCATCCTTCTCTGAAGTAAGGGTTTCTTTTTTTTTTTTTTTTAAATACTTCTCTTTCCACTGTTTATTATTAATGTACAAAATATACAAAACCAAAAGAAAAAGAAAATACTCATCCTCAAATCCATTGTGGCTCTAACCCAAGACCCTGCACAAAACCTAACCAATCCACTGTTTTCATAGAAAACAACTGATGCCGAGACGGGTGAAGGAGAGGACTGGGAGAGGGCAGGTCATCTTATCGAATCCACCCAGGAAGGCACCTGGTGGGGATTCAGAGGTGGCTGACAGGGCAAGGGAGCTGGAGGCCTCACACCTACGAGGTTCCAGGTGGGGACCAGGAGCACGCTCACTCCCAGAGGCAGTGCATGTAGTGTGACTGTCAGGCCCAGCATGCCAGGCTTCAGTTGATGAAAAGCTGGTCTCACTGTTTTACAGTTTCCAGAAAGAGCTGTAGGCAAGGGTGGACCACCACCATGGCCTCACCTCTGCCAGCTACAACTTTCACGGGCTGCAGGTGTGATCTGCCATCACTGAACCTAGCACACTCAAGGCGCAAAACTTGAGTGTCCTCGAAGGTTGCAAAAGTCTCACTTGAGAAAGGACTCAATGTAAAAAGCCTGTGTTCGGGGAGGGGTGGGGACGATGTGTTCCAGAACTCAAATCCAGCCTGATTGAGCCCTCTCAGTGCAGTGGGGTACACGGTACCCCTTTACATCCCCACCCATGGGGAAATGAACGTGGCTGGGAGGATTTCATAAGTGCAGCTGATCCCACGTCAGAGTTCCTTGTGCATGTCGAAGACCCACAGCAGGAGAGCAGAGGTGTTCTCCAGGATAACCAGCTCTAGGTTCTCAGGCGTGAAGGGCAATACCGGAAAGGGGCTTGGAATACAGGGCAAAACTCCTCAAAGAGTGAAGCCAACTGGGTCTCCTCTTCAGCAGTCCAGGGTACAGAATGTGTCCAGTCTCTCTCCTCCCCAGACTGGAGGAAAATATGTACATTGATGCGCACCAGTGATCAGAAAACCCCCAGAACCCAGGCGTGTGGGCACTGAGGGGCCGGCTCCTCAGTGAAGTAAGGGTTTCTAATCAACCATTTCTTTGAGCCATCAATGTTTAAAAATAATTTTATTGTGAAATATAACAAATGTTCACAAAAGTATGTAAAACTCACAATATATATTATTTAGGTACACACAAATTTGAGACTGTGGTTTTTTGCTTATGAACTTTATTTATGAATTTTAAAAGTTCTCTGTATTAGGGTTCCCCAGAGAAACAGAACCAATAGCATTAATTTAATGTGCGTGTGTCTTCACCTCTAATAATCCTATTCTGAAGACCTAGTTTGTTATATGAGTGGATGATATGTTAGCTTTTTTAAGGTAAGTGTTTATGTGATATATCTTTTGTCATTCTTTTGCTTTCAAAATCTTTGGGCATTATATGTCAAGTTTGGAATAAATCCTCAGATATCCACACTCTCAAGTGTTTGTTGGCCTCCTATTTCACTGAGAAAATAGAAGCAATAAGAAAATTTTCACAAGCTTCTACACTTAACACTTTTTAAGGTAATTCACAGATTTCCATTTCTTTCAGTTGGTTACTGGAAATTTATTTCCTGCCTTTGATTGTATCATGTTTTCTCAATTCTTTATGCATCTTATAGATTTGCTTTGTTGTGTGAGCTTTTGAAGCAGCAGATACCTCTCCAAATATTTATGGTCTGATCTTGACTAGAGGAGACCTTCCTCAGTCAGCAGTGCTAAATATGAGGCAAGATAGAGACCAGTCCCTTGGGGAGTGTACTCCTGAGGAAATTTGGACAAGGACCCGTTCGTTTCCTGTCTTTTCATTTGGAGGAAACACCTCAGTTCTATCCTTTCTCCACCTTGCAAATCAGTACTAGCTGATCACACCATTCTTTTTTCCTTTGCTGCTAGCTGTTCCAGTGACCAAGCCCTGCCAGTCATTCAGTGATAAGTATGACCCAAAGCAAGTAGAAACTCCATGGCTCCATGGGGGATGCTTTGAATTATCTGGCATAAGGCCCCCTTCACTCTGTGTGGGGTTAAAACCAGTTCTGCGCTGATTCCCAGTCTTGCAGGGCAGTGCTCGTTGTGGAGCCACACTCTCCCTTTCCTTGTTCCTTACTATCCCAAGGGACCAGGCTCTGCTCCATCCTGAATTGGGGGAGATAGAGACCATTCCTACTCTGAAATGATAGGAGTAAGGCCAGCTCCTTCTCCTCCCCCCATTAGCTCTCTTTTCCCCTGTGGAGGAAGAACCTCAGTTCTGCTCTTCCAGGTTCACAGAGCAGGACTGGCAGCAAAAGAGACGTCCTGCATTTTCCTTTGTTTCTCACTGTCCCGAGGGATTGCTCTCTGCCTGTCATACTGGGCATGAGGTAAGACAGAAAACCACCCCACAGAGGGCGCCCCCAGAGGACTGAAGATGGGGTGCAAGGTCCACTGTCACTCTCCTCCCCCATGGGGGACACGGTGGGTACAGGCTCTCTCCTTGGCACTGGGCTGAGCCCATCTGGCTGAGGGACGGATGTGGGTGAAGTGAAGTGCTCTTCTCTCCCCTGTAAATGTGACTGCTCTCAGCTTGTTCTTCCACGAGTGCGTTTACTTTTAGCTGGGTTTGGCATTGTCCTTCAAGGTATATTGTTGCTAATATCATTGTTAAGTCCATGTCTGAGGAGGAAAGAGAGATAGGGCTTCCTCCTTTGCCATTATGCTGATAGTCCACATCATGTCTTTTAAATCTTTCAAAAATGTCAGGAAAGTGTTACCATATATGTTTTCAGATAAGAAAACTGAGGCTTAACTCTCCTATCCAATAAGTCAGAATTCATACCGGGGTTTTTAAACATATGTTTTGTGTACTAACCTACTCTGTTTACAGAGACTTACAGGGGCTTATATTCAGTATTATGTTCAAAATAGTGAGAAGGAAACCTAGCAAGAAGCCTAACCCAAGGTTCTGAGCAACCATAGCTCTGATCCCAGATGGCAGTATTTGCATTGGCCTTGCCTGTGGGTATGATTGAGTATGAAGCAGCAAAATCTGGTCTTTGGCTCAATAGGGTTGTAGTCTCTGATTGGCTAAGCATAATCCCTGAGAATCCTTTGTTAATGTAAAAAAAAAAAAAGGTGTTGAATAGACAAGTCAGTGTTAGGGGACAGCCCAGTGCAGACATGTGAGACCCTCCCTGGTGGTTCTGTGGCTTCATTTTTGTTGTAAGTTAATGAAGAGTTTTAGCCAGGTTGACACAGTAAGTCCAGGGAATATTTTTAAAGGTTTTCAAAAAGGTGCATTGCATGTATTGCTTTGGGGTAGAAGGAGAGAAGAATTTGGGGCCATGTTATGGTTCAGCTGGGATTCATTCTGGAGAGGAGTAAGAGATGCAAATGAGAAAGCAATAAAAATGGGTGAGCTATTTCTCAGATCTCTCTTTGCTTTTTGAACAGGCGTGAGTGGCAAAAACCAAGTGGAACAGAATCCTCCATCCCTGGTGGTCCTGGAGGGAGAGAATTGCACATTTCAATGCAATTATACAGTGACCCCCTTTAAGCTAAGGTGGTACACACAGGACACTGGGAGAGGTCTTGTTTCCCTGATAACCATGACTTACAGTGACAACAAAAAGTCAAATGGACGGTACACAGCGACTGTGGATGCAACTGCCAAGCATAGCTCCCTGCACCTCACAGCTGCCCAGCTCAGCGATCCAGCCTTCTACCTCTGTGTGGTGGGTGCACAATGCTCCCCAGGCACTCGCACCCTGTACCCAAACCTGCACCTGGAGGTTGTCAAGGAGCATTTTTTAAATGTTGATGCAATTTCAAAGTGAGCCAGTGCTTCTCTTTCAGACATGGCTGCATTTGAACTTGAGTCTAGGTATCTACTAACATAGATGTATCCTCACTCAACACAGTTAGCTGCTCACCTGGTTATTCCCAAGGATAAGACCATCATATTGCATTACTACCCTGAAGTAGATGATAATTTTGATTAAAAGGGAGAGGTCAGCTCTGTGTGGGGTCCAGCAACTAGTAGAATGTCAACTGAATATAAAAGTGAAATGTTGACGAAGCTGATGACAATATTTGGTAAGACCGCTAATGTCTTTTGCGTTTGTTTTCTTTATCTCACAGGCATTATGCACAGAAAATGACAATACCTTCCTTCTTGTATAATTTAATGTAGATTGGAAGAAGAATCCATATAAGACTTATGAAACAGGGTCTGGATATAAGATAATTATCCTGAGCTACAGTGTCAATAACTAAATTCATATGTATCAGCTCTTTGAGAAGATTTTGCATTGATCTGAGACAAAAGAATCTTACGAGGTTTTCCCTGGAGAGGGTTGATTTTAATTATTCAATTTTTATAACTTGTACATGGTAGATGGTCAAGAATTTTATATAAGTAGAAAGAGAAGAGAAAACTCTAGGAGATAAATAGTAGGTGTATCTCTCCAACTACTCTGCAACGACCCTGCACTTGATCTTGATGTGGTCCTCTCTCCATGTTACCTCTTCAGAGATCAGAAGATGCTGGGTGAGTGTGTGCACAGGGGCATGAATCTGATTTCTGATTTGCTGAGGAGTCTCTCAGGTTCTTGTGACAGCAAATTCATGAATATGCACTCAGATAAACAAGTTGCTTGACCTGGTAGTGTCTGAGAGCCCGCAGATTCCAACCTGAGTTCTCATGAGTCTGGCGAAAGGAAAAAATGGAGAAGTCTTTGGGAGTTTAATTCCTGGTTCTTTATTGGCAGCTGTGCTGTGAGTTGGCTGGTTTTGAAGCTATGAATAAAAAGAGCAGATCCTAGTAATCTCAATAAATCTGAAAGTTATAGAAGGGTGACTAGTGTTACTGGGGTCACCTGGAGGGGATTGTGAAAAGGAAATATATTCTTTCAAAAAATAATCGGCCATTAATATGTCTCCTTTGTCTCTGGTTCTCTGTTCAAACAGGGGTGAGCAGCCAATATACATTGGACCAGAGTCCTTCATTCCTGAGTATCCAGGAGAGAACACATGCCGATCTTAATTGTACTTATCAAAAGAAAACATTTTACAACTTCGTTTGGTTCAAGCAGGAGCCTGGGAAAGGACTTGTATCTTTGTCCTTAATTCAATCAAGCCAGAAAGAGGAGGCAGACAAAAATTTTAAAGAACTCCTGGGAAAAGAGACGGTTTACAGTGTTTTTCGTATCTCAGCCTCCCACCCTGGAGACTCAGCTACCTACTTTTGTGCTTTGCATCGCAGTGCTCTCCAAGCACCTGCAGCCTGTCCCACAACTCCCAGCTGGGCCTCTTGACAGGGGCCTAGCTTTGGGGTGAGAATCAAGGTGTTTCCTTTATCCACAAAGGGAGTTTTCTTAAAATCTCTGTCTCCAAACAGAAATCAAGGGTAATCTATCCCTCCCTTATGTGATGAATCTGAATTTATATTGAATTAAATTTCCTTTTGTTACTATTGAAAATTCATTCCTCAGTGCAAACTGTATTCCTCCTGGGCCTGTTTGCCGAGATTTCATTTCACCGTCTACCGTTCAGGTGAGAAGGCAGGCCCCTTTGTGCTCAGGCTCCAGTTCAGAAAGCAAGTTTTCACCATGCTGTACCCTCACCAGTAGCGTCATACTCATTGGTTCATAGTCTTCATGATATTTTTTTATATCTGTGTACCATTTTTACAATTATTTACTAATTTAATATTAAACTTACTTAATGAATGTGCAAAAAGTTATCCTTGTTTTAATGAATGTTATATATGAAACCAAAGAAAGGCAATGTCAAAGAATGCTCAAACTACCGCATAATTACACTCATCTCACACGCTAGTAAAGTGATTCCTAAAATTCTCCAAGCCAGGCTTCAGCAATATGTGAATCGTGAACTTCCTGATGTTCAAGCTGGTTTTAGAAAAGGCAGAGGAACCAGAGATCAAATTGCCAACATCTGCTGGATCATGGGAAAAGCAAGAGAGTTCCAGAAAAACATCTATATCTGCTTTATTAACTATGCCAAAGCCTTTGATTGTGTGGATCACAATAAACTGTGGAAAATTCTGAAAGAGATGGGAATACCAGACCACTTGATCTGCCTCTTGAGAAATTTGTATGCAGGTCAGGAAGCAACAGTTAGAACTGGACATGGAACAACAGACTGGTTCCAAATAGGAAAAGGAGTATATCAAGGCTGTATATTCGGAGAAGGCAATGGCACCCCACTCCAGTACTCTTGCCTGGAAAATCCCATGCATGGAGGAGCCTGGTAGTCTGCAGTCCATGGGGCTGTGAAGAGTCGGACATGACTGAGCGGCTTCACTTTCAGTTTTCACTTTCCTGCATTGGAGAAGGAAATGGCAACCCACTCCAGGGTTCTTGCCTGGAGAATCCCAGGGATGGGGGAGCCTGGAGGCTGCCGTCTATGGGGTCACACAGAGTCGGACATAACTGAAGTGACTTAGCAGCAGCAGCAGCAGCAGCAGCAGCAGCAGCAGCAAGACTGTATATTGTCACCCTGCTTATTTAACTTCTATGCAGAATACATCATGAGAAATGCTGGACTGGAAGAAACACAAGCTGGAATCAAGATTGCCGGGAGAAATATCAATGACCTCAGATATGCAGATGACACCACCCTTATGGCAGAAAGTGAAGAGGAACTCAAAAGCCTCTTGATGAAAGTGAAAGAGGAGAGTGAAAAAGTTGGCTCAAAGCTCAACATTCAGAAAACGAAGATCATAGCATCTGGTCCCATCACTTCATGGGAAATAGATGGGGAAACAGTGGAAACAGTGTCAGACTTTATTTTTGGGGGCTCCAAAATCACTGCAGATGGTGATTGCAGTCATGAAATTAAAAGACGCTTACTCCTTGGAAGGAAAGTTATGACCAACCTAGATAGCATATTGAAAAGCAGAGACATTACTTTGCCAACAAAGGTTCATCTAGTCAAGGCTATGGTTTTTCCTGTGATCATGTATGAATGTGAGAGTTGGACTGTGAAGAAAGCTGAGAGGTGAAGAATTGATGCTTTTGAACTGTGGTATTGGAGAAGACTCTAGAGTTCCTTGGACTGCAAGGAGATCCAACCAGTCCATCCTAAAGGAGATCAGCCATGGGTGTTCTTTGGAAGGAATGATGCTAAAGCTGAAACTCCAATACTTGGCCACCTCATGGGAAGAGTTGACTCATTGGAAAAGACTCTGATGCTGGGAGGGATTGGGGGCAGGAGGAGAAGGGGACGACAGAGGATGAGATGGCTGGATAGCATCATTGACTTGATGGACGTGAGTCTGGGTGAACTCCAGGAGTTGGTGATGGACAGGGAGACCTGGCGTGCTGCGATTCATGGGGTCACAAAGAGTTGGACACGACTGAGCGACTGATCTGATCTGATATATGAAACCATATATTTCATGTGCAATTTATATTTTTCTATTACAAATTAAAATAGTACCTTATCTGCAACAATTACAATTTTCTTTTATGTAGTGCCTACCATGACCTCTTGCATCAATCATACTTTAGGAAATACTGATTCAGTCCATGCCATTCATTTCATAGGTGAAAGAATTCGGATTTACAGGATTTGAATGGCCACTTAAAGCATGACTTATAACAAAATGGAAGCTGGGAACAGAACTCAGACACTCTGGCCTTTTTTCAATTACTTCTTCCACTAAAGATAAAAAATGGATCCAGAGTTTGAAGGAAGGAGTCTAGTATTTTAAATTTAAATTAAGCTAAAATTTTATTACTTAATTATATATATTAATTTTAAATAAATTATAAGATATAAACACATTTAAAAAGAGAACACTCCCATAATTTCATGGCATAAAGGTTATGACTATCACCAGTTTTCAGAATTTTTGGTACATGTATTATACAGCTATATTTTTCTGTGAGAGGGACTATAATATACCTGGAATTTATAAACATATTTGTTTTTCTCAACATTGTAGATATTTCCATGTCAGAAAACATATATTAAAGGCATAATTTTAAATGATTGGCTAATTTCCATTATTTAGATGTATTTAAAAAACTAATCACTCTTTGGTATTTTTCCAATTATACAGTATTATAGACAATATTTTTATGAACAAACATCATTTAAGTTGTAGTTTCAATGGAAGTGAAATTGCTTGGATAAGGGAAAAAACATGACATTAAATGTTTGGTTTCCATGAAGAAATTTTTCACCAAGCTGTGGCTTCAACAGCAACCCATGAAGCTGCTGCCTTTCCAATACTATACCAAGTCAGGATATTACTACTTTAAGTTAGTTTTCATTTTACTAAGTGAAAAATTTCAGTTTTAATTTCCTTTTATTTTAATCAGTAAGGTTTTTGTCATTACATATTTTGTAATAAAAAATAAGATTAGAAAACATCAGAGTACCTCACAGAGAATAAGAACTAATATATTTTCATAAAAGTGAAAAAGCTGGCTTAAAACCCAACATTCAAAAAATTAAGATCATGGCATCTGGTCTTCATGGCAGATGGAAAATAGATGGGGAAACAGTGGAAACAGTGATAGATTTTATCTTCTTGGGCTCCAAAAGCACTGCAGATGGTGACTGCAGCCATGAAATTAAAAGATGCTTCAAAGCTATCACAAACCTAGACAGCATATTTAAAAGCAGAGACATTACTTTACTGACAAAGTTCCATCTAGTCAAAACTATGGTTCTTCCAGTAGTCATGGATGGATGTGAGAGTTGAACTATAAAGAAAGCTAAGTGCCAAAGAATTGATGTTTTTGAACTGTGGTGTTGGAGAAGACTCTTGAGATTCCCTTGGACAGCAAGGAGATCAAACCAGTCCATCCTGAAGGAAATCAGTCCTGAATATTCATTGGAAGGTTGATGTTGAAATTGAAGCTCCAATACTTTGGCCACCTGATGTGAAGAACTGACTCATTGGAAAAGATCCTGATGCTGAAAAAATTGAAGGCAGGAGGAGAAGGGGATGATGACAGAGGATGAGATGATTGGATGGCATCACTGACTCTATAGACATGAGTTTGAGCAAGTTTTGGAAGTTGGTGATGGACAGGGAAGCCTGGCATGCTGCAGTGCATGGGGTTGCAAAGAGTTGGACATGACTGAGTGACTGAATTGAACTGATCTTTTCTTCTTTTTTCTTTTCTTTTTTTAAATTTTATTTTATTTTTAAACTTTACAATATTGTATTGGTTCTGCCATATATTGAAATGAATCCACTACAGGCATACATGTGTTCCCCATCCTGAACCCTCCTCCCTCCTCCCTCCCCATACCCTCCCTCTGGGTCGTCCCAGTGTACCAGCCCCAAGCATCCAATATCGTGCATCGAATCTGGACTGGCGACTCATCTCATATATGATATTATACATATTTCAATGCCATTCTCCCAAATCATCCCACCCTCTCCCTCTTCATAAAATAAAATGTATTAAACAAAATTTGGAAAACACTGTTCTGATCCAGGTTACCTTCTAACTTGTCTCTTTTCTCTCAAAGTGTATTACCCAGAGTTTTGATATTCAAAATATAGACCAGCAATATTAGAACTTGTGCAGAATCCCAGGATCGACTCCAAATCTACTGAATTTGAATCTTCATTTTAACAAATCCCCAGGTGATTCTACCACTTTGAAATTTGAGAAGCACTAATCTAACTGGTAGCAAAAGTGGTTTTTTAATTATAAATCAAACCTGCCTAAATGCTTCAGTGGATTTCCATTGCCTCTAGAATAAAATACAGACTCTTGGCTATGCTATACAAGATTCTGCACAATGTGAATCCCACCTGACCCTTCAATCTTAGTTCATAACTCTCTTCCCTGACTCTCTGTGCAGTCACGATGCTGATCTTTCAGTTTTCTAAACTTGTCACGTCTTGTCCCAAGTTGGGTCTTATTCTTTCATTTATCTGCAATTTTCCTCCCCCAGATCTTGGTGAGACTGACTTATTTTCATCCTTCAGGTCTCTGGTCAAATATCACTTGTTTATGTTTGGTCACTAAATAATTGTGTCCAACTCTTTTGTGACCCCAGGGACTGTAGTTCACCAGGCTTCTCTGTCCATGGGATTTTCCAGGCAAGAATACTAGAGTGGGTTTCTATTTTCTTCTCCAAATATCACTACTGTAGAGAAAACCTTCTGACTTTTGCTGAACTTCCTGACTAGTGTAGCCATCCACAAATCTTTTCTTAACTCTGTATCAAACATCCTTATCATTTCCCAATGATAACCATAATAAGCAGGCATATTTTTGATTGACGTGTCAATATATTCATTGCTAGTAACTCCAGTTAGATTATAAGTCCTGTGAGGTCAGTACTGTTGTGTGTTCTGCTCATGGGCTCTACTCTTAGTGTCTAGAACAGTGACTGGCCCATAGTAGTTAGGTGATAAATATCTACTAAATAAATATTGTGTGGGCCTTCTCCCTCTTTGCTTTCCTTTTCCCTTCTTGTCATTTCCACCCTTGAAACTCTTAACTACATGTATGTTCTCATTGCTTCTTATGTGGTATAGTTCAGTTATCTCTGGCTCTTACTTGAAGACTCAGGTTCCACCCTTCCTTTGCTCTGTAGGCTCTGTTAAATAATTAGATCCATGCAGGGTCTCAATCTGTCCTCAGTCAACTGACTTCACTTTATCAGGTAAAATCTCAATGAATCTGGTCAACTTGAAAGCTAGAAACCCTGAAGTGAAATATGTAAAAGAGAAAAAAAAAAAAAAAAAAAAATGTCCCAAAGACTTTGGAAAATATAAAAGGAATTTCAAGTCAAATAATTATGAGCATGTGTCAAAATTTGATTTCAAATTACTGCAAGAGAAAGTCTCAGGAAACATTCAGATAATTAGCCTTGGTAGAAACATTTTATAGGAGATAAGATTTTTTTTTAAAGCTTTGATTAGAGATCATAATTATTATCAGAGGGCTGGTTCCTTTTTATTCTACTTTTGATTTGTACTGGTATTAGGTTCCTCACATGACTAATAGTCATTTGAGGGTGTAACACTAATTTCCCAGGAGTCTTTATTCCATTACAGTATGTAAGAGAATTGCTAAAGCATTTCATTATAAATAATAGTTAAGTCCCATGTAAGGCTATAAAGAATATCCTTCAGAAAAGATCCATTTTAGACCAGTTTGGGGAAACATTTTTCTCAAAAGTAATTCAAGTATTTATTATAGTATCTCTAAAGGTGGCAGAGAGGGTTTTGTCAGGTCTTGATTTTACTTCAAAGAAGGCAATGGCACCCCACTCCAGTACTCTTGCCTGGAAAATCCCATGGATGGAGGAGCCTGGTAGGCTGCAGTCCATGGGGTCGCTAAGAGTCGGACACGACTGAGCTATTTCACTTTCACTTTTCACTTTCCTGCATTGGAGAAGGAAATGGCAACCCACTCCAGTGTTCTTGCCTGGAGAATCCCAGGGACGGCAGAGCCTGGTGGGCTGCCGTCTATGGGGTCGCACAGAAACGGACACGACTGAAGTGACTTAGCTGCAGCAGCAGCAGCAGATCTTACTCTCTTACAGGCTAATAGCTTGTTGTTTCTTTGGTGCTATCAGTAAAGTCACATATCCTGTGTCAGAGATGAAGGATACTACTACTTAGGACACAGCAAGCAGCATGAACACTAGCATATTTGCTTCAGTTGCTTTTGTCCATAAGTCTCTCATGGTGATTTCAGTTAAGTTCAGTTCAGTCACTCAGTCGTGTCTGACTCTTTGCGGCCCCATGAATCGCAGCACGCCAGGCCTCCCTGTCCATCACCAACTCCTGGGGATCACTCAGACTCACGTCCATCGAGTCAGTGATGCCATCCAGCCATCTCATCCTCTGTCGTCCCCTTCTCCTCCTGCCCCCAGTCCCTCCCAGAATCAGAGTCTTTTCCAATGAGTCAACTCTTCGCATGAGGTGGCCAAAGTGCTGGAGTTTCAGCTTCAGCATCATTCCCTCCAAAGAAATCCCAGGGCTGATCTCCTTCAGAATGGACTGGTTGGATCTCCTTGCAGTCCAAGGGACTCTCAAGAGTCTTCTCCAACACCACAGTTCAGGGGTGTAAATGGATGCTATACATGAGGGATTGTGTCACAGCTGATGAATAGCAAGCTTGAGGAATTCATTGCTATTTGGTATTGCTATTGCCAAGCAGTAAGCAAGCTCACTCTTTGTCTCAGAGAAGACATTACCCCATCCATCAAGGTTACATGCTGCAAGCACAACTCTGAGAAATGGTTCAGGTTGAGTGGTAATGACCTTACGTTGTTGGTAAACCCAGAACATCATGTAGAAGTATAAGAGACTCACAGCGAACTGCCTTTCAACAACATTCACTTCATGGTTCTAAATTGTATTCGTTTCTAGAAATTTTTCTTGAGAGTTTGCCACTCGATCCACTGCTCTTATTTCTCTGAATGACAAGGACTGAGATTAAATTTTTTTGATTTTTCTCTAACAACAGTTAATTAAATCCACTATTAGCAGGGCTTCCCTTGTGGCTCAGTGGTAAAGAATCTGCCTGCAATCCAGAAGACGCAGGAAACAATGATTCGATCCCTGGGTTGGGAAGATACCCTGGAGCACAAAATGGCGACCCATTCCAGTATTCTCACCTGGAAAATCTCATGGACAGAGGAGCCTGGCAGGCTACAGTCCATGGGGTCATAAAAGAGCTGAACACAGCTTAGCAAATAAACAGCAACTGTGAGCAGAAATTTATATAGCAGGATGAGACCAATCTGCATGATTAAGCTCAGTCATGTCTCCTAGGATCCCAGATTTAGTCAACCGTGAGTAAGTTCCAGGATATAAACAGCTTGGACATCGTATAATATTCATCATGACCCATGCAAGGGGATTGGACACACTGGTCTTTGGTTTAATTTCTAAAAAGGGACCAAAGATCAACCATCCTTCCCAATGGAGAGATGTTCCTTCTTCCCAAACACAAACATATAACTCCAAGGGAGACAGATTGGTCCAGTTTTAAATTTATTGTTAAACTTGATTAGAATCATCATTACGTCACTTATTAAGTTATATGAGCAATGTCATTCATGAGGCATAATTCAAGATGGGCAGACACCAAAAGCATATGCATTTGAACCCGCCATACTGAAACAAAGTTGTATTGTTTTATAGGTTTGTACACATAGGGGGTTGGGAATCCATGTTGAATAGCTTCCGTTGATGACGTCAGGCACAGAAGAACAGTCCAGGACAAGCCATATTCATACCAATTTTTCTGTTTTCACAGACCATATGGTTGTTCTGCTTAGGCTGCAGTGCTGGGTCTAGCATACAAATAGAGCATGAACCATCTTCCCTTCCAACAAACACAAACTTTCCAGGGTCTAAGGTGTTCCCTTCTCTAGTACCAGGGTTGTTGCTTCTTTTCCACTACCACAAAATTGGTGTGATCATTCTAGCAGCTATAACTTTGCCATTTTTCCTAGTCATTTCCTAATCACACTCAAAACTTTTGTATAGACTGATAAGGAGCAAGAGGTATAAGGGCATTTTCACTCCATTTACAGAGATCACTTATATTCACTGCCTTGGGCCTACTGGGCCATTTAAGGGAATTCTTAAAGCAGTGTATTCAAGTAAACCATAGTTATCTTCACAATCTAGGACCTTATTTATTCAACAGGAGAATCTATGTGGCCGAACAAGAATTAAATAATTTTAATATCATTTTGACTGGCCTACTGCCAAGAAGGTGGACTAGCCAAGCTGGTCAGAGGTTCACTCTTTAGGCAAAGAAGGAAGCATCATGCTTTATTTCCACTTCTGACAAGCTGTATTAGGTGTATTTTTTTTTTTTTCCTACTCAACCTGTTAAGGAAAGTTAGAAACCCTGGACCACATGTAAAAGAAAAACATAAGAATTTGGAGAGAAGCCAGACTAGCCTAGGAACTTGGGGGTTGAGGAGTGATAGAGCAGTGAGCTCCCTGAGCTTCCTTTTGCCTCATGTAACCCAAGTGAGTCCTAGAGAAGCCAGGAACCTGGAAATGCCAACAGGTGTAGACAAAAAAGGCCATGAAAAATCTCTCTGTAGCCAAAGGTCCAGGAAGAGGACAGCTTAGAAAGACAGGAAACTTTAGCACATTTACCTGTACACAGAGGCAAACACCACAGAGAGCTGTGCAGCAGCTGAGCAAACACATAAGTAGAAGGAAATGGACGCCTGACAGGAAAGCCCTGTGGTGTTTTCACTCACCCTTGTTCTGTGTTTCCATCACTGGATCCATGACAGTTTTTAGATAGCTGCCTGCATCCCCAGGGTGGGTTCTGGTGGTGGAGGGGGAAGAGCTCTTTGTCATGAAAGAACAGAGCTTCACTGCTTTAACCTGTCTCGTAGCTCCCTCAAGGACTAACGCAAAGGGCTTGTCTATATGTCACATAACTCAGCACTCTCTCAGGGCAGAGAAATTGTTACACAGAGAACATTTTCTAAGAAAAATTCAACAGTAGATTTGAATAGGCAGGAGAAAGAACTTGAAGATAGGTTAATTGAAATTGTCCAGTCAGAGAGCAGAAAGAAAAAAGAATGAAGAAAAATGAACTGAGACTGAAGGATCTGGGGGACATTGTCAAATTTTCTGACATAAGTATAATAGAATTCCCAGAAGAGGAGGAGAGTGAGAAATCGCTGTGTGAGTTTTGTCAAAAGCAGTGTTCTCTTAAAGAAAAGGATCCCACTGTTGGCATCTTCTCCCTCATCCTACTTCCTACATAGTCGTCGGTGGGAAGAGGGAGGACCTGACCAGTCCATCTTTGATGGATACTGTTTACCTAGTTCTTGAGCAGAAAGGGACCTGCTGCATTGCTGGTCTCTAGCCACTAGCTTCTACAAGGGCATGAGGCAGGAGGCAAAATGAGAAGGAACAGTACTTGTCTGTACTTCTTTTCCCATTAGACTCAGTTAAGCTTCTTGCATAGTAGCCCTCTGATAAACCTGGTTTGCTGGTTAGGGTACAATAGAAAGGCAGAGAGTGATTGTTGCTGTTCTTGTCTAGTTGCTAGGTCATGTCTGACTCTTTTGCAACCCCATGGACTATAGCCTTACCAGGCTACTCTGTCCATGGGATTTTCCAGGCAAGAATACTGGAATGGCTTGCCATTTCCTTCTCCTGGGAAATCTTCTCGACCCAGGGATTGAACTCGTGTCTCTTGCATTGGCAGGCAGATACTTTACCACTGAGCTATCAGGGAAGCTTGTTAGAGAGACTGATACCAGACCCATAACTTTGGAGATTAATCCTGAGATGCCAGGGCTGTGTACAAGAAGAGGGATTAGACACATGAACACGTCCTTTGGGTTTTATTTACACTCTAGGTACTGAAGGCTGGTCCATCTACTACTACCATCAGCCCAAGTAAGCGATGATTCCTCACAGATATGCCACTGGTACAAAATGGAATTAAGAATTAAGTCCTTGACTTTGTTAAAAATCTGCCCAAGTTGTGAGCTGGAAACATGTTTGTTCAGTTAGATTTTAGGTCATTATGTCTTGAGAGGATTCTTTTGGGTTAGATTAGATTTCTTTAAAAATAGAAGTGGGGAAATAAGATAGAAGTGTTGGCCTGATATGAAGAAAAGCTATACAGATCCCCTGAATCATGAGAGCCTCACCCAGATTTCTATCACTAGAATATCTTAGGACTAGTTTTTCAGTGTGAGAGAGTGGCCATTTGATAAAACTGCTTCTAATCAGACAAGTGTTGCCATTTGATGTAAAACACACATGTAGACATCACTCTATCCCCACACACATTGACTTGGACCATATGCTTCTCAAATTTTTAATTTAACTAAAGTAGCATATTTTAATTTTCATCAGTTCCTGCCAGAGTCCAACTCCAGCAACCAGGGATTCAACCTGAAGAGATGGATGGTGTTGGCCAATGAGACAGCCTCTCAGTTTTCTACGGACTGCCTGTTTATTCCAAGTTTAAGATTCTCTTCTATACTTTTACAAAAACATTAGGCCAGAGGTTTGACATTTTCAGTTACCCCTCTCCCAGATTTATTATCTCCATAAATCATTGTTGCTCTTCAAACAGAGTTCCTGCTTCAGTGATTCTCTGGGAATCAGCCTTATCATCTATTATCTACCTCTTCTAATGTGTCCTATAGTTAACTTGTGATTACACTGTAACTCATGCTACATTCCTCAGTTTACTACTTATCTTCCTAAGTCCTGTTTGCCCCTAACATCCTGAGCTCACTGTCTCTTAAAAAGGCTTCTAGCTATGTGTCTCTAAAAATTCCTAACTTCTATAAGCTATAGTAAAATACGCTAACTTTACAACATTCCTTACATCTTTAACTTCTAACTATTTTAAGTATTTCTAAACCCTAAATTCAGTAAGCTCCTTTGCCATAAACATTCTCCTCAAAATAGGCTTCAGATATCAATCCCTCCCATGGCCTCAAGCTACGGCCTATGTGCTCACCCTGGAACACTCTTGTAAAAGTCCTTGAACAAATGTCAATGATTAACTTTATGAATTATTTTCTGAGCAATGCTGCAGAAGGCTTTGTGCCTTCTCATGCTCCTCTCAAGACCAATAAGCACCTTAATATTCCTCTTCAGTCAACTCAGCCGAGGAGAGGAAAAGACAAGTTAGAATTACAAGGCCTAACTCCTTCATCCTGGGATCCGTGCCTGTAGAATAAGGAGAGGGGGCTGGAGACCGTGCCTCCATTTTGTCAGTAATGCCTAACGCAGCTCCCAACAAGTTCCCATTATAAGAATCTAATTTTCAAATATTTCTTTGATCCGGGTCTTGAGTCCACAAGATGGCAGTGTCTTCTCAGGTACCCTGCTCATGTATTCCCTCCTGTATGTGTGTGTGTGTGTGTGTGTGTGTGTGAGAGAGAGAGAGAGAGAGAGAGAGAGAGAGAGAGAGAGAGAGAGAAAGAGAGCGGGAGAAAGTGGGAGGAGAGAGGAGGATCTTGGTGGTGTGTTGCATGGGTAATGAAAAACGTCTCTTTTGTCTTTGACTGAACAGGCTCTTTTTATGATCTCTAAAGCAGAAGAATTGAAATGTCTGAGCTCGACTCTTTTTTTTTTTTTTTCAGGGCTTAAAATTTGAATCCTCAGTGAACCAGAGGAGGAAAGAATGATGAAATCCTCAAGAGTTTTATTAGTGATCCTGTGGCTTCAGTTGATCTGTAAGTTTGGGGCATTTCTATGGGACCATAAAATACACTATTTGGAGTCATTGTCCCTTCTAGGCTCATGGAGAAACATGAACACTATTTCCCTTAAATAAGGGACGGTAGAGGTGGGAGGCCTGTGAAAAGATAACCTGAATTCTGGAGAGGAAGCATCACCACCTAACCCACCTTCTCTGACTGAGCGTTCCTGTCTGTTTGCACAGCGGTGAGCAGCCAGCAGAATACAGTGGAGCAGAGTCCTGTGTCTCTGCCCGTCCCAGAGGGAGCCGCCACGTCTCTCAGCTGCACTTATTCTAACAGTGCTTCTCAGTACTTCACATGGTACAGACAGTACCCTGGGAAAGGCCCTGAGCTTCTGCTGCAAGTGTATGCCAACAACAACAAAGAGGAAGGAAAATTTACAGCGCAGTCCAATAAAACCAACAAGCATGTCTCCCTGCGTATCAGAGACTCCGAGCCCAGCGACTCAGCCATCTACCTCTGTGCAGTGAGCACACAGTGCTCCCCAGGCACCTGCAGCCTGTGCCCAAACCTGCTGGGGCCACGGCAGTGCCTCTTGGAGAGCTTAGGCTGCAGGGCATAGACATTCTGTTACCTCTCTAGATGGAGATGAGGATTAAGAGTAACAGTGTAGAAGGTTTGATTGATTAGGGAAGTATTTTCATAATTCTGAAAACAGTTGATTCTGAAGGGAAATTAAAGACACAGTTTGGTCTGAATGACGGAAATATTTTTCAATCTTCTTATTGTACTCTATTTTTGTACCATAACTTTACTCACTGGAATTGGTATTATGATGCTTTTATATATGATAATATTTTAATATGATAACTGAGATACTCCCTCATAGTTCCTGGTACATTTTGCTCTTTCCCCATGTAGTTATTCAAGGTTTTTGATATTCATTGCTTTAGAAAATAATGGAAAAACATAAATGCAGAAGTCTTTTTTTAAATTTTTTTTTTGATGTGGACCATTTTTAAAGCCTTTATTGAATTTGTTACAATATTGTTTCTATTTTATGTTTTTTGCTTTTTTCCTGTGAACCATGTGGGATCTTAGTCCCCAGACCAGGGATTGGAAGGCACACAAGTGGAAAAAAAATTGGAAAGTCTCCCTGCATTGGAAGGCCAAGTGTTAACCACTGGACCTCCAGGGAAGTCCCAGAAAGGAGTCTTAAGCAACTATTTTGAAAAAGTTATAAGTCATGAATTATTTTAGTTATAGATCTGCCACATCATCTTCACCCATCTTCATCTTCAACTGCAACCCCATTGGTGGATTAGATAAGGTTATATTTGATGGGTGGATGGAAGGACTAGCATCAGAAGGTGAGAACTGGTTGAAACAGAAAGCCTAGACAGTTTCAGGAATTCAGATCAGAGGTTTATGTTACCATTTTTGAGTAAAGGCTGAGTACAACTCAAAGTTCCAGGTGTGAGCCTTGTGGGAGAGTGCATTGATTCCTGTGTACTTGAATGTGGCTGGGGATGGTAGAGAGAATTAGCTACAGCCATAGAATATCCCACACCCACAGCAGGGTGTAGGGGTACAGATTTCCTGAGAAGGATCTCTGAGTAACCAATGTTATGGTGATTAAAGACCTACATGGATCATTATCAAAGACCATATGGTATTGAGGATGTTTTAAAAAATGTTGGTGAGAGAGCTGGGAATACCAACAAGGATATGAATATCTGCCCTCTCCTGACTCACTGGCACTGTGGAATTGTCCTATAACTTATGCCAAAATCCAGGGAAAATGTTTGTGATCTGATGGAAATCAATTGATGCTTTTGAATTGTGGTGTTGAAGACTCTTGAGAGTCCCTTGGACTGCAAGGAGATTAAACCAGTCAATCCTAAAGGAAATTGACCCTGAATATTCATTGGAAGAACTGATGCTGAAGCTTTAACACTTTGGTTACCTGATGCAAAGAGTTGACTCATTGGAAGACCCTGATGCTGGGAAAGATTGAAGGCAGGGGAGAAAGGGATGACAGAAGACGAGACGGTTGGATGGCATCACGACTCAATAGACATGAGTTTGTGCAAGATCCAGAAGATGGTGAAGGACAGGGAAGCCTGGCATTCTACAGTCCATGGGGTCGCAAAGAGTCAGATATGACTGAGTGACTGAACAACAACAAATAGATCCAGGGGAAAAAATTAGAAGTCACAGTCATCGTAAAGCTGAAGTAGTGGTCTGTTAGACATGACATTGCTTATTTAGTCCAAAGAGTGGGAAAAGCTGGAAATGACTAATTAAGATTTTTACTCAGTTTTGTTCACATTGTCACTGACTAAAAGGATGTAAAGTATAAAAGGCTACAGCCCATGGGGTCAAACAGAATCAGACACAACTGAAGCAACTTAGCATGCAAAGAAGGATGTAATCTAGTCGGAATTTGCTTCAAGTTCTCAGTCTGGAAACTTATGACTCAGAAATATTTCCAAATCATGGAAAAAGCACTTGAAAGGCAATGAGAAAGAGCATGAAATGTATTGAGCTCAAGATACTCGAATTCTCTTTCCACTTGTGTGTCTTCTGGTGCCACTGGAAAGAACCTGGTTTGTGGTGCTGGTCTGATTATCTTTTGTTGCTAATGAGTGACTTGCCTTCAGGCTATACTCATATATGTTTCAGGATAGGTTTAGGATTAAGTGAGGTAGCATATTGTCTTAGGTTGACTTCCTTAACAAAGCCAAAGTTGGGATTTCTGACACCCATCTTATTTTGAGAAAAGCAAGTTAAGTGGGGAGGGGAAGAGGGTAAAAATGAATGTGGCTGAGCTGAACTCTTGATCCAGCCTGACTTCATGGGGGTCTCTGGAGCATGAAATGCCCCCACCAGAATTGATCCCTCCCACCTTGAGTCAAGGGGCCATACAGCTGATCTTAGAATAAGGCATTCACTGGAGCATGGGTATACTTTACTGGAGAATGGTGATGTTTATTGGTGTAGATCAATTTTCTGGGAAAGAGGGCAGCTATGAGCCAAGCATAGCCAACATTTGCAGCAGCTGGGAATTGGGTTCACTGGCCTGGAAAAGGGGGTTTAGGTTGAGCACTAGCAGTGTCTACTACTAACATGGAACTCTCTTGTCATGTGAGTGCATTCAATAAATGGTAGACTTGAAAATTATTGTATTTTAAAACTTAATTTCTTCTTCTATTTCTTTAAAGTGAAAGTGAGTCACTCAGTTATGTCCAACTCTTTGTGACCTCATGGACTATACAGTCCATGATATTCTCCAGACCAGAATCTTCTTGTTAATTGGGAAAAGTGAAAAGTCAAAGTTTTAGCTGCTCAGTTGTGTCCGATTCTTTGCGACCCCTTGAACTGTATAGCCTGCCAGGCTCTTCTGTCCATGGAATTCTCCAGGTCAGAGTACCGGAGTGGGTAACCATTTCCTTCTCCAGGGGATCTTCCCAAGGTCTCCTAAATTGCAGGACTTGAACCCAAGTCTCCCAAATTGCAGGTGGATTCTTTACCATCTGAGCCACCAGGAAGACCTTTCTATTTCTTACCAATCTGGAAAAATTAAAATAATGTATGGTAAAGAACTTAAGAGAGAAAAATTAAAAAAATATAAAGAATTATTATTCAAAGCTAAGACTCCAGATTTTTTGAGAGTAGTGACCAAGGAACCATTATATTATTCTCTTAGATCCTTTGGTCATTCTCCAAATATGCATTTCCATATGAGACCATAAAGCATAACATTCTGCCACAACTTTGGTTCCAGGTATAATGACTCTCATATTCACAGTTGATGACTTGGTGCTTCAAGGTATGGAAAGAGATACCATCTGTACTTATTAATGATTAGTGTTACTTTGTTCTTGGTTTATATTTAAGAATGAAGAACTGGGTAGTGGGATGGACTTCTTATGTCATTGTGTCCCTGTTCTCCACAAAGTTTCTTCCTGAATGGGATTCTTGGCCAGTAGTCTGGCCATGTGGACTTACCATGTTACTTGGCAGGCTTCTTTTTAGGATGAATGAGCAGGGAACTGCTTATTAACTTGTTTCTTCCTCTCCTTTCCACCTAATATCAGTTTGAAGGTGGCTTAGCTCTGTTACTTCCCTGGTAGCTCAGACGGTAAAGCATCTGTCTACAATGCGGGAGACCTGGGTTCGATCCCTGGGTCAGGAAGATCCCCTGGAGAAGGAAATGGCAATCCACTCCAGTACTATTCCACGGAAAATCCCATGGACAGAGGAGCCTGGTAGGCTACAGTCCATGGGGTTGCAAAGAGTTGGACACGACTGAGCAACTGCACTTCACTTAGCTCTGTTAAGTACTCACAGAAAAAAACAGCGCTCCAGGTGTTTTACTTCAACCTTAGTGAGCATCAGGTGTCCACATACAGGGCAGCCTGCTATGCTTCTCACACATAAGTCCAGCAGCAGGGAGACTAGTATAACTATTCCACAGAGTAACCTTCAGTTCGTCCCCATGTGCTGTCCCTCCTGCCCTCCAACACACTTTTCCTTTCTCAGTCCAGAATCTCTATAGGTTCCTAAGGAGTAAGTTTCCTTCACTTGCATGTCCAATGAAATTTTCTCATAGTTCATTCTGGGCTGTGCTTTCTTCCTCTCTGTCTCACCCATCAGAATGCTCACATCTACTTTTTGTCTTATGGGAACTGTTGATATATTTCATCTTTTTATTTTTTTCACATTATGATTTAGTATCATCCTGTTTATACTTGTTAGTTTTATCCCAGTGGGAAGTTTGGTGAGAAAGGAGGAGAGTACATATGTTTGATCAGATATTTTGAATCATATAAAATTTCTTTTTTAATATGAATTTATTTACTTTAATTGGAGGCTAATTACAATATTGTATTGGTTTTGTCATACATTGACATGAATCTGCCATGGGTGTACACATGTTCCCCATCCTGAACCCCCATCCCACCTCCCTCCCCATCCCATCCCTCTGGGTCATCCCAGTGCACCAGCCCTGAGCAGTCTGTATCATGCATTGAACCTGGACTGGCAATTCATTTCACATATGATAATATACATGTTTCAATACCATTCTCCCAAATCATCCCACCCTTGCCCTCTCCCAGAGAGTCCAAAAGACTGTTCTATACATCTCTGTCTCTTTTGCTGTCTCACATACAGGGTTATCATTATCATCTTTCTAAATTTCATATATATGCGTTAGTATACTGTATTGGTGTTTTTCTTTCTGGCTTACTTCACTCTGTATAATAGACTCCAGTTTCATCTACTTCATTAGAACTGATTCAGATGTATTCTTTTTAATGGCTGAGTAATACTCCATTGTGCATATGAACCACAGCTTTCTTATCCATTCATCTGTTGATGGACATCTAGGTTGCTTCCATGTCCTGGCTATTATACACACTGCTGCAATGAGCATTGGGGTACACGTGTCTCTTTCAATTCTAGTTTCCTCAGTGTGTATGCCCAGCAGTGGGATTGTTGGGTCATATGGCAGTCCTATTTCAAGTTTTATAAGGGATCTCCACACTGTTCTCCATAGTGGCTGTACTAGTTTGCATTCCCACCAACAGTGTAAGAGAGTTCCCCTTTCTCCACACCCTCTCCAGCATTTATTGCTTGTAGACTTTTGGATAGCAGCCATTCTGACTGGTGTGAAATGGTACCTCATTGTGGTTTTATTTGCATTTCTCTGATAATGAGTGATGTTGAGCATCTTTTCATGTGTTTGTTAGCCATCTGTATGTCTTTTTTGGAGAAATGTCTATTTAGTTCTTTGGCCCATTTTTTTGATTGGGGGGTGGTTTATTTTTCTGGAATTGAGCTACAGGAGTTGCTTGTATATTTTTGAGATTAGTTCTTTGTCAGTTGCTTCATTTGCTATTATTTTCTCCCATTCTGAAGGGTGTCTTTCCACCTTGCTTATAGTTTCCTTTGTTGTGCAAAAGCTTTTAATTTTAATTAGGTCCCATTTTTTAATTTTCATATAAACTTTCAAACTGACCATATGATGTGGTCTTACATGTGAAAGAAAATCTATCAACAGGATCAAGAAGTAAATAGAAGCACAAGGGAGAACTGATTTCAAACTGGTACAAGTCAACGGAGTGCTCAGAAAGAAGGAAGTTGTTTTAGCCCTGTCAAAAGGACCCCAGCTGACCAGACTTTCATTTCAGCGGAGATTTCTCTGCTTAATTTTTTCAACATTAGGTTTCAGTGTTCTCTATGCTAAAATAAGTTGGGTAGGGAAGTCTTTCCGCTTTAGAGTTGCATCTTATTATTAGACCACAGAAGGAGTGCTCCTTGAAAGCAGACCCTCTCTCCTACCTGCATGGGATGCTGATTGCTTTGCTGTGTTGAGTGTCTGTGTCAATTTACCGCTGTGTCCTCTGTACCTACAGAAGTTCTTCCCATTCCTGCTCTCCTGGCTTTACTTCTTCCCACTTTATTGAGTTTATATAAGTGTGCTCTTCTTTTTCTCACAATTCTTTCCAGAATCATTTATACGTGTGCTATATTTTTTTTACTGTTAGAATGTAGCTCAGGTTTCTCTACAGATACTCCTCGGTTGACATTCTCCTTAGTGTGACGTCCCCTTAATTTGGTACCGTATACCTGTCTGTTCTGACCATTGACAACTGGAAGGGGACTTTCCCTTTCTGCACATAAACATGTGGTGCCCAAGTCATTTTTTTTTTTAATGGCTTTAACAAGTATCAAAGTCGTTCACCTGAGACCGAGTCATATTTAGACTTTCTGTCTGACAAAGAAAATTGGTTTTTATTAATTTGCATTGATTAAATAATTAACATTACATATTCCATTCTTATGTTAAGTAAAAATCCCTGATCTAATTTACTCTTTCCTCTTTAGCACCAAACAAAGGAATAATCTCTCCCCATCCCATATCTGCTATGACACTCATATCCATCCTTCCTTTTGTGAATGTGATGCTCGCTGAACCACCTGAGTCCAGCAGGGAGCCCAATCACAAACTTTTAACATTTCTGTCACTTCATTGCATTATTTTTGTGTCTCCTACACAAGATTTGAATATTATTCAGATTGTCTCTGTATCTTAATAGGAAAATTTGCCTATTTATATTTGAGTTTACATGCATTTATTGTTCCAGCTAGTATTTTTAACTACTTGAAGCAGTGTCTTTGTTTGGACCAAAGTACAATAGACCTGGTGGATTATAAACAACATGGATTTATTTGTTTCTCACCATTCTGGAGTCTGGAAGTCTGAGATCAGGGTGCCAGCATGGTGAGTTTCTGGTGAGATCCCTTCTCTGGTTTACAGACTACTCACTTCTCATTGTAGCTTCGCATCGAGAGTAGAGAGAGAAATAGCCTGTCTTGCATCTCTTATAAAGGCACAAATCCCACAGTGAGGGCTCCACCCTAATTGCCTCTCAAAGACCCCACCTTCAAATGCAATGATATTGGGGGACTAGAGTTTCAACATATGAATTTCATAGCAAATAATGATGACATTTGAGATTATAGAACGCTCCCTTCTTGAAATTCTTTATTTAGATTTAGAGACTGAGCAATTTCTTGGTTCTCTTCCTGTTATCAGTTGCTGCTTCTCAGTCTACTTTGAGGGTTTTTCCTTCATCCCCCTGATCTCTCAACATTGGAATGACTCAAGAATTTATTCTTAGAACTCTTTACTTTCTACCAACAATTTATTTCCAGCTAATTGTATCCAGTCTCTTGGCTTTAAAAACTATTTAAATATCAGCATTTATATCTGAAACCCACCTGGCTCCTCTGATTTCTGAAGTTGTATATTAAATGATCTATCTGACATCTCCATTGGGGCATCTTCTTGGTATATCTCTAGGTGATCTCCTGATTTCCACCACTCCAGCTACTTGGCCCTCCATACCTCCCAGCTGCTTTTTGTGAATTCATCCTCATTTAGGCAAAAGGCAGCTCTGTCTACGAAATTCTCTAATCACCTTGGTCAGAAACCTTGAAGTTGCCCTTATCTCCTCAATTTTTCTCATATCACCATTTGATCTGTTAGAAAAATCAATTAACTCTCTTTTCAAAGCAGGCCCAGAACTGATCACTTTTCACTTCCAACTCTGCTCTTACCTGATCCAAGCCACTCTCATCTCTTGCCTGGAGGTGGCAATAATAACCCTACCTGATCTCTCTTCTTTCCTTCTTGCCCCTCTTCAGTCTGGTCTCCACCCAGTGCAGTGAGCTTTTGAGAACATAATTCAGATCATGTGGCTTCCATGCTCACAACTCTCCAGTGGTTTTTCATCTCACTGAGATGAAAAGCAGATTCTTACTACAACCTGTAAGACTACTCCATCTGGTTCCCTGCCCCCTCTCTGAAATGAGTCACAGTCTCCTCCTTACTCTCTCCACCTTCACCACATTTGATGTTGCTCTGACATGGCGATTGCTTTCCTGCCCTGGGGTCTCTGCAGCTCTTCTTCCTGTACCTTAGTGCTTTTCCTCCAGGTAGTCACCTAGCTTATTCTTTCACTTCATTCTGGACTCTGCTCAGGAGACAAGCTTGAAACATTTATTGCAGCACTTGAGGGTGGTAATAGTTAGAAAAAAGAAATACAAAGTGTTTCTCAGAAAATTAATTCAAAAGCTGTATTGCAAATTTATTCTACATTAAGCCCCCTACATAAAAATGAGTTTCATTCTGAGAGCATGTGCACAGCTCCAATTTGTTTTTAAGTCCAACAAAGCTAGCTTTGCCCAACTAAGCAATCGATTATATAGTACTGTACTTTAATAGGTTTATAATACTTTTCACACAAATAATACATAAAAGACAAATACAAAAATAAAGAAAACAAAATAAAATTACAGTACCTTGAAAATTACACCAGATATGTGAACTGACTTAAGTGACTGGACATGATAATGCATGTTTGCATCTTTGAAAGTTTGAAACTTGAAGGTTCGTATAAAGGAGACTTAATTATTATGAAGCAGGGTGTTAGCATCAATAGGTCATCAGGATGTATAACTGAGTTCCATAACTCAAGTTGCAATCTGTATACTATTACATATAGAGAGGAGAGATAGGTTAATAATATATTCATATGTCCTTTAAAATTTTGAAATGCATGGTATAATAGAACACTTTACCTCATATCTCCCAAATTACTTCCACTTGTCTGTCCATCTCCTACTCTTATTTTCGTCTAGAAAGTGTCTCTAGTTTTTAGTCTACTCCCAACCCAATATCTCTACATAACCTCTGATAATATTCCTTTCTATCATTTCCAGGAAAAAGACAAAGCGATTTTGTTCTCATTAATTTTTTGTCTGACTGTTCTCTGTTATAAGAAATGTCTCCTTATTTCTAGATTGATTTTGTACTATCTCATGTACCACTTTATATATGAACACACACACATACACACATGTCCTTGTCTTTCCTATTATACTGCAACGTCTTGTAAGTAGACAAAGCTGAATTCAGTGTTTAAGTTTCAAAGACTTAGAAAAAGATCTCACTCATAGAAAACCTTTGATGATTTGTTGTGGACTTATTTTGAAATAGATTGGAAAAATCACATTCAACTTTGAAGATGCAATTTGACAAAGTAGATTAAGATAGTAGTCTCCATTAACTGACATTTGAAGAAGGAATAAGTTTACTTAAAAAATCCCCACCCAAGCTGACAGGTCTTTTGTTCCTGATAATTTGTAAATGGTCCTCAGGAGAGAATGGAGGGCTAGAGGCTGCTGATGAGCTGCTGCTGCTGCTGCTGCTAAGTCGCTTCAGTTGTGTCCGACTGTGTGTGACCCCAGAGACGGCAGCCCACCAGGCTCCCCTGTCCCTGGGATTCTCAAGGCAAGAATACTGGAATGGATTGCCATTTCCTTCTCCAATGCATGAATGTGAAAAGTCAAAGTGAAGTTGTTCAGTCGTGTCCGACTCTTAGTGACCTCATGGACTGCAGCCTACCACACTTCTCCATCCATGGGATTTTCCAGGCAAGAGTACTGGACTCTAAGCTACTCCAAATGATGAAATTTTTTCTCAACGTTTGAGATGAGTCTTGGTAAACATTAGGGTTTCTGGCAGTTAGGAAAACATCTGAACTAGTCATATGGGGAACAGGGGCATCTCCATATACTCATCTGTGAGGAAGATCTGTTGCTTTAAGTGGTGTAAAGAGATGATTCCCCAGCAGAACTGAGCATCAGATTAGGGCTATGGTAAAATTAAAAGTTTAAGAAGAAATCGCATGCTTTATCTGTCTAGAGTTTTGATACTCATGACTAAAAATTCTAAAATATGAGCCTTACTGTCATTTCACAATTATTCCAATGATTTCTACCTTCTATTACACCTCCATTTCTCTCAGAGACAAAAAAAAAAAAAAATAAGAAGAAGAAAGGAGATGAGAAGATGAAACAAAAGAGAAGTAGTGCACAGAAAAGAGAGAAAAGAAAAGAGAGACTGGGGAGAAAGAAATAGGAGAAAGCTACTTGAATTGTGGCCCCTACTTCATAGTTAGAGCAGAATCAGTGTGATGTACTTGCAAGGTGAGTGGGGAAAGTGCTGGAGAGGAGCAGAAGGGAGGTGGAATTGAAGTCAGGTGGCCATCATGTACATGTCCTGCTTCTCTTCCATCGGTCAAAATCTTGTTGGAGACACTGTATTTTTTCATGACAATTATGTCTGAGGTTTACATAATTCTCCTAATTTTATTTAATTGTATTTATTTCTTCAAGAGGATTCAATAAATAAGCAGCACATTCAGTGAGATGTTCCTTCTTTGTGAGAGCTTCCTTGTAAATGAATTCTCAATCATTGAAAATTTTGTGTACTGATTCTTGGCTAGAGAAATTGGGTCACTGATCCTGATTATTTTTTCAGACTTTATTTTCCCCAGATGAAACCCTTATTTTTCCCTGAAGTATCCTTTCCCTTTCTTTACTGCTTTCTGACATGTCTGATTGTTGGGGCACTTTAAGTGGAGGCAATGCTGTGAGAGTGAAAAGCCTAGATATTTCTGTTCCCATGATCAGCAATGTCTTAAGCATTAGGGCACTGGTCTCAGCAGCAATGCCAGTACCTTGCTGAAAAACTAGCAAAACACGTCTTTACTCTCTGATCTCGTTGTACTCCTCTCCATTTAGGACAGATGGGACTCAACCTGCTACTTTCTTCTCAGCTATTTTCTGGCTAGAGAAAAGACTTTCTCAAAAGAACTAGCTTCCTTAGAGGTCCACTGATCTCTGCATACCGTTTTCTGCTCTTTATCCTGGAGTTCCTTGCTATTGACCCTAGATCTATTATGAGCCCCAATGGAATAACTCACTCAAGCTCTGTTGGCACAGCATTGGCTGGCTTCAACAGAAAGCTCCTTGGCTAAACACAGGGGATCAGGAACATTTTAAATCTACCCTCTTTCTAGAATTGCCTTCTTTTTATTTCAAATGATTGTTACTTTGTTAATGAACTATTTAAAAAAAGACTGCATATTTAAAATTCTAAAGGCCAATTCCTGGTGTGAGGAAGGTCAGAATCAATGATGGTGAATGGAAAATAACTCGGTATGGTAATGTTTAAGCATTTCATTAGCAAACCTATCAGATCAGATCAGATCAGATCAGTCTCAGTCGTGTCCTACTCTGCGACCCTACGAATCGCAGCACGCCAGGCCTCCCTGTCCATCAACAACTCCCAGAGTTCACTCAGACTCATGTCCATTGAGTCAGTGATGCCATCCAGCCATCTCATCCTCTGTCGTCCCCTTCTCCTCTTGCCCCCAATCCCTCCCAGCATCAGAGTCTTTTCCAATGAGTCAACTCTTCACATTAGGTGGCCAAAGTACTGGAGTTTCAGCTTTAGCATCATTCCTTCCAAAGAAATCCCAGGGCTGATCTCCTTCAGAATGGACTGGTTGGATCTCCTTGCAGTCCAAGGGACTCTCAAGAGTCTTCTCCAACACCACAGTTCAAAAGCATCAATTCTTCAGCGCTCAGCCTTCTTCACAGTCCAACTCTCACATCCATACATGACCACAGGAAAAACCATAGCCTTGACTAGACGAACCTTTGTTGGCAAAGTAATGTCTCTGCTTTTGAATGTGCTATCTAGGTTGGTCATAATTTTCCTTCCAAGGAGTAAGCGTCTTTTAATTTCATGGCTGCAGTCACCATCTGCAGTGATTTTGGAGCCCAGAAAAATAAAGTCTGACACTGTTTCCCCTGTTTCCCCATCTATTTCCCATGAAGTGATGGGACCAGATGCCATGATCTTCGTTTTCGGAATGTTGAGCTTTAAGCCAACTTTTTCACTCTCCACTTTCACTTTCATCAAGAGGCTTTTTAGTTCCTCTTCACTTTCTGCCATAAGGGTGGTGTCATCTGCATATCTGAAGTTATTGATATTTCTCCCGGCAATCTTGATTCCAGCTTGTGTTTCTTCCAGTCCAGCGTTTCTCATGATGTACTCTGCATATAAGTTAAATAAGCAGGGTGACAATATACAGCCTTGATGTACTCCTTTTCCTATTTGGAACCAGTCTGTTTTTCATGTCCAGTTCTAACTGTTGCTTCCTGACCTGCATATAGGTTTCTCAAGAGGCAGGTCAGGTGGTCTGGTATTCCCATCACTTTCAGAATTTTCCACAGTTTATTGTGATCCACACAGTCAAAGGCTTTGGCATAGTCAATAAAGCAGAAATAGATGTTTTTCTGGAACTCTCTTGCTTTTTAATGATCCAGTGGATGTTGGCAATTTGATCTCTGGTTCCTCTGCCTTTTCTAAAACCAGCTTGAACATCAGGAAGTTCACGGTTCATGTATTGTTGAGGCCCAGCTTGGAGAATTTTGAGCATTACTTTACTAGCATGTGAGATGAGTGCAACTGGGTGGTTGTTTCATCATTCTTTGGCATTGCCTTTCTTCAGGATTGGAATGAAAAGTGACCTTTTTCAGTCTTGTGGCCACTGCTGAGTTTTCCAAATTTGCTGGCACATTCAGTGTAGCACTTTCACAGCATCATCTTTCAGGATTTGAAAGAGCTCCACTGGAATTCCATCACCTCCACTAGCTTTGTTCGTAATGATGCTTTCTAAGGCACACTTGACTTCACATTCTAGGGTGTCTGGCTCTAGGTGAGAGATCACACCATCTGGGTCGTGAAGATCTTTTTGGTACAATTCTTCTGTGTGTTCTTGCCACCTCTTCTTAATATCTTCTGCTTCTGTTAGGTCCATCCCATTTCTGTCCTTTATCGAGCCCATCTTTTCATGATATGTCCCCTTGGTATCTCTAATTTCCTTGAAGAGATCTCTAGTCTTTCCCATTCTATTGTTTTTCTCTATTTCTTTGCATTGATCACTGAGGAAGGCTTTCTTATCTCTTCTTGCTATTCTTTGGAACTCTGCATTCAGATGTTTATATCTTCCTTTTCTCCTTTACTTTTTTCTTCTCTTATTTTCACAGCTATTTGTAAGGCCTCCCTAGACAGCCATTTTGCTTTTTTGCTTTTCCATGGGGATGGTCTTGATCCCTGTCTCCTGTACAATGTCATGAACCTCTGTCCACAGTTCATCAGGCACTTTATCTATCAGATCTAAACCCTTAAATCTATTTCTCACTTCCACTGTATAATCATAAGGGATTTGATTTAGGTCATACCTGAATGGTCTAGTGGTTTTCCCTCCTTTCTTCAATTTAAGTTTGAATTTGGCAATAAGGAGTTCGTGATCTGAGCCACAGTCAGCTCCTGATCTTGTTTTTGCTGACTGTATAGAGCTTCTCCATCTTTGGCTGCAAAGAACATAATCAATCTGATTTTGGTGTTGACCATCTGGTGATGTCCACGTGTAGAGTCTTCTCTTGTGTTGTTGGAAGAAGGTGTTTGCTATGACCAGTGCATTTTCTTGGCAAAACTCTATTAGCTTTTGCCCTGCTTCATTCCATATTCCAAGGCCAAATTTGCCTGTTACTCCAGGTGTTTCTTGACTTCCTACTTTTGCATTCCAGTCCCCTGTAATGAAAAGAACATCTTTTTGGGGTGTTAATTCTAAAAGGTCTTGTAGGTCTTCATAGAACCGTTCAACTTTAGCTTTTTCAGTGTTACTGGTTGGGGCATAGACTTGGATTACTGTGATGTTGAATGGTTTGCCCTGGAAACGAAGAGAGATCATTCTGTCATTTTTGAGATTGCATCCAAGTATTGCATTTCAGACTCTTTTGTTGATCATGATGGCTATTCCATTTCTTCTAAGGGATTCCTGCTCACAGTAGTAGATATAATGGTTAAATTCGCCCATTCCAGTCCATTTTAATTTGCTGATTCCTAGAATATCTAGATTCACTCTTGCCATCTCCTGTTTGACAACTTCCAATTTGCCTTGATTCATGGACCTAACATTCCAGGTTCCTATGCAATATTGCTCTTTACAGCATCGGACCTTGCTTCTATCACCAGTCACATCTATTACTGGGTATTGTTTTTGTTTTGGCTCCATCCCTTCATTCTTTCTGGAGTTATTTCTCCACTGATCTCCAATAGCATATTGGGCACCTACCGACCTGGGGAGTTCCTCTTTCAGTATCCTATCATTTTGCCTTTTCATACTGTTCATGGGATTCTCAAGGAAAGAATACTGAAGTGGTTTGCCATTCCCTTCTCCAGTGGACCACATTCTGTCAAAACTCTCGACCATGTCCTGCCCGTCCTGGGTGGCCCCACATGGCATGGCCTTAGTTTCATTGAGTTAAAGAAGGCTGTGATCCATGTGATTAGATTGACTAGTTTTCTGTGATTATGTTTTCAGTGTGTCTGCCCTCTGATGCCCTCTCGCAACACCTACCATTTTACTTGGGTTTCTCCTACCTTGAACATGGGATATCTCTTTATGGCTGCTCCAGCAAAGCGCGTTCACTGCTCCTTATGTTGGACGAGGGGTATCTCCTCACCACCACCCCTCCTGACCTTGAACGTGGAGTAGCTCCTCTTGGCCCTCTTGCACCCATGCAGCTACTGCTCCTTGGACGTGGGGTTGCTCCTCTTGGCGGCTCCCCCTGCCCTCGGGCGTGGGGTAGATCCTCCCGGCTGCCGCACCTGACCTCAGACGTGGGCTAGCTCCTCTCAGCCACTGCCTGGAACGTGGGGTAGCGCCTCTGTAAAAAAGAACACATTTGAGTCAGTTCTAATGAGGTGGATGAACTTAAAATCTATTGCACAGGGTAAAGTAAGCCAGAACGAGAAAGACAAATATCATGTATTAATGCATCCATATGGAATCTAGAAATATGGCGATGATGAACCTATTTGCAGGGCAGCAAAGGAGACACAGACATAAAGAACAGACTTTTGGTCACAGTGAGGAAGGGAGAGCGTGGAAAGACTTGAGAGAGTAGTACTGAAATATATACATTACTATATGTAAAGTAGATAGCCAGTGGGAATTTGCTGTATGATGCAGGGAACTCAAAGCCAGTGCTCTGTAACACCCTAGAGGAGTGGAATGGGGGAGAGGGTGGGAGTGAGGTTTAAGAGGGAGGGGACGTGTGTATGCCTGTGGCTGATTCATGCTGATGTATGGCAGAAACCATCGCTAGAGTATAAAGTAATTATCCTTCAACCAAAAATAAAAAAATAAAGTATATATTCAACAAGGACCCACTGTAGCACATAGGGAAAACTGCTCAGTGTTCTGTAATAACCTAAGTGGGAAAAGATTTGAAAAAGAATAGATACATGTTTATGTATAACTGAAAGACTTCCTGGTGGCTCAGATGGTAAAGCATCTGCCTATAGTGGGAGACCTGGGTTCAATCCCTGGGTTGGGAAGATCTCCTGGAGAAGGAAGTAGCAACCCACTCCAGTATTCTTGCCTGGAAAATCCCATGGATGGAGGAGCCTAGTAGGCTACAGTCCATGGGGTCGAAAAGAGTCGGAAACGACTGAGCGACTTCACTTTCACTATGTATAACTGAATCACTTTGCTGTATACTTGAAACTAACATAACACTGCCAATCAACTATACTTCAATATAAAATAAAAATTTTTAAAAAAACTGTAGTTCTATTAGAAGTAGTAGAAAATCGAGCATTCTATAGGCAAATAGCAGTTTCTGCTGTACTGTCAATTTAGGTTATATTGGAGAAGGCAATGGCACCCCACTCCAGTACTCTTGCCTGGAAAATCCCATGGACACAGGAGCCTGGTAGGCTGCAGTCCATGGGGTCACTCAGAGTCAGACACGACTGAGCGGCTTCACTTTCACTCTTCACTTTCATGCATTGGAGAAGGAAATGGCAACCCACTCCAGTGTTCTTGCCTTGAGAATCCCAGGGACAGGGGTGCCTG
Source organism: Bos javanicus (assembly GCF_032452875.1). NCBI lineage: Eukaryota > Metazoa > Chordata > Mammalia > Artiodactyla > Bovidae > Bos > Bos javanicus. Next base: position 24,533,465 of record NC_083877.1, on the reverse strand, counting down.
GTGGGCTGCTGTCTAGGGGGTCGCACACAGTTGGACACTACTGAAGTGACTTAGCAGCAGCAGCAAGACTCGTAGTTTTTTTGTTTGTTTGTTTGTTTGGTGATATTCAGTTTTGAGATACTGTATTCAGTCTACTTCCAGGTTCTGTTGACTTTGCTTCCTAAAAGTCCTCCAGAAGATGTCACAATCCCCACAACCCAATTAACCTCCACAATCCTCATTAAAAATCCATCTCAGTCTCTTGCTCAACACTTGACACACCCCATCACTCTTCCATGTAGTCCCTTTTCCATAGTGAGAGCCATTTTGCCAGAGTGCAGATGTTAGCATGCCAGTCACCTGGATCCCCACTTGCTCTTAGGATAAAGAAGAGCTGCCTCTCCAGCTTCATTTCATTATGTGTCCCTAATCTCTCCGTCTCTGTCTCTCCCTCTCTCTTCAACAATACTAAGTTTGTCAAAGGCACTATTTTCCTCTTATATAACCCATTCATAGAAATCTTAGGTGATTTTCTTATTTTTTTTCTTTTCCTAAAATTCTTTTCCTTGCTTCAAAAGAGTTAAAAAAAATAGTAAATGCCTACTCATTCTTGTATACTTGTCCAAGAGTCAGTAGCTAAGGAAAGCTTAGTGGGTGTTTTTAGAATTATAGACCTCTGCATTTTCAGGTTTGTAACTTATTTTTATTTCTTTCATTATTTGTTTAAGGTCTATTTTCAATCCTACTCTGTGATCTCCTTAATGATAGTGTCCATATCTGTGTTTTTCATTCTTGAAAACTCAGCATCAGTGTATCTGAGGCATTTGCTGTTGTTGTTTAGTTGCTAAACTCTTTGTGTCCAGCTCTTTGTGACCTCATGGACTGTAACCTGCAAGACTCCTCTCCCCATTGGATTTCCAGGTGAGAATACTGGAGTGGGTTGCCATTTCCTCCTCCAGGGGGTCTTCCTGACCCAGGGATCAAATCCACATCTCCTACATTGGGAGGTGGATTCTTTACCATTGAGCTACCTGGGAAGTATCTTTGGCATTAGCATCATTCAATTTCCTTCTTCTTTTCTATTCATTAATGTGTTCTTTATTTTGAAAGTGAAAGTGGAGTCGCTCAGTCGTGTCCAACTCTTTGTGACCCGGTGGACTATAGCCTACCAGGCTTCTCCATCCATGGGATTCTGCAGGCAAGAATACTGGAGTGGGTTACCATTTCCTTCTCTAGGGGATCTTCCCCGACGAGGGATCGAACCCGGGTCTCCCGCATTGGAGGCAGACGCTTTAACCTCTGAGCCACCAGGGAAGTTCTTTATTTTGCTGCTGCTGCTGCTGCTAAGTCGCTTCAGTCGTGTCCGACTCCGTGAGATCCCATAGACAGCAGCCCACAGCTATGATAATATTTAGTGAAAAAAGTAATCTTTAAAGGTTTATGGATAGATTCTTGGAGTATAGTGGGGATTGGCAAAGGATAGCCACAGGGCAAAGTAGCTCGATATTTATGTTTATAAATAAAGTTTTATTGGAAGACAGCCATGCTCATTTATTTATGCATTGGCCATGGATGCTTTGTGCTATACCAGCATAGTTGTAGCAGGGACCGTACGACTTCAAAACCTAAACTATTTACTCTTTGACCCTTTATAGACAAAAATGTCTGCCAATCTACAGGGTGTAGGAATTACATTAGAATTTCTCGATTTGGATTTTTTTGTTTGATGACAACAAATTAAATAATAAAGGCATATTTCTAATCATCTGTTGGGCCAATTTAGAATATTCCCTGTCTTTCTGAAGATTTTTTTGTTATGTAATTTTTTAATCTAATTAAAGACAAATGGAATAATGACACTTTACAAATAAAAGCTTCATAGGTCTTTGTTTTTTAATATAAATTTATTTTAATTGGAGGCTAATTACTTTACAATATTTTATTTTTTTCATTTTATTTTATTTTTAAACTTTACAATATTGTATTGGTTCTGCCATATATCGAAATGAATCCGCCACAGGCATACACGTGTTCCCCATCCTGAACCCTCCTCCCTCCTCCCTCCCCATATCATCCTTCTGGGTCGTCCCAGTGCACCAGCCCCAAGCATCAAGTATCGTGCATCAAACCTGGACAGGCAACTCAATTCATATATGATATTACACATATTTCAATGCCATTCTCCCAAATCATCTCACCCTCTCCCTCTCCCACAGAGTCCAAAAGACTGTTCTATACATCGGTGTTTCTTTTGCTGTCTCGTATACAGGGTTATTGTTACCATCTTTCTAAATTCCATATATATGTGTTAGTATACTGTATTGGTGTTTTTCTTTCTGGCTTACTTCACTCTGTATAATAGGCTCCAGTTTCATCCACCTCATTAGAACTGATTCAAATGTATTCTTTTTAATGGCTGAGTAATACTCCATTGTGTATATGTACCACAGCTGTCTTATCCATTCATCTGCTGATGGACATCTAGGTTGCTTCCATGTCCTGGCTATTTCATAGGTCTTCAAACGGATAAAAGTTTTAAGAATATTTTTTAAACATTTAAAAAGTTTGAATGTATCAACATGCAATTCAGTAGAAAAAAGAGTAGCAATAAATGTACAACATTTTTTTTTTCAGTGCTGATTTTTTGATGCTTTGTTCAACAATAGAGTTATATAATGCTGACTTAAATGGATATTTTTGAATAGAAGTAAAAATACTGGAAATCACTAATCACAGTAATTCAGAAAATAGTGCTGAGATGGCAATGGCACCCCACTCCAGTACTCTTGCCTGGACAATCCCATGCATGGAGGAGCCTGATAGGCCACTGTCCATGGGGTCACTAAGATTCGGACATGACTGAGCATCTTCACTTTCACTTTCATGCATTGGAGAAGGAAATGGCAAACCATTCCAGTGTTCTTGCCTGGAGAATCCCAGGGATGGGGGAGCCTGGTGGGCTGCCGTCTACGGGGTTGCACAGAGTTGGACATGACTGACCCGACTTAGCAGGAGCAGCAGCAGCAGACAATAGTGCATTAAACTCCAAATCATCTTAATCAGCTGAATTATTGAATGACAGAATCTATAGTTTTCTTGTAATGAGATTTTACCACCTCTTTAGTTTTTGCAAAATATCACTCCTCACATTAATGTTTTAATATGAATTTTATTAATTTTGTATTTTGTATGCATGGGCTTCCCTGATAGCTCAGTTGGTAAAGAATCTGCCTGTAATGCAGGAGACCATGGTTCGATTTCTAGATCAGGAAGATCCGCTGGAGAAAGGATAGTTTACCACTCCATATTCTAGAGCTTTGCTTATGACTCAACTGGTAAAGAATCCGTCTGCAATGCGGGAGATCTGGGTTTGATCCCTGGGTTGGGAAGATCCCTGGAGAAGGGAAAGGCTACCCACTCCAGTATCCTGGCCTGGAGAGCCTATATAGTTCATGGGGTCACAAAGAGTTGGACACAACTAAGCGACTTTCACTTTGGTGATTAAGAACTGTGAACCGAAGACGTTTATACTTAACCTGAGTTTTGTATGTATAAGGGTGCTATAATATTTTTTAAATAGTCAGTATGAGAGTGGTCTCTTATATGAAGAACTGTGCCTTAGTTTTGAGAAATACCTAATGTCCCTGTGTTCAGACCCTAGACATGCTGCTGGAAGAAGCTCATCTTACTGCGGGCCTGAGAACTATTTCTCGTAGAGACCATACTTCATGAACAGATCATTGTACACCCTGACATGTCTCCTCATTCACTTATTCATTCATTTTTCAAATATTTTTAAACCATTTGCTCTGAACTAGTGTTCTGTGCATTTTGAGAAGTTGGCCACTGAGATTAATAAGATTAAGTTCCTGATCTCAGGTGCATCAAACCTAGTTTGAAAAACAACACACAAATGATTCCAATATGGTGTAGAAATGACAGTGATAGATGTGCGTACAAGGTACAGTGGGAAGAGAGGTGGGTCCTAAATCAGCCTGAAGGACTGGATCAGCACTTTCATAAGGAGTAAATTGGTTCTTAAAGAAGGAATAAAAAGTTGCCTAGGCAAAGATTCTGGGCAGAAAGGAAGAACATTCTAAGCAGAGACAGCTCATCCTCTGGTTCTAGGGGACCAGTGAGGGAAATGACAAGAGATCTCAGTTCAGTCTTTTTTCACACTCACACTATAACTTAAGTTGCCTAAATGAGCTTATTGCTCAATGTGATCAGACAATAGATGCTGGGCCTGGAAAGCCTTGAGGGAACTGTATTTCTCTGCATCTTAAAGAGAGAGGAATTACCTCAGTCTCGGACACCATTGTGAAGTCTGCAGAAATTATTTGGTGCTTCCTTCCTTGAGCCCTATGTTCATCCCAGATATCTATTTCCCTTCTATGCCTACAGCTTGAGCTCCTTTTCAGGGTAAATACCAAAAGATGTACAGCAGACTGCAGGAACAGAGGGAGAACGACAGAGGGCGCTGCTCCCTTTCCTTGGTGGTTTGATATAAATTCATCTTTCATTTCTGAGAACCTTTCTCTCTTGCTCAGCCTATAGCATGATCTTGTAGGGGAGTTTGTCTTGCATAACACATGAGCCAAGATTTTCTTGAAGATTTCAACAAAAGATCAAGAAACTAGAGGAATAGTTTTTTCAACTTTCGTGTATCCCCAAACTCAGCCTCCCACTGCTTCTGAGCCAGCTATGCTGTCTGCTTTGTGCTTAGGACTTGTGATCTTGTTGACAAGGCGTGAGTAACATTTATTTAAAATTTCTAAGATGTTCCATTCTTTGGTTTTAGGATGTCAGGTAACCTCTATCAAGCGGGAGATGGTCCCTCTTCCTTAGCCAACTTAACATAGTCTTACTGTGTGTGTGTGTTGTGTGTGTGTTTTAAGGAGGCGCCAGTGGAGACTCGGTGACCCAGACAGAAGGTGTTGTTACCCTTCCCGAGAAGGCATCTCTGACTCTGAAGTGTACTTACCAGTCCAGCTATTCAGGTTTTCTTTTCTGGTATGTCCAGTACCAAAACAAAGAGCTTGAGCTGCTCCTGAAAAGCTCATTAGGAAACCAGAAGGTGACCAGCAGAGGCTTTGAAGCCACTCGTATCTCAAGTGACAGCTCCTTCCACCTGCAGAAATCCTCCGTGCAAACATCAGACTCAGCTGTGTACTACTGTGCTCTGAGTGACACAGTGAGAGAGGCCACAGGGGGAGCTGAACACAAACCCAAGGGCACAGATGGGGTCAGGCTGTGGGCAGCTCTCCAGAGTTCTGTGCTAGAGGCATCGTCAAAGTACTTTCAGCTCTGAAGCTCAGAGCTAAGAACCTTGGAATTCTTGGATTGCCCTACAGAGAGGAATCTGGGGCGGGACAGTGTAAAGAGGAACCTAAGCACTTTTCTCCACAAATGCCTGTTTTCAGCCCATTCACATTCCCCCTAAAGACACAGAATCCCTTAAAGTGTCATTAACTCTTCAATGACAATTCAGTTGATATATGCTGAAATATTTCACAACCTGTTAATGAAAACTCCCAGGAACATTGTTAATGGATGGCTGTGTGATCTGGAAGGTAGTCTCTGGTTTTAATAATTCAGACTAGGATTGTATGTCTTGCTGAGATACACCTGCAGACACTCCATCTTCAGTGACTAGGAGCTTTATTCTCTCTTCCCTTGACTTTTCCATCCCTATGGCTGCTACAGCAATGCTGCTACCTAGGTAAGTTCCAGGAGGAGAGTTTTCTGACAAGATAATCCTTCTGTCAATGGCCTTGTGGGTCAGAGCAGTCCAATTGGTAAATATTGCAGGCATGGTGTGTATTGTTTGTATTCAAACAGGGTACAGGATATTCTCTTTGCCAATAATAATGTCACCTCAGGGGAAATTTATTCATCAGTGAGTCATATTTCTGATATATGGAAAAAGTGTTTATGTACTCTTACAATAAGCTATATTTGGAGTGGAGTGAGCTTTTCACCTGCTCCAAGAAACTAGGAGAAAGTATCACCCACTCCCAAGGCAGGAACATCTCCCTACTCCTCTGCTCATGAGCAGGGAATGTGGAGCCACTTGGGCTCTGCATCTCTGCAACAATCATGCCCATTGCACAGAGCATCCCGTCTGCATCTCTGAAGGTTGAACTCCTGTCCACGCCTTTGGGGACCAGACTTTCTGGAAGGACAGTGGGGGACACAGAAGGTGTGAAAAGAGATATGTTTTACTTCCAGGCAGTCAGGGAGATGTGGCCTAGACACTGATTATTTGTCATCTCATAATTTATAAACACAGCAATCAAAATACAGAGTTTAATATTAGAATAGGTTTAATGGTCCTGGAGGATGTAGTCCCCATCGTCATTTAACAGGGTGGAAAAAAATTATGTAAGTAATAATAGAATATTTCCCTAAGCACGTTTATGTTTATGACTCTCTTCTTAGGGTCCTGTCCCATTCTCCTGTATGTACCCCACAAGCTATTATGAGGAGAAATCGGTCAGACCGCACTGTGGTGCAATTTTCACGACCACCACCAGGGGGCGGGGCTTCCTTCAGATGCGGTTCCTCATGAGCTGGTTTCACTTGCCTGCTTTGTAGCCACAAGACAGGATATTGCTGGAGTACAGAAAGGGGTTCTCAGTTTCTGAGTGATGAGCTTCTGTAACATCCAGATGGAGACTAGATTTGTTAGACTGGTGTATTCCAGGGAACAAGGATTGTTTTCTTTTGCGAGCATGCATTCTGCCATTCACTCAGTTCTTCTGATCATCTTAATATTCAGTAAGTAACATTTTATCCTAAATGTTAATGATTTTTCATTTTCCTATGATTATAGGTAAGTTTTATTTTTCTTCTCTGGCTGAAAACTCTCCTCTTGTACATTTCTACTATAACAAAGTGATTCTCTTCCAGGAGGGACCAATGGTGACTCAGTGAACCAGACAGAAGGCCCAGTGACTGTCTCAGAGGGGGCTCTCCTGACCCTGAACTGCACTTACCAGACTGCTAGTTCGGCTCCCTATCTTTTCTGGTATATCCAGCATCTCAACAAAGCTCCTCAACTCCTCCTGAAGGGCTCAATGTCAGAACAGAACCCAAAGAGTAAAGGTTTTGAGGCCACTCTTGTTAAGCGTGACAGCTCCTTCCACCTGCAGAAACAGGCAGTGCAAGCATCAGACTCGGCTGTGTACTACTGTGCTCTGCGTGACACAGTGACACAGGGCTGCAGGGGGAGCTGAGCACAAACCCCGAGTGCAGATGGGGCTCTGGCTGTGGGCAGCCCTGCAAGGGGGTTTCTGTTTCTGTCTTAGGTGTTTTATGCTAGCTGAGTTGTTGTTTATTTGCTAAGTCATGTCCGACTCTTTTGCGACCCTATGACTGTAGTGGGCTCTTCTGTCCATGGGATTTCCCAGGCAAGATGACTGGAGTGGGTTGCCATTTCTTTCTCTTGGGAATTATCCTGACACAGGAATGGTACCCGTGCAGGCAGATTCTTTACCACTGAGCTGCCGGGGAGGCTCCTATTTTATGCCACAGGCATCGTCAAAGTACTTCCAGCTCTGAAGCTCAGTGCCAAGAATCCTGCAATTCTTGGATTGGTCTACAGAGAGGAATCTGGGAGGGACAGTGAAGAGAGGAATCTAAAAGGCCTTCTCCATAAATGCCTGTTTTTAGCCCAGTCACATTTCTCCAGATGGCATAGAATTCCTGGAAGTGACATTAACTCTGTTCAATGACAGTTCAGTTGATATATGCTGAAATATGTCACAACCTGTTGATGAAAACTCCCAGGGCACCTCGTTCATGGATGAACGTATGACCTTGAAGCTTCTGTCTGATTTTTATAATTCAGACCACAATTTTGTGTCTTGCTGAGTTTCACCTGCAGACAGTCTGTCTTTAATGTCTGGGACCTTTACACTCTCTTCCCTTGACTTTTCCAACTCTTATGGTTGCTCAAGAAATGCTGCTGCTATGAGTCCCATGAAGATGGTTTCCTGAGAAGATATTCCTTCTGTCAAGGACCCTGGGGGTCAGAGCAGTCTAGTCAGTGAATATTTTGTGCATGAGGTGTCTTGCTTCTATGTTGGTGACACAGCTCCACCCTCATCTTGTCATCATGGCAGCTCTTTACAGAATGCTAGTCATGATCCCGATTCTGCTCTTGAGGATCTGTGCTGTGAGAAATTCTGGACATAAACATGACCACATAACCTGACATATTATCTTCATCACTGTACTGAGGCCTCTGATCCTTTTGAAGTGTGTCAAATTCAGTGACCAAGCAAACACTCAGTCCGTTACTGAAAAAAGGGATTCTAAATTCTTGACAAGTTCACAATGTTCCCACATCAGAGGAGCAGAAAACAGAGAAATGTGTGCCTCTCACTGTAACTTGCAATGAATGAAACTCACCGAGAGAAACTTGCCCTGGCATTCTGGAGGTCTCTGAACCTCACTGTCCTTTATCCCTCGTGGATGATTCTGTGGGACTGACAGGTACAGATGAAGGTTTTGCAGAGCCTGAGCCTTCTGTGATTTCAGAGGCTCTTCTTAAGAAAAAGAAAATGCGATTGCAGAATCAAGTTTCTCGGGCTCAGGACACTATGGGATCCTGAAATATAAGCTGAATTTGCTTCATGGTAGATGACACCATCCTTATGGCAGAAAGTGAAGAGGAACTCAAAAGCCTCTTGATGAAGGTGAAAGAGGAGAGTGAAAAAGTTGGCTTAAAACTCAACATTCAGAAAACAAAGATCATAGCATCTGGTCCCATCACCTCATGGGAAATAGATGGGGAAACAGTGGAAACAGTGTCAGACTTTATTTTTTGGGCTCCAAAATCACTGCAGATGGTGACTGCAACCATGAATTTAAAGATGCTTACTCCTTGGACCAAAAGTTATGACCAACCTAGATAGCATATTGAAAAGCAGAGATATTACTTTGCCAACAAAGGTCCATCCTGTCAAGGCTATGGTTTTTCCAGTGGTCATGTATGGATGTGAGAGTTGGACTGTGAAGAAGGCTGAGCACCGAAGAATTGATGCTTTTGAACTGTGGTGTTGGAGAAGACTCTTGAGAGTCCCTTGGACTGCAAGGAGATCCAACCAGTCCATTCTGAAGGAGATCAGCCCTGGGATTTCTTGGAAGGACTGATGCTAAAGCTGAAACTCCAGTACTTTGGCCACCTCATGCGAAGAGTTGACTGCTTGGAAAAGACTCTGATGCTGGGAGGGATTGAGGGCAGGAGGAGAAGGGGCCGACAGAGGATGAGATGGCTGGATGGCATCACTGACTCGATGGACGTGAGTCTGAGTGAACTCCGGGAGTTGGTGATGGACAGGGAGGCCTGGTGTGCTGCAATTCATGGGGTCACAAAGAGTTGGACATGACTAAATGACTGAACTGAACTGAACTGAACTGAAACCCTCTTCATAAATTTTACCCTCCTCTTTAAGATCAAAGCATTATAACCCTCTTATTTTGTCCTGATATTGGCAGGTTAGAACCCCCCAGGACTCTTTCTGTTCCAGCACTTGATCTGTAATCAATATGAGTATTTTCAGCTCTTTCACTTTTTAAATAACAGCTTTAAAAAGATAATTCACATATCATCAACTTCACGCTTTTAACTGTACAACTGAGTGGTTTTTAGCATGTTCACAGAGTTGTGAAGTCATCAGTACTATGTGATTCCAGAACACCACCCCAGGAAGAAACTTTGTACCCATTAGCAGTCACTCCCGTTACTGTTTTCCCCAGAAACTGGCATCCACCCCTCTGTTCTCTGTCTCTATGGATTTGACGGTCTGGGCGTTTCCTAGAGATAGAATCAGATCGCATATGACTGTTTGTACCATCTTCTTTCACCTAGCGGAATCTCTCCATGGCGTGTCTCCGTATCAGTTCTTCACTACTCCTTGTGGTCACTTAATAGGCTGCTCTGTGATACCACCTGTTCTCCTTATCCATTCTTCACTTGAAGAACGATTGTTTTGGAAACATTTTGGCTATTTTCACTTTTCAGCTCTTATCAATAATGCTGGTATGAACACTCATGTGCAGGAGCTCTATTGCTCTAAATAAATGTACTTTGAGTTAGAGGTTTGACTTTTTCTGTTTTCATATTTGTTTCATTTCATTTTGCTTTATTTGGCACCAACATTTCCTTATGGATGTAAAATGAGTAAGTACAAGAGAAAATGCTCTTTAAAATTATGATTTAATGCTTACATGAGATATAATCATTCCAAGCTATACCTTCATTCATTCAGGACAACTTTTTGAGCACCTACTCATATGTGTCACATGAATAAGTGTTGAGAATATAGTACACATGACCGAGTCGTCTGCTTTAGGGTTGTATTGCTTTAAGACACCACACGTGTCTTAAAATAATATTTCTTTCACAAATTATTTTATTCACTCACTGAGCTCTGTTTGTCCCCAATATGTGACATTGACAGGTTTATGGGCAAAGGGCTAAGCTTTTAAATCCCTCTCCACCTCTCAGGTAGATACTAGGAAACTTCCAATTTACAAATGACAAAATTGAAGTGTAGAGATGTTTAGTAGCTTAATCAAGGTTACATAACCAGTTAGGAGCAGAGCTTGGGTAGGACATCAATCATTCTGATGCATGACTAGTATTCTTAAAAGCTAATTGATAGAACCATCATGAAATCTGTTTCTTTTTTGTTAGATACCATTTCCTACTTAGAATTTTATACTTTTTGAAATTTTCATTTGATGAAAAATAAGTTAATGCAGTAATGAAAACTGTACTTTACTCATTGGGCAATCACAGGAGTCTGTATATGTTCCTGAACACTGAAGCCAAAAAATTGTAGTCATCATCTTTTATGACTTTGAACATAAAGTTGCTCAGATTCTCTGTGATTGAATAACCTGCTTGTTCCAGGGCTTATAGCTGAGCCTCAGTAGCCATATTAAAGAGGATATACATTACAGGTCTTTGCCATGGCAATGAGGACTGTATTTTTCAAATTAAAAACCCCCTTCATGTGGCAAATGTGTCTCCTCATTGGGACTGCAAGACGCAGCATTTTCTGTTCTGCTGTTCTGCTACACTGTATATCTTATTAAAGCAAATCCTTTTTTTAGACAATTAGTAAATATGGGTCGGGGCTTCCCTGGAGGCTCAGGGGTAAAGAATCCGCCTGCCAGTGCAGAAGACCTTCTTCAGGATGAGTCCAATCCCTGGGTCGAGCAGATCCCCTGGAGAAGGATATAGCAACCCACCCCATATTCTTGCCTTGGAAATCCCATGGACAGAGGAGCCTGGTGGGTTACAGTTCATGGGGTTGCAAAGAGGGGCACAACTTAGTGACTAAACAGCATCAAATACGGGTATGATGAGAAAGTTTCATTGACTTTTCTAAGCACATTAGTAATTTGTGTCAAAGCAGAAACATTCAAAGGCAATTTCCTCTCAATAAAAAAAAGCCTAAAATCTAGTGTTTGCTTTAGTGGCTTCAAGAATTTCTAGGGTTTTCAAGTGAAAGCTACCTGATGAAGCTGAGAGGGAGGGTAAAAAGAATGCTGGTCCATCTTCCTCTCTAGCATTAAGCAGATTGATTTATCAAGAATTCTCCAGGTCAGAATACTGGAGTGGGTAGTCATTCCCTTCTCCAGGGGACCTTCTCAACCCAGGGATCAAACCCAGGTCTTCCACATTGCAGGTGGGTTCTTTACCAGCTGAGCCACCAGGGAAAGTCCTTATGAAGAACAATAACATTTAAAATTTTGATGATCTTGGTCTTACATGTTCTCATGGACCTATGTCTAGAGCAGTGAGACACAACTCCCAATATTTAAGATGGCAAAGAGTTTTAAGACTGTGATGCAGGGAACAGACGTCAATGGAGATTGAACTCTGCTGGCATTTCTAACAGGATTTCTATTGTTTTGATAATGCTTTGGCTCCAGATTTGTGTATTTTTAGGGTTTTCCCTATCCCAATTTCCACCACAATTAATGGGTGTGGTTTGGAAGAGTTGGGGGTGATTCAGAAATACATGTATTGAGTTTTAACAAGAGTTCTTATATTTAGGCACTGACTAAAATTTTCTGAATTTACTTTTGTTTACATACATACACACATGTAAATTGTGATCACATATACATGTATTTCTCCCCCTGCTGCTATTTAACATGGCACACACTTGACAGATTTTGTGACACAAGGGCAAGATATGAAATTGTTCATAGACAACAAAATATTTCGCAGGTAACTTTTACCAGATTCCATAGGAGGCGGGAACAAAGATTGAAGCGAAAAACTCTGCCTTTCTGTTAGAGTTGAAACCCCAGTGTTACTTTTGATTCTCTGATCCAAAGGAGAATGAACTGAACATGATTCCGTTTTACCACTGTTTATTTCTAGTCTGATAGTGTTCTAATTTGACAAACTGATGTGCAGAAGTCTAGCATTTCCCTCCTATAAAGGAAGCGTGTGACATGACACAGACAAACGGCCCTCCAGCTGCTGACTCAGTTTCCTGCGTGGGGCAGAAGCATCACACAGCCCAGGAGCTCTGCCTGGACCTCTCGAACACAGGGTGCAGAATTCAGATCTGGATCTGAAATGGAGCAGAGGCCGCGTCACTGTAGGGAGGAGCTGCCCACATGCTGGTTGCCAGTGCGCTGAGGGCAGGCAGAGCCTCTGTCTGTCTTGGTGAGGGTGGCCACACACAGGACTCATGCGCCTTTCTCAGTGCCAAGGTGTGGGGAGGGCAAAGCATTGTTACCTGATGCATCTTGAAAGGGAGGGGTAATGGGCAATGGAATCGGAGCATTAGGTCCTAAGCCACTTCATCCCCTATACCATCATGGTTGTAAGTAAAGGCTCTTTCCTGCAGGATCCAACATGACCCAGAAGGTAACTCAAGTCCAGTCTGCCATTTCTGTGGTGGAGAAGGAGGCTGCAACCTTGGACTGTGGTTATGGTTATTATTTAAAAATCAGACATCACATTGAAAACTGGATTTCTAGCTTCTCTATAAAAATATCTAAGAACACAACATCCTCTGGGGTAGAGGTCAAAAGTCATGTTTGATTGCATAATGCCTTTGATATAGACTCATTTTATGTGTAAAATCTATGCAGATTTACGATTCACAACATGAATAGCCCAAAAATAAAAATTTAAATTATTAGTCCTAATATAGAAGCTGATCCACAAAGCAAACAACTCGGAATTAACATCTCATGGAAATATAACTGTTTTTTTCCCTGTGATTTTTATCATCACAGCATGGATCCCAGTGTGAGAAATTTCAGTAGAGTTTATTCATTAATTCTTAGTTTTCTGGTAAGCATTGGGGAAACAGTTGGCAAGACAGATGTGATGTCTGCTTTTATGGAGCTCATGTTCCAGGGGCCTGAAGTGGTATCCAGTACAGGATAGTAGGCAGAAAGGATATTTGATATCATCCTTAATAAAATGATGAATTGAAATTAGCTGAATTCAAACCCTATCATCTGCATCACAGCATGATTTTTGAGGTACTCCTTAGCCTCTCTGTGCATCAGTTTCTTCATATGTAAAATGGCAGTAATAGAACCTACTTCATGGACTTAAGAATCAAAATCATCTATATATCTCTATCTGTTTAAAATCATTATAAAATTAAATTATATAGAAACACACCTGCCTGTGTGTTTTATAGAAATAATATTTTAAGCACAGGTACATATTATGGCATCTTGATACAGCAAGGATCACTCACTGATGACCATTATTAATAAAAAAGGCAGAGTTTGTTCCAGTACCTACATCAGATTTTCATTCATGTCATTTTTTTTGATAACAACACAATGTTTCTCCTTATTTTTCAAGAAAGGAACCAAAGCTCAGTGAAAATCAGGGCCATGTTGGCGCTGATAGAAATGCCGCCTACAGGGCTTGGTAGCCCTGTGGTCAGTGTTCCCATTCTCAGCAGCCCCTCCAGACAAGTCCCTGGTCCTGACAGAGAAGAGCAGGTGACTTATGCTCAACATAAAAGTGCCCTTCTCAGCACCAGGCAGGGCCACTTTAATTCCCCTGACTATATAACTGAGGTGTATTTTCCCATATTTGTTGACAGATCAATGAAAGACTGCTCTAAGACATGATCAATATTCACTGCAGCCTTCAAACTGATTTGGTTTCAGCCTTGCACACAGTTAATAAACATTCAGCAAAGTTCCACATGTCAAGATAAAAGATAATGAAGAAATGGCATTTTTCACCTAAAAAAAATACACTGCTATTGGATAAATTGTGAGATACAAAATCTCTGTGTAAGTTAAGGAGAGATTTTTTCCTATTATTATTTTAAGAGTATATAAGCCTTTCACTGTGTGGATCAGAATAAACTGTGGAAAATTCTGAAAGAGATGGGAATACCAGACCACCTGATTTGCCTCTTGCGAAATCTGTAAGCAGGTCAGGAAGCAACAGTTAGAACTGGATATGGAACAACAGACTGGTTCCAAATAGGAAAAGCAGTACATCAAGGCTGTGTATTGTCACCCTGCTTATTTAACTTATATGCAGAGTACATCATGAGAAACGCTGGACTGGAAGAAGCACAAGCTGGAATTAAGATTGCTGGGAGAAATATCAATAACCTCAGATATGTAGATGACGCCACCCTTATGGCAGAAAGTGAAGAGGAACTAAAAGTCTCTTGATGAAGGTGAAAGTGGAGAGTGAAAAAGTTGGCTTAAAGCTCAATATTCAGAAAATGAAGATCATGGCATCCGGTCCCATCACTTCATGGGAAATAGATGGGGAAACAGTGGAAACGGTGTCAGACTTTATTTTTGGGGGGCTCCAAAATCACTGCTGATGGTGACTGTAGCCATGAAATTAAAAGACGCTTACTCCTTGGAAGGAAAGTTATGACCAACCTAGGTAGCATATTCAAAAGCAGAAACATTACTTTGCCAACAAAGGTCCATCTTGTCAAGGCTATGGTTTTTCCTGTGGTCATCTATGGATGTGAGAGTTGGACTGTGAAGAAGGCTGAGCGCCGAAGAATTGATGCTTTTGAACTGTGGTGTTGGAGAAGACTCTTGAGAGTCCCGTGGACTGCAAAGAGATCCAACCAGTCCATTCTGAGGGAGATCAGCCCTGGGATTTCTTTGGAAGGAATGATGCTAAAGCTGAAACTCCATTCTTTGGCCAACTCATGCAAAGAGTTGACTCATTGGAAAAGAGTCTGATGCTGGTAGGGATTGGGGTCAGGAGGAGAAGGGGACGACAGAGGATGAGATGGCTGGATGGCATCACAGACTCGATGGACGTGAGTTTGAGTGAACTCAGGGAGATGGTGATGGACAGGGAGGCCTGGTGTGCTGCGATTCATGGGGTCGCAAAGAGTCAGACATGACTGAGCAACTAAACTGAACTGAAGGGTTTTTCAGTAATTCTGAAAGGATTGATGAATTAATTTTCCCTGAGATGATGTGATTACTGGGAAAGAGGATATTCTCATCCTGTATCCAGTTTGAAGGCAGACTGCCATTGGAGTGGACTGAGTTTTTCACCTGTTCTGAAACTAGGAGAAAGTATCACCCCTCCCAAAGCAGGAACGTCTCCCCACTCCTCTGCTCCTGAGCAGGAATGTAGAGCCCCTTGGGTTAGTGCTCTGCATCTCTGCTACAATTGGGCCCATTGCACAGAGTTTACCCTCTGCATCTCTGCAGGCTGAACTCCTGTCTGCAACTTCGGGACCAGACGTTCTGTAAGGACAGTGGGGGGACACAGAAGGAGAAAAGAGGTATAAGTTTTATTTCTGGGCAGTCTAGGAGATGTGGCATAAACAATGAATCATTGTCATTTAAAAATTTATAGGCACAACTATAAAAATGCAGAATTTAATAGTTATAATGGTTTTAATATTCCTGGAGGATGTAATCCCCATCCTTATTTAACAGGAGGGATGCCTGAACACCCACGTGAAGGTGAACACAGTTTTCCTTCAAACAACCTAGAGTCCTGCACACTGGGTGTTGGACACCTGAGCACTGGGGCTTCAACATCTTGATAAACAGGGCATAGGAAGGGAGAGGGAGATGAAAAAACAAAACTAAATCTGAACAGTGAAAGGGAAGTATCCAAGCAGGTTTTATTCCCCTGGATGTAACTGTGTCAGCCCTCTACTTCCTGTCTGATCCCTCATTCCACATCTCTGGGTCCAGGCTAGTGGGACTACAGACAGGGCAGAGGAATTTCTTTCTTTTTTTTTTTAACCTGCTCCTCAGTCAACTGAAAGCAGTTTGAGATAGGAATCATGTCTGGTTTTGGTTTCCATGTTGTAGACAACTCTGTAAGTTTCCAGAATGAATGCTGGAGCCTAGGGATTCCTGAACATGCACAACAGTGTAAGAGAACCTCGGTGATCCGCTGAGCAAGAGTCTTGCCAGCATGAGAACTTGACTCAAGACCCTAATTTTAGGGGAAACTTTGGTCCAGGGGAATAGGACTCTGCGCTCCCAATGCCGGGGGCCTGAGTTTGATCTTGATCAGGGAACTAGATCTCACAAGCTGAAATTAAGACCTGGCACAGCCAAAAAGAAAAACAAAACAGAACAGCTCGGCAAACAGTCACGCATTAAAAAAATACCCTAATTTTAGAAAAACAGGTCATTTTGACTGTTGAGAAATTCTATGTCCATTAGCAGGTATCTTTTGAAGAAGATTGCTCTTGTGTTCAATTGACTTGGTCATTGCCATTTAGAAACATTTATTTTTAATTGGAAGATCATTGGAAGCTACAGGTAAAAGGATGACACTAGAACCCTTCCCAACTCCATACAGAAAATAAACTCAAAATGGATTAACAACTTAAATGAAGGCCAGAATCCATGAAACTCTTAGAGGAAAACATAGGCAGTACACTCTTTGACATACATCACAGCACGATCCTCTTTGACCCACCTCCTAGAGTATTGGAAATAAAAACAAAATAAACAAATCTGACTTAATTCAACTAAAAGTCACAGCATTGTTCCTGGGTTGACAGCACTGCCCTGAGAGCCCATGTCAGGCAACCTCCCAGCTGTCTGCAGCTGCAGCATTGCCATGCCTTAGAATGGTTTATGTCAGCAAAGAACAATGTTTTGACTTCTCACCATAATACAGTCTTACTTCGCATAAGGCAAACCCAACCCTTGATAAAACAAGCTATGAAATGACCGCTTAAATCTTCTTCTGGGTTCACTTCACTAGCCCAGATAATTGCACAGGAAACCAGACCAATGGGCTGACAGACACTGAGCAAACAGTTCTTTCCACAGAGATTCCTGAATCCTTAATAAAACAAACAAACAGAAGACAGATGAACACCACGTACACGTGCCTCTGGAATGAAGAGTGCCCGGCTAACACATTAAGCATCGAAACTTGACATCCTAAACAATACTTGGTTGAGTTAAAGCAACTATGTGACAAGAAGTGAAATGATAGTGATTGTGTTTCAAGAACCAGGTTACCGAAGTAAGGCCACCTGTCCCTCATGAGGCTAAAGGTGTAAGGTTGCCGTCATACAAGGATGGTCCAACTCCCCACCTGCCCCGCCTCAACTCCTCCTCCCACTTCTGCCCTGCGCTTATCTCTCTCTCTCTTTTTGTCAGCATTCCTCATCTCCTGTACAGAGGTCCACAATTTTTAGGTATTTCAGGATCTCCGTTCTCCTATTCTGTCTCAATGAGACAGCTGCACTATTTTTGGTAAATCCCTCTTGCACTGGTGCCTGGAAGCTGCCTCCGTGAAGTAAGCTGGGCCATGTTAGTGCTCATCTCATCTGTTTTCCTTATCTCTGTGCTACCTGATGTTCAAGGTCCAAAAATAGTTTTCCAGTTGGAAGATCAACTCTACTGATATCAGTGAAAAAGAAACCACATATTTTACTTTTATTGTATTTTACAAATCTGTCATTCCATGATAAATCAGGATAATAACCTTATCACTTAACTACACAGTATTTGACACCTGCCTTACAAAAAATTTTCTCCACGGCATGTTGACAGACTCAACATGAATATAACTACTTCAGAGAAATGACTTGGGTTGAGGAGGAAGCACTTTCCATACAGAGGGATCCTTCTCTGACCCATGGGAATCGGAAACAGACACAAGGAAGGAACCTCTGACTATTCCATCTAGAACTTGTAACTCGGGTTTCTTGCGAAGCTAGAGATACCTGTACCATGAAAAAAATTATGGAAGTAATAATGTAATATTTCCCAAAGCACGCTTATGTTTAGGACTCTCTTCTTAGGGTCCTGTCCCCTTCTCCTGTATGCACCCCACAAGCTATTATCAGGAGAAATAGGTCAGACCGCACTGTGGTGCAATTTTCACGATCACCACTAGAGGGCGGAGCTTCCTTCAGATGCGGTTCCTCACTGTATTCAGGAGCTGGTTTCGCTTGCCTGCTTTGTAGCCACAAGACAGAATATTGCTGCAGTACAGAAAAGTGCTCTCAGTTTCTGAGCGAGGAGCTTCTGTAACATCCAGATGGAGACTAGATTTGTTAGACTGGTGTATTCCAGGGAACAAGGATCGTTTTCTTTTGCGAACATGCATTCTGCCACTCACTCAGTTCTTCTGATCATCTTAATATTCAGTAAGTAACATTTTATCCTAAATGTTAATGATTTTTCAGTCTCTTATAATTATAGGTAAGTTGTATTTTTCTTCTCTTAGTCAAAACTCCTCTCCTGTACATTTCTACGATAACAAAGTGATTCCCTTCCAGGAGGGACCAATGGTGACTCAGTGAACCAGACAGAAGGCCCAGTGACTGTCTCAGAGGGGGCTCCCATGACCCTGAACTGCACTTACCAGACTGCTGATTTTGCTGCTTATCTTTTCTGGTATATCCAGCATCTCAACAAAGCTCCTCAACTCCTCCTGAAGGGCTTAACAGCAGACAAGAAGGTAGAACATGAAGGTTTTGAGGCCACTCTTATTAAGCGTGACAGCTCCTTCCAACTGCAGAAAAAGGCAGTGCAAGCATCAGACTCGGCTGTGTACTACTGTGCTCTGAGTGACACAGTGAGAGAGGGCTGCGGGGGAGCTGAGCACAAACCCAGAGTGCAGATGGGGCTCTGGCTGTGGGCAGCCCTACAAGGGGTTGTTGTTTCTCTCTCCAGTATGCTATGCTAGAGGTATTGTCAAAGCACTTCCAGGTCTGCTCCTCAGAGCCAAGAACCTAGGAATTCTTCAGTTGCCCTGCAGAGAGGAATCTGGAGCGGGACAGTGCAAAAAGGAACCTAAGAACTTTTCTCCAGAAATGCCTGTTTTCAGCCCATCGACATCCCCCTAGATAGAATTCCTTAAAGTGACATTAACTCTTCAATGACAATTCAGATTATATATGCTGAAATATTTCACAATGTGTTAAGGAATATTCCAGGGCACATTGTTGATGGATGACTGTGTGACCAGGAAGCTAGTCTCTGGTTTTTAAAATTCAGGCCAAGATTGTGTATCCTGCTGAGTTTCACCTGCAGACACTCCATCTTCAGGGACTGGAGCTTTATTCTCTCTTTCCTTGACTTTTCCATCCCTTCTGGTTGCTCCAGAAATCCTGCTGCCTAAGTAAGTTCCAGGAGGAGAGTTTCTGAGAAGATATTCCTTCTGTCAAGGGCCCTGTGGATCAGAGCAGCCCACTCTGTAAATATTGCAGGTGTTGTGTGTATTGTTTGTATTCAAACTGGGTACAGGATATTCTCTTTGCTAATAACCTCATCTCAGGGAAATGAATGCCAAAGAATGTTCAAATTACCATACAATTGCACTCATTTCACATGCTAGCAAGATTATGCTCAAAATCCTTCAAGTTATGCTTCAGCAGTACGTGAACTGAGAACTTCAGATGTACAAGCTGAGTTTAGAAAAGGCACAGGAACCAAAGATCAAATTACCAACACCGGCTGGATCACAGAAAAAAGCAATGGAATTAAAAAAAAAAATCTACTTCTGCTTGATTGACTGTGCTAAAGGCTTTGATTGTGTGGATCACAACAAACTGTGGAAAATTCTTAAAGAGATAGGAATACCCAAAAAACCTGTATGCAGGACAAGAAGCAAGAGTTACTACTGCACATGGAACAATGAACTGGTTCAAATTTGGAAAAAGAGTACTTCAAGGCTATATGTTGTCACCCTGCTTATTTAACTTATATGCAGAGTACACCATGTGAAATGCTGGGCTGGATGATTCACAATCTGGAATCAAGTTTCCCAGGAGAAATATTAACAATCTCAGATATGCAGATGGTACCACTCTAATGGCAGAAAGCGAAGAGAAACTAAAGAGCCTCTTGATGAGGGTGAAAGAGGAGAATGAAAAAGCTGGATTAAAACTCAGCATTCAGAAAACTGAGATTATGGCATCTGGTCCCATCACTTTATGGCAAATAGATGGGGAAAAAGTGGAAACAATGACAGATTTTATTTTCTTCGGTTCCAAATTCACTGCAGATGGTGAGTGCAGCCATGAACTTAAAAGACTCTTGATCCTTGGAAGAAAAGACGTGACTAACCTAGGCAGTGTATTAAAAAGCAGAGACATTACTTTACCGACAAAGCTCCCTATAGGCAGAGCTATGGTTTACCCAGTAATCATGTATGGATGTGAGAGTTGGACCATAAAGAAGGCTAAGCAGCAATCTTGAATCTGGAATTCTGATGCAGTTACCACCAGTGGAATAAAACCTGCTAGAATACTGAAACTGAAGCTCCAATTCTTTGGCCACCTGATTGCGAAGAACCGATTCACTGGAGAAGACCCTGATGATGGGAAAGATTGAGGGCAAGAGGAGAAGAAGGTGACAGAGGATAAGATGGTTGGATGGCATCAGTGACTCAATGGACATGAGTTTGAGCAAACTCTGGGAGATAGTGAAGGACAGGGAAACCGGACGTGCTGCAGTTCCTGGGGTCATAAAGAGTCAGACATGATCTAGGGACTGAACAACAGCAAAAGCAGGGAAAATTAATTCATCAGTCAGTCATATTTCAGACACGTGGAAGAAGTATTTATGTAGCCTTACAATAAGCTATCTTGGCAGTGGAGTGGGCTTTTCACCTGCTCAAGAGACTAGGAGAAATTACCACCCACTCACCAAGAAGGAGCATCTCCACACTCCTCTGCTCATGAGCAGGAATGCGGAGCCACTTTGGTCACTCTCTGTGTCTCTGCTACAATCGTGCCCATTGCACAGAGTGTCCCCTCATCTTTTCAGGCTGAACTCCTGTCTGCAACTTCCGGGAGCAGAGTTTCTGGAAGGACAGTGGTGGGCATGGCAGGTGGGAAGAGATGTCTGTTTTACTGCTGGGCAGTCTGTGAGATGTGGCCAGGATATGGAATCATTGTCATTTCATAATTTATAGGCATGTGTGTATTGTGTCTGGTGCTCAGTTGCTAAGTGGCGTCCAACTCTTTGCAGTCCTGTGGACTGTAGCCTGCCAGGCTCCTCTGTCCATGGAATTTTCCAGGCAGAATACTGGAGTGGGTTGCTATTTTCTCCTCCAGGGGATCTTCCTGACCCAGGGATTGAACCCTCATCTCCTCAGTTGGCAGGCAGATTCTGAGCTACTGCTGAGCTACTGGGGAAAACCCAATTTATAGATACAACTACTTAAATACAGAGTTTAATAGTTATAGTAGTTTTATGATCTTGGCAGATGTACTCACCATCATCACTTAGGGTGAATCTAGACACCCACCTGAAGGTAAGCACTGCTTTCCTCCCTGACATCCTAGAGTCCTGCACACTAGGTGCTGGCCACCTGTGCACTGGGGGTTCACATCTTAGTAAAGAGGTCACAGAAATGGAGAGGGAGATGAAAGAACAAAAATAAATCTTAATGGTGGGGAAAAAAAGTATTCTAGCAGGTTTTAGGAGAAGGCAATGGCACCCCACTCCAGTGCTCTTGCCTGGAAAATCCCATGGACGGAGTAGCCTGGTAGGCTGAAGTCCATGGGGTCACTAGGAGTTGGACACGACTGAGCGACTTCACTTTCACTTTTCCCTTTCATGCATTGGAGAAGGAAATGGAAACCCACTCCAGTGTTCTTGCCTGGAGAGTCCCAGGGACAGGGGAGCCTGGTGGGCTGCCATCTATGGGGTCGCACAGAGTCGTACACAACTGAAGCGACTTAGCAGCAGCAGCAGGTTTTATTCCCCTGGTGGTAACTGTATCAGCTCTCTACTTTCAGTCTGATTTCTTATTTCATGTATTGGGGTTCAGGCTAGTGGGAGTACAGAGAGGGCATAGGATTTTTTTTTTTTTTTTTTGCTTACCTGCTTCTCAATCAACTGAAAGCAATTTGAGATAGGAATTGTATCTGATTTTGGTTTCCACATTGCAGACAACCCTGTAAATTTCCAGAATGAATGCTGGAATCTAGGGATTACTGAAAATGCACAAGAGTTTAAGAGAATCTTGGTGAGCTGCTGAGCCAGAGAGTCCTGCCAACATGATAACTTCAACTCAAGATTCTAATTTTAGGTGGAGGGTTGGTTCAGTGAATAGAACTCTGTACTCACATTGCAGGAGGCCCAGGTTTGATCCCTGGTCAGGGAACTAGATCCCACAAGCCTAAACTAAGACCTGGCACAGACAAAAAACAAACGAAAAGAACAGCTCAGCAAACAGATGTGCATTAAAAATGATCCCAGTTTTGGTAAGAAATAACTAAATTCATTTTAACTGGTGAGATAATCTCTGTAGGTGAAAAAGGCACATTTGAAGAAGATTATTCTTGAGTTCAACTGACTCAGTCACAGCCATTGTTACTGGATTGACAACGCTGCCCTAAGAGCCCATGTAAGGCAACCTCACAGCTGTCTGCAGCCACACGTTCCCATGCCTTAAAATGGTTTATGTCAGCAAAGAACAATGGCAGCAATTCTTACCATAATATAGTCAGACTTTGCATAAAATAAACCCTATCCTGGAGAAAAGAACAAGCTATGAAATGACCCCATTAAATCTTCTGCTGGGTTCGCTTCACTGGCACAAATAATTGCACAAGAAACTCTGCAAACAGGCTGACAGACACTGAGCCAACAGTTCTTTCCATTGAGATCCCTGAATCCCTAAGAAGACAAACAAACAAACAGAAGACGGATTTATGCCACACACGCCTCAGGAATGAAGAATGCCCGGCTAATATACTAACCATCTAAACCTGACATTCTAAAAAAGATACTTAGTTGAATTAAAGCAAGAATGTGACAAGAGGTAAAAAGACATTCAAGAACCAGGTTACCTAAGTAAGGTCTCATGAGGCTAGAGGTGTAAGATGGCTTGTCATCCAAGTAGGGTCCAGGGCCCCAGAGGAGGCCCCTTCAGGGAAGTTTACCAAACTCATGGAGTCTTCTCTCTTTAGTTACAGATCAGTGCTCAGTCCAAGATTCACAGTGACGCCTCCCCCCCACCTCCTTGCCCTCATCTCTCTCCCTCTCTCTCTTTTGCCCACATCCCTCCTCTCTGGTACACTGGTCCACAAATTTCTAGGTTCCTCAGGATCCCCAAAATATTATTCCATCTCACAGTGAGACAGTTGGGCCATTTTTGTTAAATCCCTCATGCACTGGTGCCTAGAAGCTGCCTCCGTGAAGAGAGCTGGGCGATGTCCTGGCTCATCTCACCTGTTTTCCTTATCTCTGTGCCACCTGATGTCCAAGATCCACAACTTGTTTCATATATTTTGCCCAGTTTTCTAGTTGGAAGGTCAACTCTACCTTTATCAGTAAAAAGAAGTAACAGCAATTTATTTTTTAATTTTACAAATATGTCATTTTATGATGGATAGGGGTAATAACCTGCTCATTCAACCACACATTAGATGAGATCTGCCTTAAATGATCTGGTGGCTCAGATGTGTAAAGAGTCCACCTGCAATGTGGGAGATGCAGGAGACTCTGGCTCAATCCCCGTGTTGGGAAGATCCCCTGGAGGAGGGCATGGAAAGCCATTCTAGTATTCTTGCCTGGAAATCCCATGGACAGAGGAGCCTGGCAGGCTATAGTCTCTAGGGCCACAAAGAGTCAGACATGACTGAGCAGCTGAGCAGAGCACACAGCACAGGGGTAGTTACTGCTCACTCAGCTGCAGGTTGAGACCTGACTGAGATAATGTTTCCAACATTATGCAACATTCCAACATTCCAGCAGCATGTGGGCTGTGTCTTGAGAATGAATAGAGCAAATTCAGGTGAAGGTCTAGGGAGAGGAGGGAGTGCTTTCCATGCAGAGGGGGCCTTTCCTGACCCATGGGAATCATGGAGACATATGGAAAGAAGAAACCCTCTGACCATTCCTCCTAAAAATTGTTAACTGGCATTATTTGCAAAGCTAGAGATACAATACCACACAGAAAATAATGGATGTAATAATGGAACGTTTCCCAAAGCATGTTCGTGTTTAGGGCTCTCCTCTTAGAGTCCTGCCCCAGTCTCCTGTGTGTACTCCACAAACTATCATCAGGAGGACTAGGTCAGGAGCAGGTCAGGATGAAGACAGTGAAAAAGCTGGCTTTAAACTAAGCATTCAAAAACTAACATCATGGCATCCTGTCCCATCACTTCATGGCAAATAGATGGGGAAACAATGGAAACAGTGACAGACTTTATTTTCTAGGGATCCAAATCAAATCCAAAATTCTAGGGATCCAAAGTCACTGCGAATGGTGACTGCAGACATGAAATTAAAAGACACTACTTGGAAGAAAAGCTATGACTAAAATGACAGAATATTAAAAAGCAGAGACATTACTTTGCTGACAAAGGTCCGTATAGTCAAACCTATGGTTTTTCCTGTAGTCATGTATGGATGTGAGAGTTGGACCGAAAAGAAAGCTGAGCAACAAAAAATTGATGCTTTTGAACTGTGGTCTTCAAAAGAAAGCCCCTTGGCTCTTCAGAGCCCCTTGGACTGCAAGGAGATCAAACCAGTCAGTCCTAAAATAAATCGGTTCTGAATATTCACTGGAAGGACTGATGCTGAAGTTGAAGCTCCAATACTTTGGACACCTGATGTGAAGAGCCGACTCATTGAAAAAGACCCTGGTGCTGGGAAAGATTGAAGGCAGGAGGAGAAGGGGACGACAGAAGATGAGATGGTTGGAAGGCATCACCGACTCAATGGACATAGCTTTGAGCAAGCTCCGGGAGCTGGTGTTGGACAAGGAAGCCTGGCCTGCTGCTGTCCATGGGGTCGCAAAGAGTTGGACACGACTGAGCAACTGAACTGAACTGAGGTCAGATATGACTGTGGTGTAATCTTTAAGATCACCACCAGAGAGCGGGGCTTCCTTCAGATGCGATTCCGTTTTGTATTCAGGAGCTGGTTTGACTTGCCTACTCTGTAGCCACAAGACAGATGACTGCTGCTGTGAAGAAAGGGGTTCCCAGTTTCTGAGTGAGGAGCTTCTGTAACATCCAACCGGAGACTAACTTTGTTAGATTTGATGTTTCTATGGAACAAGGACTGTTGCCAGAATGTTTTCTGCCACTCACTCAGTTCTTGTCATCTTCTTAATACTTGGTAAGTAGCATTTTATCCTAAAATGATTTTTTATTTTCCTATGATAACAGGTAAGTTTTATTTTTCTTCTTTGGCTGAAAACTCCTCCTGTACATTTCTACTATAACAAAGTGATTCTCTTGTAGGAGGGACCAATGGTGACTCAGTGAACCAGACAGAAGGCCCAGTGACTGTCTCAGAGGGGGCTCTCCTGACCCTGAACTGCACTTACCAGACTGCTAGTTTGGCTCCCTATCTTTTCTGGTACATCCAGCATCTCAACAAAGCTCCTCAATTCCTCATGAAGGGCTTAACAGCAGACAAGAAGGTAGAGCATGAAGGTTTTCAGGCCACTCTCAAGAGTGACAGCTCCTTCCACCTGCAGAAATGGGCAGTGCAAACATCAGACTCAGCTGTGTACAACTGTGCTCTGAGTGACACAGTGAGAGAGGGCTGCATGGGGAGCTGAGCACAAACCCAAGGAGAGCAGGAGGCTGAAGTCAGAAAGAGGTATATTCTCTCCTTGATCAGAGTTTAGTTTACATTTAGAGTTTTTCAGGAAAACCAATCAAGCTCAGGTCTTATCCTAGAAACTCAGGAGGTTGGGAATTGCTCTACAGGGATAATAGGGTGGATGTCAGTCTTAAAGAAGACCCAAGCTCCAATCCCCAGAATAATCAATTAAATCAAAGGATGCTAAAATGGATATGTTAGTTCAATGACTTTTAAATCATTGAGAAATTACCAAATTTTCAAATAAAAAGTCCAAGAACAACAAACTCCGAACACTGTTAGTGTAAGAACTTTTGTGCTGCTTATTCTTTCTTGTCACTGAGTGGGTAAAGGATAAGGTGACATCAAAACAGTGCAGCTGAGAGCTGATGCTCTTTTTCCACATTGAAGCTAATGGGGTTGGGGCAGAGTGTGCCATTCAGACAAGTCTTAAGAAGCTCCTATAAATGGTGGTCAACTCCACAGCATAGACACACGTTCAGTGACAAAATCCAATGGGGTGTCATAGAACCAGGCACATTAAGCAATGCTAGTTTTGCTGTACTTATCTTCTGCTACCCACTCTGCCCTCTGACTTTCTGACCTGTCTGATGTCTATATTGGAGAGCTCTTCTTTCCCTCTGCCATGATCGCCCATTCTGTCCTCCTGAAATCTATTAAGTTCTTGACCTTGAGTTTTAGTTATGCTTGGTCCCTGAAGCCAGGCATAAAATTATTTGAAGAAACGGATTTCTTAACTTATATTCCCAATTCTCTGTCAAAGAGGTTTTCAGTCAGATGCACAACTATTCTATCTCTCTGCTTCTGTCAGCACTCTAGTCTTTTTAAGGTCTCACCTGCTGAGATTCTTGTGTACCATAGAGGGAAACACAATCCATTACACCAATGCCACTGCTACTGAGTCCCTTCAGTCGTGTCTGACTCTGTGCGACCCCATCGACTGTAGCCTGCCAAGCTCCTCTGTCCATGGGATTCTCCAGGCAAGAATATGGGATTGGGCTGCCATGCCCTCCTCCAGGGGATCTTCCCGACCCAGGGATTGAACCCATGTCTTTTGTACCTCTTGCACTGGCAGATGGGTTCTTTACCAGTAGGGCCACCTGGTAAGCCCCATTACACTGATGCTTGGGCTCAACTCCTATAATCCTTGGTAGCAGTTTAGCTTTAAAGTACATTCAAGGAACAATGACATGATTAAAATTGCAGGCAGAGAAGGCTTTTCTGATTACTGCATTAGACCTCCTATGTACTGTGGCCACCAACATAAAAGATGTCCTTCCCTCAATATTTGTCTTTGTAGGTGGCAGAGTTGGTCCTGTGAGATGTTTGTGTTTGTGACCACCAGGTGGCAGTGATTCCATTCCTTTCATTTTTCCAGTGCCTTAAAAGTCAAAAGCATGACAGCTACTAGAGGATTTGCTCGTGATTGGCTGAGCCCAGAACAGAAAGGCTCTCCTGTGTATTCAGATCAGATCAGTCGCTCAGTCGTGTCCGACTCTTTGCGACCCCATGAATCGCAGCAAAAGAGAAGAACTAAGACACAGGAGCAGCTCCTCAGGGAAGAAGATTGGGAATCATTAAGATTGCATCAAGAGTGAGATGGCAGGATGGAGAACATGCTGGAATGTGCATTCATAGTCTTGTGGCTTCAGCTTGGATGTAAGTTGCAGGTTAAGAGATGAGACCCTATGGGCACATTTTCCCAAAGACGGGGAGGAGAGAGAGAGGAGTTTAGACACTGCTCATCCCAGGCTTTGTGTTGGAATTTTTAAGTACTGCTGAACTGAAAGCTTTGTGTTGTTTCTGATTTTGTTTTCCTGAACAGGGTTGAGTGGTGAAGACCAAGTGGAGCAGAGTCCTCAGAGCCTGAGAACCCAGGAGGGGGACAGTCTCAGTCTCAACTGCAGCTACACTGCCAGCAGTTTTACAGGGCTACGGTGGTACAGACAAGATCCTGGGGAGGGCCCTGAACTCCTCTTCCTTCTTCACTCAGTTGGGGATGAAAAGCAGAAAGAAAGACTGAGAGCCACCCTTTAAAGAAGGGAAGTTCTCTGCATATCGAAGCCCCCAAACCTGAAGACTCAGCCACTTACCTCTGTGCTGTGCAGACACAATGCTCCCCAGGCACCTGCAGACTGCACCCAAACCCTGAAGCTGGGGCTCTAGAATAAGGGTGTCTTTGCTGTTTTCCTTCCTCCTGAGCACCCAGAGCCTCTTCTGAAGTGGTCCCATGGAGAACGAACTCTTGTGATGCAGCCAGACAGCAGAGATTACTGGGCATTCTGTCCAGGATCCTAGACAGTCCCCCCTGTGTGTCCATGGATAAGTCTGCTCTTTTAAACAGCCCAGAGCTTCTCTCTTGTAGATTCAAAAGGGATAGTGGTGGTATGGAGTCTTGGGCCCCTTGAAAAGACACCACAGGAAAGTACCTTCTTCCCTGAAATAAATTATTTGACATTCTCTTATAATAATCTGGCCACATGTGCGTAAGAGAATCTTTCCCATTTTAATACATTCTTGAAGGTCATATCTCCACCAGCCCTATTACTACATTTCTCTTCTTAATAATCAAATTAGCTGACTGTATAGACTTACTGTCTCCATTTCTTCAAGTCCAGTCCTCCCCTCCTTGAACCTGACTTCTGTGAGCATTACTCTGAGAGATGCTCTCACTTAAACCAGTGGCTTTGGTGGTGATAAAGCCAATGATTATTTTTCAACCTCATCTCATCTGAGATTCTCACTTTCTCATCCATTTTAAAAATAAAATTTCTTTTTTTAAATCAAAGTAATACTCTCATTTATTTACAAAATCAAATAGCACTCTCTTTTCCTTCTCACTCTTCCACATAGTCTATTTTTGCCTCCCCAGAGGAACCACTTTTTATTCTCAGGTGATGACACTGACATTTATCTCAATATTCAAAATGATCCTTGGCTTTCTCTTCTCTCTCTCTCTATAACTGAGGTACAACACATATAATAAAGTGTACAAAACTTAAGCTTAGAACTCAATGAAATTTTATACTTGTTAATATCTACATGCATAGTATATATTATATCTGGTTTTCTTCACTCAAAACAATATCTTTGCAATTCATTGGTGTCACTTTGCTTATGTCTTATTTGTTCTTTTTTTAATTGATGTGTAGAGTTCCTCTATATGAATATCTAACAATTTAATTATCCATCTTCCAAGAAGTAGATATTTGGGTTGTCTGGATTGATTACAGTTTTGTGCTATTGTGAAAAAAACTGTGTGTGAGGAAAAAAAACAAACAGATTTTTTTACTTCTCGTGTAGGGAAAAACCCAGTTCTGCCCTATTACGTCCTTCTTTCCTATGAGTCTCCTTTACTACTTACACAAAACATGTCTGGTCAACAAATGTGTTTTTCCCACACCAAGCAATTCTCTACAATCCCACCCGAGTATCCTGTCATTCTAGTCAGTTCTGACACTTTCTACTTGAAAAAAGCATGACAGTCACAAGCCCAAGGGATCAACTGTGCTTCTGAACAAAAGACTGTAGATAGAAGATTCCCAAAACAAGATAAGACAAAACAAAACAAAACCCTGGGCTCAATTAATTCACTAGAGTGACTCACAGAACTAGGGGAAATAGTCCACTTATTTTCACCTGTTTATTATAAAAGGCTATGATAAACGATACAGGTGAGTATCCAGCTGGCAGAGGCGTGTAGGGTCAGGTTTGTGAGTGGAACTGTAGAGCTTCCGTGTCCTCTCCAGGGACCACTCGCCCAGCATCTCTGTGTGTTCACCGACTGAAAGCTCTTCATTAGGTCTGGGGTCTGGGCAGTGGTCCTACGAGATGACTCCCCAGCCCACTTGGCTTTCTGCATTTTCATTTTAACTGCACCCCACAAATGATGTAGCAAGTCATACTTAACTGACTAAGATCACCTATAAAATGTTGAATAGAATTCTTATTACCAAACTCAGAGGTAAAGCATTCACTATTTCACTGTGACTATTAATTATAGTGTTTTTGATAAATATTCTTTATTTATTTAAATTGATTTTTTAATGTGAAACCAACTTTCACCTCTAGAGTTAAGTGCTCTTAGGAATGTTGATTTGTCCGTTTTACATAATGAAACATTGATTTGCTATTATTTTATTGAGCACTTTCCCCCCATTTTCCTGACTGATACTAGTATTCAACTTTTTCTTTCCATGTTAATGTCAGATTTTGGTATCAAGATTGTAATGGTACATTAGGTAACTTGAAATTTATGGCTTCTTTTCTACCTATGGAAGAATTTGTGTAGGGTTTTTAATGATTTAGAAACAATTTTCAGAAAGTTCACTATAGTGAGGCCATGTAAGCATAGCCTTATGGGAGAAACTTAATAATCCTTAAATTATGGATTCAGTTAGTTTAACAGATAAAGGGTTCTTTATATATTTATTTTTCTCTTATGATGGTTGATAAACTGTTTTTTTCTGCTCATGTTTTATTATTTGCTAACATTACTTTCTTTTAACTTGTTACTTTTTCTAGTTCTTTGAATTGCAACTTTGCCTATTAATTCTCAATATTTCTTCTTTCCTGACAAATATAATTTAAATTCATAAATTTGTCTCTAATTACAAATATTATTTGACTTACAATGGTGTTACGTGCTAAAAACTGATCATAAGCTGATAATATCTTTAGTCAAAAGTTCATTTAATACACCTGAACTCTGAACATCATAGCTCAGCCTAGCCTACCTTAAACATGTTCAGAACACTTATATTAGCCAACAGTTGGGCAAAATTATCTAATAGAAAGCCTATCTGATAATTTGATGCTGGCTACCACGTATAATTTATTTGGCACTGTGCTGAAGATGAAAAGCTGAGTGGCTGTCTAGGTTCAGGATGGTTGTGTGTTGGTTGTTTACCTTTGTGATCGAGTCACTGACTGGGAGCTGCAAGTTGCTGCTGATGTTCAGCATTAAAAGACAGCATCATACTAGCCCATGAAAAGATCAAAATTCAAAATTAGAAGTGCAGTTTCTACTGAATCCATATTATTTTTGTACCATTGTAAAGTTGGAAAACCAGAAGTCAAGGACTTTCTGTACTGTTTTTGCTGCATCTTACATGTTTTGTTATGTCATATATTCATTATTATTCAACTAAAATATTTCCATTTGAAGTGGGGATTTAATATCCTATGGGGATACTGTCAGGGACCTAAGAATGGCCAAATCCTGCCCTGCTCACCACTGGGAAGATTCCTGAAGATGCTGTATATATAGGCTTAATACAAACAGAAAGTGAAGAAGGACTTTTAGCTGACCCCTGGACCTAATTTCCTCCAGGACCTAATATCACTGGTCCTCTGATTACCTCTAGGAAAGGTGGGTTTGAGGTTCATGCCTAAGTAGAGTTTCTTACTTTCTTCTGAACCCAGAATAGCAAGTTCAGAATTCCTATAAGGATGAGGTGGAAAGATAGGACACACCTCAAATTGGCCAAGAGTTGATTTACTTTTCAGGCATCTGGGCTGAAAGAGAAAGAAGAGGCAGCCATTCCCAGGGCACTAAATTAGCCCTCTATAGAAATGCATTATCACAGGTAGGCAAAGACTTCAAAATGCAGGAGCTATTAGCAGAATAAGTGGACTCTGGAGTCCTATGTTTTAAGTTAGACTGAGAACTGATCTCCTGGGCTTCTCTGGTGGCCCAGATGGTAAAGAATCCTCCTGCAGTGCAGGAGACACGGGTTCAATCCCTGGGTCAAGAAGATCCCCTGGAGAAGGGATTGGCTACCCACTCTAGTACGCTTGCTTGGAGAATTCCATGGACAGAGGAACCTGGCAGGATGCTGGCTATGGGGTTGCAAAGAGTTGACATGAATAAGCGACTAGCATTTTCACTTTTTATTCAATCTCCTATTCATAAATGGACTCTGAATGACAGAATCAGCCCTCCTCACTCCTCCTTTGTGGGTAGAAGAAGAGGGGAGGTTTACAAAGAAGGGAAGAAGTGGAAGCTTCCTGATTCAAGGAGACAGACACAGGTATTCTTATCCATGCCATCTGGTTTTGTTCAGTTTTAATCTTTTGGGTTTATAGCTGTATAGTCTGCCCAATGTCTTCAGTGGAATAAATCAGAGAATTATCATGAGATTCTTATTTCTACCTGTCTTTTTGTCATTCTCATCTTCAACATCAGAGTCTTTATTATCATTTATTGAACCACTACCATATGCCAAGTCCATTGCTCAGCACTTTAGATACTCCTTCTGTAATCTAAAATCCACAAAGTAATATTAATCTATACTCAGGTAAGGAAACTGAGCCTTAAATATGTTTAAAGATGAAGGGATTTCTGAGATAAATGCTGCAGGCAACATAAAATGAGAATTTAAAAAAAAACTCCAGAGTTAAACAGTTTGAAAGTATTTCTGCTATACAGCAGAAAGTAACATAACATTGGAAATCAGCTATACTCCAACAAGAATTAATTTAAAATGTAAATAACTAGTTTGAAAAAGTCCAAAAAACCTTTGCAAGTCAGAAATAAGTCTTACTCTTTTGACAACTGTATAGTATATTATAATACAGATCTATCATAACATATTGAATATTTGTATTGAAGGATATTTAAATATCCTTGCTGCATACAATATGCAATTTCATAATGTGTTTATTAGGCTATTTCTTAAAAAATTCTCAGACAAGTGAAATTTCTGGCCAATGATATGTAAATAGCACCTATGAGTCTTATTTAGCTTATACTTCAGTTCAGTTGCTCAGTCATGTCCAACTCTTTGCGACCCCATGAATCGCAGCACGCCAGGCCTCCCTGTCCATTACCAACTCCCAGAGTCCACCCAAACACATGTCCATTGTGTCGGTGATGCCATCCAACCATCTCATCCTCTGTCGTCCCCTTCTCCTCCTGCCCTCAATCTTTCCCAGCATCAGGGGCTTTTCAAATGAGTCAGCTCTTTGCATCAGGTGGCCAAGTATTGGAGTTTCAGCTTCAACATCAGTCCCTCCAATGAACACCCGGGACTGATCTCCCTTAGGATGGACAGGTTGGATCTCCTTACAGTCCCAGGGACTCTCAAGAGTCTTTACCAACACCACAGTTCAAAAGCATCAATTCTTCGGCGTTCAGCTTTCTTTATAGTCCAACACTCACATCCATACATGACTAATGGAAAAACCATAGCCTTGACTAGATGGTCCTTTGTTGGCAAAGTAGTGTCTCTGCTTTTTAATATGCTGTCTAGGTTGGTCATAACTTTCCTTCCAAGGAGCAAGCGTCTTTTAATTTCATGGCTGCAGTCACCAGCTGCAGCAATTTTGGAGCCCCCAAAAATAAAGTCTGACACTGTTTCCACTGTTCCCCCATCTATTTCCCATGAAGTGATGGGACCAGATGTCATGATCTTAGTTTTCTGAATGTTGAGCTTTAAGCCAACTTTTTCACTGTCTTCTTTCACTTTCATCAAGAGGCTCTTTAGTTCTTCTCCACTTTCTGCTATAAGGGTGGTGTCATCTGCATATCTGAGGTTATTGATATTTCTCCCGGCAATCTTGATTCCAGCTTGTGCTTCCTCTAGCCCAGAGTTTCTCATGATATACTCTGTACATAAGTTAAACACGCAGGGTGACAATATGCAGCCTTGATGTACTCTTTTTCCTATTTGGAACCAGTCTTTTGTTCCATGTCCAGTTCTAACTGTTGCTTCCTGACCTGCATATAGGTTTTTCAAGAGGCAGGTCAGGTGGTCTGGTACTCCCATGTCTTTCAGAATTTTCCACAGTTTATTGTGCTTCAGTTATAGGATGTGAAAGTGCCCATTTCCTGATTTATCACACACATTGAATGTGAATATTATGATTCTTAACTCTTTTTGCAACTTGATAGCTGAGAAATGATAGAAAGGGATTTTCAAGAAAGTGTGAATTAAAGAAAACAATTTTCAAGAACTGAAGTGGCAAGAGAAGGGAGCAGTTACAGGAATCTGAAGAGGTTCAGCTGCAGCTGTGCAGTAAAACCTACGATTTCTTCTTTTCATTTTTTTCTTTGTACTTCAAATTGCAAATTTATTTATTTATCTTTTTTACTGTGTAATTTTTTTCTTTTTTTAAATATAAATTTATTTATTTTAATTGGAGGTTAATTACTTTACAATATTGTATTGGTTTTGCCATATATCAACATGAATCCACCACAGGTATACACATGTTTTCCATCCCGAACCCCACTCCCTCCTCCCTTCCTGTACCTACGCTTACATTTCTCTCTAGGTACCTGTGTGTATTAGTTACTCGTAATGTCTCTGCTTTTGAATATGCTATCTAGGTTGGTCATAACTTTCCTTCCAAGGAGTAAGCATCTTTTAATTTCATGGCTGCAATAACCATCTGCAGTGGTTTTGGAGCCCCCAAAAATAAAGTCTGACACTGTTTCCACTGTTTCCCCATCTATCTATTTCCCATGAAGTGATGGGACCGGATGCCATGATCTTCGTTTTCTGAATGTTGAGCTTTAAGCCAACTTTTTCACTCTCCACTTTCACTTTCATCATGAGGCTTTTGAGTTCCACTTCACTTTCTGCCATAAGGGTGGTATCATCTGCGTATCTGAGGTTATTGATATTTCTCCCAGCAGTCTTGACTCCAGCTTGTGTTTCTTCCAGTCCAGCATTTCTCATGATGTACTCTGCATGTAAGTTAAATAAGCAGGGTGACGATATACAGCCTTGATGTACTCCTTTTCCTATTTGGAACCAGTCTGTTGTTCCATGTCCGGTTCTAACTGTTGCTTCCTGACCTGCATACAGATTTCTCAAGAGGCAGGTCAGGTGGTCTGGTAGCATATTCAAAAGCAGAGACATTACTTTGCCAACAAAGGTTCTTCTTGTTAAGGCTATGGTTTTTCCAGTGGTCATGTATGGATGTGAGAGTTGGACTGTGAAGAAGGCTGAGCGCCGAAGAATTGATGCTTTTGAACTGTGGTGTTGGAGGAGACTCTTGAGAGTCCCTTGGACTGCAAGGAGATCCAACCAGTCCATTCTGAAGGAGATCAGCCCTGGGATTTCTTTGGAGGGAATGATGCTGAAGCTGAAACTCCAGTACTTTGGCCACCTCATGCGAAGAGTTGACTCATTGGAAAAGACTCTGATGCTGGGAGGGATTGGGGGCAGGATGAGAAGGGGACGACATAGGATGAGATGGCTAGATGGTATCACTGACTCGATGGACATGAGTCTGAGTGAACTCCGGGAGTTGGTGATGGACAGGGAGGCCTGGCGTGCTGAGATTCATGGGGTTGCAAAGAGTCGGACATGACTGAGTGACTGAACTGAACTGAACTGAGTGTCTGAGTCTTTGCCACCCCATGGACTATAGGCCACCAGGCTCCTCTGTTAATGGAATTTTCCAGGCGAGAATACTGGAGTGGGTTGTCTTTCCTATCTCCAGGGGATCTTCCCCACCCAGGGATCAAACTTTGGTCTCCTGAATTGCAGGCAGATTCTTTACTGTTTGAGCCATCAGAGAAGCCCCTCTACGTACATACTTGGCCACATTCTACAAATCTGATGTGTTAAAAATTGTTTTCCCTAGGAGGAGGGAAAGAGGACGGAAAGAGATAAGCATTTGTCTGGCAAGGCTGGGCTTAGTCCTGAGATGGTGGTGTTTCCATTGCAACCTCCCACTCTCGGCAGATGGGCTTCTGGCGCCGGCCTCCTCTGGTGCCTGTGTGACTTGCTCTGATTGGCTGGGCTGACGCTGTGTTTCCTGTAGAAAGTTTTGAACACAAGAGGCAGCAAAGTGGATCTTTGATCCTGTGAGTCCTTGAACATTTTACAGACACAAGAACTCAGTTCTCAGTGAGTCTACATAACAGAAGGAATGGACAAATCCCTGAGCCTGCTCATCCTTTGGTTACAACTAGACTGTGAGTTAGAGGGATTTGGAAATGGGCAAAGAATGGGCAACTCCCGGATATTCCTCCCAGGGAAGAGAGAAAGTCTGGGAGTTGTACCTGCATGGTTTCTGGGACTTCCTGTAGAGAGCAAAAAAGTAAACTTAAAATTAGTTTCCAAAGAATAATCAGCCACTAACCAGCCTGTCTGTTTTCTCTTTCTGAACAGGGGTGAGCAGTAAACAGGACGTGAGTCAGAGTCCTGAAGCTCTGAACGTGAGAGAGGGAGACAGCGTGGTTCTCAACTGCAGTTACACTGACAGCGCTCTGTTCTTCCTTCAGTGGTTCCGGCAGGATCCCGGGAAAGGGCTCACATCTCTACTGTCAATTCAGGCGAATCAGAAAGAGCAAGCAAGTGGAAGAATTACAGTCTCGTTGGATAAATCATCAAGACACAGTGCTTTATACATTGCAGCTTCTCAGCACAGTGACTCGACCACCTACCTCTGTGCTGTGAGGCACAGTGCTCAGAGGGAACCTGTTCCCAGTACTCAAACTGCAGATGGGGCTCCAACCACGTCCTGTCTTGGCACTGAGGAAACTTTTTCCATTAAGGGGTTTTCTACATTGACTTTCCTTCCAGATAGAGGCAATTAGCAAGGGTAGGATGATTTGAGAGAATAGCATTGAAACATGTACATTACCATAGATAACACAGATGACCAGTGCAAGTTTCGTGCATGAAGCAGGGCACCCAAAGCCCATGCTCTGGGGCAACCTGGAGGGATAAGGGTGGCAGGGGAGGT
Source organism: Bos javanicus (assembly GCF_032452875.1). Taxonomy (NCBI): domain Eukaryota; kingdom Metazoa; phylum Chordata; class Mammalia; order Artiodactyla; family Bovidae; genus Bos; species Bos javanicus. The sequence continues at coordinate 24,496,712 of NC_083877.1, read as the reverse complement.
GGGAGGGGTGTTCAGGATGGTGGGGACACAGGTATACCTGTGGCCGACTCGTGTTGATGTATGGCAAAAACTGTCACAATATTGTAAAGTAACTATCCTCTGATTAAAATAAATAATTTAATTTTTTAAAAATCTGATAAAATGATCTAAAATTATATTGTGAATACTTTGATCATTAGATTTTCATCAACTTCAATTTAAATAATAGTTTTACAATCTAAATGGGAAAGGAATTTGAAAAAGAATAGACACATGTATGTGTGTAGTGGAATCATTTTGATGTACACCTGAAACTAACACAACATTGTTAATCAGCTTTTCTCTAATATAAAATGAAAAGTTAAAAAACAGTAGTTTTGTTGAGATTAAGTAACATTTCACACAGTTCACTCTTTTAAATGAACAACTAAGTGTGCATCTAGTATATTCACAACATGGCACAATCACTACCTCTATCTAGATTTGAAACCTTGTCATCACCCCAAAAGGAAACCACACACCCTTGAAACAGTCACTCCCCATGCTCCCCATGTACATGTCCCTGGAAGCCATCAACCTGCTTTCTGACCATGGATTTACTTATTTTATGTATTTCATGCAAATGGAATCATACAATCCATGGCATTTTTGCAGTGTTTATTTTACTTAGCATAATACTTCGGAAGTTCATTCAACTTAGGACCAACTATTAGCATTAGTTAGTGAAAGTCTCTCAATCGTGTCCAACTCTTTGTGACCCCATGGAATATACAGTCCATAGAATTCTCCAGGCCAGAATATTGGAGTGGGTAGCCTTTCAATTCTCCCTTCTGTAGGGGATCTTTCCAACCCAGGGATCAAACCCAGGTCTCCCGCATTGCAGGGGGATTCTTTACCAGCTGAGCCACAAGGGAAGCCCAAGAATACTGGGTAGCCTATTCCTTCACCAGTGGATCTTCCTTACCCTGGAATCGAACTGGGGTCTCCTGCATTGCAGGTGGATTCTTTATCAACTGAGCTATGAGGGAAGCCCAGGACCAACTGGAGAAAGGCAAATGTTCATCCTTAACCAATCACATAAGATGCCATACTGCTAATTAGCCTGCTGACATTGTCCCTGTTCTTCCCACCTCCCTCCACCCATCTGTTTTGCTAGAAGTCTGTCAATTTTACTGATTCTCTTAGAGAACTAACTCTTTGTTTCATTGATTTTCTCTATTGTTTATCTCTTTTAAATTTTATTGATTTCTCCTTTTATTTATTATTTTCTTATGCTTGTTTTGGATTAATTTATCTTTTCCTTGTCTAGGTTCTTCAGGTAGAAGCTTAGATAATCTATCTGAGATTTTATTCTGTTTTAATATTTGCATGTAGTGCTAAAATTTCACTCTCAATACTTCTTTGGCCGTGTTCCCCCAATTTTGGTATGTTGTATTTTCATTGTTACTCAATTCATGAGAAATTAAATGATTTTCCTTGAGACATTCTCTATGACCCATACATTATTAAGAAGTGTGTTGTTTGGTTGCCAAATGTTTGGGAATTTTCCTGTATCTTTCTGTTATTTATTTATGCTATTATTCCATTGTGGTTGGAGAATGTACTCTTTATATTTCAGCTTTTTACATTAGATTTGTTGAGTTTTTTTAGGTCCCAAGATTTGGACTTACCCGGTATATATTCCATGGACACTTGAAAAGAAGTATATTCTGCTCTGGTTGGGTGGAGTGTTATATAGCTGACTATTAAATCCTACTGGTTAATGGTGTTACTGAGTTTTTCTATACATCTGCTGATTTTCTGGCAAGTTATTCTACCAGTTATTGAGAGAGGAATATTGATGTATTTAACTATGTTTCTAGATTTGTCTCTTTTCTTTTTAGTTCTGATTTTTGTTCCACTTATTTTTCAGCTCTGTTAGTTGGTATATGGACCTAACAGAAGCAGAAGATATTAAGAAGAGGTGGCAAGAACACACAGAAGAACTGTACAAAAAAGATCTTCACAACCCAGATAATCTCGACGATCTGATCACTGACCTAGAGCCAGACATCCTAGAAAGTGAAGTCAAGTGGGCCTTAGAAAGCATCACTACGAACAAAGCTAGTGGAGATGATGGAATTCCAGTTGAGCTATTTCAAATCCTGAAAGATGACGCTGTGCAAGTGCTGCACTCAATATGCCAGCAAATTTGGAAAACTCAGCAGTGGCCACAGGACTGGAAAACGTCAGTTTTCATTCCAATCCCAAAGAAAGGCAATGCCAAAGAATGCTCAAACTACTGCACAATTGTACTCATCTCACATGCTAGTAAAGTAATGCTCAAAACTCTCCAAGACAGGCTTCAGCAATACGTGAACCGTGAACTTCCTGATGTTCAAGCTGGTTTTAGAAAAGGCAGAGGAACCAGAGATCAAATTGCCAACATCCGCTGGATCATCGAAAAAGCAAGAGAGTTCCAGAAAAACATCTATTTCTGCTTTATTGACTATGCCAAAGCCTTTGACTGTGTGGATCACAATAAACTGTGGAAAATTCTGAAAGAGATAGGAATACCAGAGCACCTGACCTGCCTCTTGAGAAACCTATATGCAGGTCAGGAAGCAACAGTTAGAACTGGACATGGAACAATAGACTGGTTCCAAATAGGAAAAGGAGTGTGTCAAGGCTGTATATTGTCACCCTGCTTATTTAACTTATATGCAGAGTACATCATGAGAAATGCTGGACTGGAAGAAGCACAAACTGCAATCAAGATTGCCGGGAGAAATATCAATAACCTCAGATATGCAGATGATACCACCCTTATGGCAGAAAGTGAAGAGGAACTCAAAAGCCTCTTGATGAAAGTGAAAGTGGAGAGTGAAAAAGTTGGCTTAAAGCTCAACGTTCTGAAAACGAAGATCATGGCATCTGGTCCCATCACTTCATGGGAAATAGATGGGGAAACAGTGGAAACAGTGTCAGACTTTATTTTTCTGGGCTCCAAAATCACTGCAGATTGTGACTGCAGCCATGAAATTAAAAGACGCTTACTCCTTGGAAGGAAAGTTATGACCAACCTAGATAGCATATTCAAAAGCAGAGACATTACTTTGCCAACAAAGGTTCATCTAGTCAAGGCTATGGTTTTTCCTGTGGTCATGTATGGATGTGAGAGTTGGACTGTGAAGAAGGCTGAGCGCCAAAGAATTGATGCTTTTGAACTGTGGTGTTGGAGAAGACTCTTGAGAGTCCCTTGGACTGCAAGGAGATCCAACGAGTCCATTCTGAAGGAGAACAGCCCTGGGATATCTTTGGAAGGAATGATGCTAAAGCTGAAACTCCCGTAGTTTGGCCACCTCATGAGAAGAGTTGACTCATTGGAAAAGACTCTGATGCTGGGAGGGATTGGAGGCCAGAGGCAGGAGGAGAAGAGGAAGACAGAGGATGAGATGGCTGGATGGCATCACTGACTTGATGGACATGAGTCTGGGTGAACTCTGGGAGTTGGTGATGGACAGGGAGGCCTGGTGTGCTGTGATTCATGGGGTCGCAAAGAGTTAGACACGACTGAGCGACTGAACTGAACTGAACTGAACTGAAGCTCTTTCCTTAATCTGAACCTTTGTAGATACTGTCCTCTTTGGTCAGAATGATTTTTCCCAAGTACTTGTTTAAAACACTTATATGTACTCAACCTTTACAGCCCAGGTCAAGCAACATTACTTCTTATGTGAAATCTCAGAGGATAATATTGCTAATATTTAATTATAAATATTCTTGGATCTGGTCCCCTGTTAAGATGGTTTGACAGGAATATTTGCCACTGAGGGCCATTTTATATTTATATTCATTCAAACTGTTTCCTACGAGGCATGAAGAGATTTCTTTTAGTCCACAAACCAAAGCACAGTCAAGTTCTCTTCTTGTCATTTAGCAAATATCTCCTTTTACAGCACAAGACCCAGAGATAGGCTTTAGCAAATACAATGGTGTGAGTTGGGAAAGGGCAACCTTCTCCAGTGGGTGACTATTCTGTCTTGGTTTACATCGTTCTGCGTAAACTGTGGCAGGGGTCCTGATCTGCATGAAGACTAGGGAACTTTTAAAACATCCCCAAGTGCTGCTTCAGAACCTTTGCTCTTTTAGGGTGGGAGTGGAGCCTTCACCAACATAGCATTCCTAGATTTGTCTTCATTTGGAGTTCAAATCCAACATGCCTGAAAAGGAAAAGTTATCCCAATCATGTGCATTTCAACTTTGTTAACTCATGGGATTTTCCTTTTCCATTACATCCTAAACCTGCTTCTCTTTCTGTTTCTATATATAAAGTCATTCAGATTCAGATTTACTTTTGACTTTAAAGAAGTTTTGAGATTTCTACTGTTTGTATAAATACATGGCAACACTTCAAAGACATTAAGGACCCTATAGTGGGTTGGAGGGCGGCCCCGAAAGATACATTCACATCCTAACCTATGGAAACTGTGAATGTGAACTTACTTAACAAAGAACCTTTTCAAATGTAATTAAGCAAAGGATATCAATATCCAATCATACTGCATTGTCTTGGTGGGGCCTCAATCCAGTGACAAGTATCCTTTTAAGAGACACACAGATGAGAAGTGTGTCCTTCCTCACCAGGAAGTCCTTGTGAGGTCTTCTCAATGGAGGAGGAGGTTGGAGGTATACAGTCACAGACAAAGGACCACATGGACCCACAGAAGCCATAAGAGGCACAGGAGGAGTCTCTTCTAGAACATTTGGAAGGAGTATGTTCCTGCTGACACCTTGTTGTCAGACTTCTGCCCTCCAGGTTGAAGGGAACCGATTCTTGTTTTTTGGAGCCATCGAATTCGTGATGATTTGTTATGGGAGAACTAGGGCTACTGGGGCTCACAAAGTTTTCCAAAGGTAACATTTCTAAATAGCTAAAAGCAACTCCTGACTGTTTACATTCATGGAAGGGCACTTTTAAATTGCTCTTTGGGACATTTGCATTCAAATTCTCACATATGCAAACATACATATTTATTTGTCATTCCACAAATGTTTGAGTAACCACTATTTACCAGGTATTACTGGATCAGCAATTTTTGATCCAGTCACAGGGGGGCAGCATCTGCAAACATAGACACTCCCTGGGGAAGATGGGCAGGTAATAAGGTAGAAAGTCTGATTGGCTGTCTCACATTGTACTCACTCCTTTCTATTTTCTTTCCAAAAGGCAGTATAGACTACATTTCTATAGATCTGAAAGAAGCTGATACAAGAGAAACCCTTTTAGGAGCAGGCAGATTCAGCAACTCTTTCTGAAGAGGAAGAAAAGGGAGATGCTACTGTTAGCACCAGTGTTGATCTTATGGATACAAATATCACGTGAGTTTGATTGCTCCCAGAAAATTCAGCACAGAGGAATCTTATATACAGGCAACTGTAGGAGTGGGATTTTCTGACTGAGATCAGGATGTTGAGAAAAACATAAAAACTAAAATGTGGGAGGTAGAGGCAGTTGGGGAAGGAGACATGGAAAGGAGAAAATACACAAGAAGAATGAAAGAGACCATTATAGCTGAGAGAATAAACATCTAATCAGACTTTCTCTGTTACTTCTCATTGCTTTTCTGAACAGAAATGAATGGACAACAGATAAAGCATTTTCCTGAATTCTTGCTTCTGCAAGAAGGAGAGAACTTCACCACGTACTGCAATTCCTCAAGCACCTTTTACAGTTTACAGTGGTATAAGCAGAGGCCTGGGGGCAGTCCTGTCCTTTTGATGATATTAGCTAAACGTGGAGAAGTGAAGACACAGCGGAGATGGACAGGTTGGCTTGGAGAGTCCAAACAGCACAGCTTCCTGCACCTCACGGCTGCCCAGCTCTCAGATGCAGGAACCTACTTCTGTGCCGGGCACAGTGCTCTGGAGGCACCTGCTGTCTGTCCCCAGACCTCACTGTGGGCTCCAGCAGTTGCTCCTCTTCATCTCTCCTCAGAGCAGGGGCCAGAGATAGCTGAATTTATGATGTCTATGAAAATTGAATTTTTAATTAAAAAAAAATTCCCCAGACTCAGTGTTACTGAAGAATTCTGTCAAACACTGAATTATACACAATTTTTTGCAGAAAATATAAAGAAAATAATTCTTCACTCATTTTATGAGGCTAATATTACCCTGATACCCAAATCAGACAAAGACCATAAAGGACCAAAAACTACAGGGAAATGTCTTTTATCTTGGAGATAGACACAAATTTCTGAAAACATTTTAGCAAGTAAAATTCATTGATATATAAAATGAATAATATACCGAGCACAAGTGTAATTTCCTTCAAGGGTGCAAGACACTTTAATATTGAAAATCAATGGATGGAATTCACCATATTAACAGGGTAGAAAAGAAAAATCATATCATCATATTAATCTAGTCAGAAAAAAAGGATTTGCAAAAATTCAGTAGTCAGTTATGGTGAAAGCTCTGAGCAACACAAGAAGATGGGGAATCTCCTCAATAGCTAATGGTATTCTTATTAGTAAAAAACTATGATTTTCTCTAATAAAGAGAACAAAACCAGAGTGTTCATTCTCGTCACTCCTTCCGTACAGTGCTAGATGTTGGAACCAGTGCAATAAAGTAAGTAGATGTAACAATCTAATAGAGTTGAAAGAAAATGTAAAACTGCCACTATTTGCTGGTAACATGATTATCTATGTAGAAAATCCAAGGAATATACCCCTAAAATTATATTAGGGAAATCCAAATTAAAATTAGAAAGAGAAAACTCTTCACATCTATCATAAGGGCTAAAATGAAAATTAGTGACAATACCAAGTTCTGGCAAGGAAGCAGAGAAATCGGATCACTCATGCATTGCTGGTGGGTGAACGGCCCAGTCATTCTAGAAAACAATCCAAGAGTTTCACATAAACTTAAATATTCACTTACTGAACAACCCAGCAATCACACTCCTGGGTATTTATGCTTGAGAAAGGAAAACTTCATGTTCACACAAAAATATGTACATTAGTACTTGAAATTAACCAGTGATCTTCACTGAATGAACAGATAAATATCCTGTAGTACATTTACACAATGAGATACTCTTTATACATCTTTCTCAACTTCAATAGGGTTATTTTGCAATAAATCATTTTAAGTTGAAACAATAGAAAGCCAAAAGTTCATTTAATATGGGAAGGAAATCTAAAAAAGAGTGGAGATCAATGTATACATGTATAAACAATTTTCTTTGCTGCACTGCAGAAACTAACATTGTAAAGAAACTATACTTCAATAAAAATAAATTAAAATTTTAAAAATGATAACCCATCTAATATGTTTAACCTAGCTTCCCTTGAAAGTGAAAGTCACTCAGTCATGTCCGACTCTTTGTGACCCTGTGGACTGTCTATGGAATTCTCCAGGCCAGACAAATGGAGTGGATAGCCTTTCCCTTCTCCAGGGCATCTTCCCAATCCAGGGATCGAACACAGGTCTCCTGCATTGCAGGTAGATTCTTAACCAGCTGAGCCACAAGGGAAACCCAAGAATACTGTAGTGGGTAGCCTATCCCTTCTCCAGAGGAACTTCCTAACCCAGGAATCAAACCAGGGTCTCCTGATTTGCAGCAAATTCTTTACCAACTCAGCTATCAGGGAAGCGGTAGCTTCCCTTAAATGTGGCCAATACTTACAGTAGCCTACAGCTGGGAAAAATTTGTCTCACAGAGTCTCTTTTATACTAAAATGATGAAAATCTTATGAATGTGTTGAGTACTGTACTGAAAGTGAAAATCAGGGTGGTTATATGGGTATGAAATGGCTGTAAATGTGTTGGTTGTTTACACTCATGATTTTGAGGCTGGCCAGGAGCTCAGCTCACTGCTGCTGCCCAGAATCACCAGGAAATATCATACTGCATATTGCTAGCCCAAGAAAAGATAAAACTTCAATATTCCAAGTATGGTTTCTACTGAATGCTTACCACTTTCTCACTATTGTAAAGTCAAAAATCCTAAATTGAATTATCCTAAATTAAGTTGGGGACAGTCTGTAGTGATTAAAAGGAAAAAATTATTGATATATGCAATAGTCTAGATGGATCTCAGGATGTTATGCTGAGTAAAAAAAAAAATCAATCTCAAAGGCTACATGGTGTATGATTACACTTACTGGATTATTATGATTGTATACATAGTGTGATTCTACTTATACAACACTCTCAACAGGATAAAATACAGAGATGAAAGTAGATCAGTAGTGACCTGGGTTGCAAAGAATTGCAGGCCTCAGGAGAGTGTGCAAAGAGGGTTTCTTTTAACAATTCTATGTCATGATTTCAATGGTGGTAACAAGAGCCTATATATGTGATAAAGTTTCACAGAGCTATGCATCAAAACCAGAGTGCATATAAAACTGAGGTATCAGATCACAATCTGTATTTTAATAAAATTTTGGCAATATAAATTTCCTGGTATGTATATGTAATTATTATATTAACATATATATTTTAGAATATCAAGCCACTCCCCAGGCTGTTGTGGGCCTTTGTGGTCTCTTCTGCCTAGTTACAAATAATTGGAAACCAAGGCATCAGCCGTTTTCAAGGGTTGTATAGGTGAGGATGGTTGGCAAAGCAAGTTCTTTAGGGTGGTGGAATGGTTCTGTACCTTAATTTTAGTGGTGGTAATAAGAATTTACAAGTGTGATCAATTTCACAACTATGCATAAAAAGATGGATATAAAATATGTGATAAATATAATATACTGATACATATAATATAAGTATTATCTTGCTGTTTCCCAGACTGCTCTGGGCATTTGTGGTCTCCCTTGCTTCCTTGTAAATAATTATAAACCAGGACATCAGTTGACTGTCACTCAGAGTTCATATGGGACAGAAGAATAGATGGTTCAACCTCATATAAACTCTCCTCCCTGTATCACTCATTAATGAGTTCTTTTGCACTTAAATTCTAAGAACTGGCACTGTTTTGGAGACTGTGTCCATACTTCCTTTTCTACTTGTTTGTTTGCTTTTGGTTCTTTTAAATGAATTTATCTATTAAAATGATGAAACCAAGTGGAAGATTGAGAGATACATACTTCATGATCATGTATACGAAACTTCAATCATTAAGTTCTGTGGTAGTGACATATACTAAGTGTTTGAACAGGATTGGAAAAGGTCAGTATTCATTCCAGTCCCAAGAAGGGCAATAACAAAGATTGTTCAAATTATTATGCAATTGTGCTCATTTCACGTACCAGTAAGATTATGCTTAAAATCCTTCAGCTAGCCTTCAGCAGTACGTGAATCAAGAAATTCCAGATATACAAACTGGGTTTCAGAGAGGCAGAGGAACCAGAGATCAAATTACCAACATTCATGGGATCATGGAGAAAGCAAAGGAATTCCAGAAAAAACATCTGTTTCATTGACTACACTAAAAACTTTGTGTGTATAACAAGAAAGTGGAAAATTCTTAAGGAGATGAAAATATGAGCCCACCTTACTTGTTTCCTGAGAAAGCTGTATGCAGGTCAAGAAACAACAGTTAGAACCAGACATGGAACAACCGACTGGTTCCAAATTGGGAAATGAGTACGTCAAGGCTGTATTGTCAGTCCTCTTATTTAACTTATATGCAGAGTATAACATGAGAAATGCCGGGCTGGATGAATCACAAGCTGGAATCAAGATTGCTGGGAGAAATATCAAAAACCTTGGATATGCAGATGATACCACTCTAATGGGAGAAAGTGAAGAGGAACTAAAGGCCCTCTTAATGAGTGTGAAAGAGGAGAGTGAAAAAACTGGCTTGATACTCAACATTCAGAAATCTAAGATCATGGCATCTGGTCCCATCACTTCATGGCAAATGAAGGGGAAAAATATAAGTAATGACAGATTTTACTTTCTTGGGTTCCAAAATCCCTATGGATGGTGACTGAAGCCATGAAATTAAAAGATGCTTGCTACTTGGAAGAAAAGATATGACAAACCAGCAGGTTGGCTAAGTCGCTTCAGTCGTGTCCAGCTCTGCATCCCTATGAACCATAGCCCTCCAGTCTCCTCTGTTCATGAGATTTTCCAGGCAAGAATATTGGAGTGGGTTGCCATGCCCTCCTCCAGGGGATCTTTCTAACCCAGGGATCAAACCCACATCTCTTATGTCTCCTGAGTTTGCAGGCGTGTTCTTAAACACTTGTGCCCCCAAGAAGCTTAAGATGGTATATTAAAAAGCAGACACATCACTTTGCCGACAAAGGTCTGTATAATCAAAGCTATGGTTTTTCCAATTGTCATGTGTGGTGTGAGAATTGGACCATAAATAAGGCTGAATGCTGAAGAATTGATGCCTTTGGATTGTGGTGCTGGAGAAAGCTCTTGAGAGTCCCTTGGGCTGCAAGGAGGACAAACCAGTCAGTCCTAATAGAATCAACCGTGAATATTCACTGGAAGGACTGATGCTGAAGCTGAAGCTCCAATACTTTGGCCACCTTATGCAAAGAACTGACTCATTGGAAAAACTCTGATGCTGGGAAAGATTGAGGGCAGGAGGAGAAAGGTACAGCAGAGGATGAGGTAGTTAGATAGCATCATTGACACAATGGACATGAATTAGAGCAACTGGGAGATATTGAGGTACAGTGTAGCCTGGGGTGCTGCAGTCCATGGGGTCACAAAGTTTGGACATGACTTAGTGACTGAACAACAACAAAAAAGTTTTTAAAACCTGTAGATACCAATTTTTGTAGGAGAACATTACAGCATTATGTCACAGAAAGATCTGGCATACTTATCTTGAATTTATTTTACAAAGAGATAAATAATGAGCCACTAACAAGTGAGACTGAACACTTTGGACCAATGACATAGAAAATGTGACACCAGGACAATGCCAGGACACATGGTCTAATAAGTACAATTCTGTATGTGGAGGGGACAGGATTGAATATCCTGATCTTCCTCAAAGTCTAATAAATAAGACTCAATTGCAAATTTCAAAAGAATATTTTATTCCTGTATAATTTCATTCAAAATTTAAAACTGAATAGATGCTGAAAGTCAGATGAACTGATTTTTTTTGGCATTTCATGGTGAAGTAATTTTATTTATTGAAAAATCTAAATAGAGTCATAAAACTCAATACAAAGACAGAGATATATTAATGATTTTGAATAAAATTTCCATTAACCAAGAAGCCTAAGATCTGCAAGGTTTTTAAAAGAGTCATTACATTCTGGATGGAGAAAAGTAAGAATAGGCTAAATGAACGACCTGTTAGTAGATTACAGAAAGTTTCATAGGCTATAGTAAATTATATCTTAAACAGGATGGCAAAACTATTTTGCTGAATAATTATCAATGTATGTCAACTTGTCTAATATTCAGTTCTCCTCCTGTCAAATTTTAATACTGATTACTTTTTTCATGCTTTCTTTCAGGTCTGCCTAATTTAATGACCAGGGAAAGACAAGCAGACAAAGTAAAGGTTTGTGGTGAGCCAGACTTTTTCCCATGTGTGCACAAACCACATGGTCTATGAACATGACAGCCCCCACTTCCTGTTGGGGGGAGTCACACAGGTATCGGGTAGTATGTATATGTGCTGCCAGGCACTCAAAGACACTGAACTCTCAGCTTGAGGCAGAACTAAGCACATTTGTGCAGGGAACTCCACGCCTCATGCTGCTCTCCAGTCTGCTCTGGGTATTCCTGGCCGTCAGCTTCTCTGGTAGGGAGGCTTCCAAACACGGGTGCAAGTGTTCAGGGTGAGAGGCCTGCACACAGGCGCGTGGAGCTTCACAGGGACTTGGGGAGGAAAGGAGGACTGGGGAAAAGCAAGCATCTTAGGATTTCAATTTTTTGTCTTTGGATCCTAAATAGCTCCTACACTATTTTATTCACTGCTTCATCTTTGTTTTCTGATTGTTTTCCCACAGGGTCTGGTGTGGCCCAGAAAGTTACTCAAGACCAGCCAGATGTATCCAGCCAAGTGGGGCAGTCAGTCACCCTGAATTGTCTGTATGAAACAAGTTGGATCACTTACGACCTTTACTGGTACAAGCAACTTCCCAGTGGACAGATGACTTATGTTATTGGTCAGGGATCATTAGCCACAAATGCAAAGGAAGACCGCTACTCTGTAAACTTTAAGAAAGCAGATAAATCCATCAGCCTCACCATTTCAGCTTTACAACTGGAAGACTCTGCAAAGTACTTCTGTGCTCTCTGTGAACTCACAGTGCTTGAAGTAATAGGAAAAGCTGTACAAAAACCCCAGAGCTTAGTAAGAGAGAGCCCCTCTGCTGCAAGACCCCAGCTTAAATGCACACCCGCAGACCCCAGGCAAGAAATGGTAGTCCTGTGGTTATTTAAGTTGTGGTCTGGATCAGAAGATTTAGTTCCAGTTAAAGGCACCTTCTACGTTATTTGGAAACAGGTGTCCAGAGTAACTTTCTACTAATATATTCTTCTCTTGAATTTTTGACTTTAAATCAACTGTACAGAACATGTGTAAAGTTGTCTAAATTTGAAAACTTGCTCCATAAATACTTTAAACTGGCAGTTTTACGTCATCACAAACCTGGGTCTAGTTGTGTGGAATAACCATCAAAACTATTTCCTTAATCGTTTCCTCTTAGACTTTGTGTCAGGGCACAATCAGAAAAGCAGAACCATGGGTGATGTAGAATAAGAGATTAGTTCTAGGGATTAGACCTCAGGCAATGGCTAGAGCTGGTGGACGAGTCTGTACAAAGTTGTTATCTTTATATCTGGTGTCGAGACTAAATTCACTTTAAGTCAGATTAGAGTAACATTGATGCTTTTGAACTGTGGTGTTGGTTAAGACTCTTGAGAGTCACTTGGACTGCAAGGAGATCCAACCAGTCCATCCTAAAGGAAATCAGTCCTGAATATTCACTGGAAGGACTGATGCTGAAGTTGAAATTCCAATACTTTGGCCACATAGTGCGAAGAACTGACTCATTGGAAAAGACCCTGAAACTGGGAAAGATTGAAGGTGGAAGGAGAAGGGGATGAAAGAGGATGAAATGGTTGGATGGCATCACTGACTCAATGGACATGAGTTTGAGTAAGCTCTGTGAGTTGGTGATGGACAGGGAAGCCTGGCATACTGCAGTCCATGGGGTCGTAAAGAGTTGGACACAACTGAGCAACTGAACTGAACAAAACTGAACTGAGGGTAACATTTGCAAAGGAAAGTATGATGGGGACAAGAGTATGGACAAACTGTGACAGACGAAGTCATACTTGAACTATGAGGACAACTGGAACCCACAGACTTGTCTGTCCCTCACCTCCTTCAGTCTCACAATACTGGGTGATCTTCAAGAGAAGTGGGTGTCATTTGCTATCATGCTACATGCATACTTGGCCCAAGACAAAGAAGATGAGGAGGACATCTAACGGGAAGTGGAGGAGTTATGAGTCAACAATAAGATGAGCTAGTTCATCAGCAGCAATGTGTAGAAAAAGCATTTGCCAAAATCCAATAGTCAACCATGGTGAAAACTCTAAGAAACACAGGAATAATGGAGAAGTTCCTCAACAGCTCTTAGCATGTTTACTGGTAAAAGACTATACTTTTCCCTAAGGAAGGGAACAAAGGGAGAATATCCACTTTAATCACTCTCCTTCAGCAAGTGCTGGACGTTGCAGCCAGTGAAGTAAAGCAAATAAATATATAAACAATCTTTTAAGCCAGAAAGGCAGTCAAATCACCACTATTTTCTATCTATGTAGAAAATCCCAAAGAATATACCCTTCAATACTCCTACAACTATTAAGTGGGTTCAGAAGGTCTCAGGATATATAAGGTAAACACACAAAATAAAATGCATTTTTTATATACTATCAGTAAGCATGTGGATACCTAAATTAAAAATATAATACTATTTACAATGGCTCAAGAAAGACCCTAAATCCTTAGGCATAAATCTAAGAAAACATGTACAGAACTTAAACACAGAAAGCTACAAAACACTGCTACTTTTAAAAAATACAAATAGCCAATTATTCTAGCTATTATCCTAGGAAGACCAACTTTCCCCCAGTGGAGCTGCATAGGCACTTTTAGAGAAAAAAAATTGATGGCACATGTATTATGACCTCTTTTGGGACATGATTCTGCTTATTGACTTCTTTATTTTATCCTCATATCAACAGACCATTCTATCTTAATTACTGGGGTTCATACACATTTTGAAATCTGGAAATGCAAGTCATGTTTTCTTTGTCTTATTCAAGGCTTATTCTAGGTCTTAGCCCTTCCATGTAAGGTACAGAATAGCTTCTACAACAAGAGATTGAGGTAATTTGATTAGGATTGTGCTGAATTTATGAATTCATTTAGGGCAATTGACATCTTAACATATGGAGTCTTTAGATCCATAACCTCTTTATTTATGTCCTCTCTGATTTCTTTCATTAATTTAGGTCCTCTCTAAATTTTTTTGTTAATGTTAAGATTTTTGTAGAGGACTTGCATTGTTGCTGTTGTTTAGTCTCTGTCATGTCCAACTCTTTGCGACCCCATGGACTGTAGCCCGCCAGGCTCCTCTGTCCATGGGATTTCCCAGGCAAGAATACTGGAGTCGGTTGCCCCTCCCTTCTCTAGGGGATCTTCCCAATGCAGGGGTATTTTCTACATGTACGAATGTATGATGTGTAAATAAAAATAGTCACCTGGTTGGCAGGCAGACTCTCTACCACTGAGCCACCTGGGAAGCAGGGCTACTTATAACAATTTTATCTTTTATTTTGTATGGCTTTTTTACCTTAATTGACCTAAATGCACAGCATCAAATCCAGAGCTAGGACTAATTGGGTTAATAAAAATGTGGATACAGGGAATTAATTATGCCCTGAAATAGCCAGAATAGAGCTAGGATACCTGTCAATATGAGAACAGATTTAGTTCAACAGCCAAACAGATGGTACCTACCTCTTGTTTGGGGTTTTGAAAACACTATTTCATTGAGCAGCCTTAGGAAATGGTCTTTTCTGACATTAGTGTGTGTAGGTGGCAAGGACTGGTCACCACTTATTGGAGAGGAATCAAGAAGAGGTCTTGCATACCTTATATAAAATTAGTTCCCAGACATTTGATAAATGACATTTTAATTGCATTTTCTTTTTTTTAAGCCTTTACATTTTTAAAATTTATTTTTTAATTTAAATTTATTTGTTTTAATTCGAGTCTAATTACTTTACAATACTGTATTGGTTTTGCCATACTTCAACATGAATCCGCCACAGGTGTACATGTGTTCCCCATCCTGAACCCCCTCCCACCTCCCTCCCTGTACTATCCCTCTGGGTCATCCCAGTTGCCCCGTCCCAAGCATCCTGTATCTTGCATCGAACCTGGACTGGTAATTCGTTTCTTATATGATATTATACATGTTTCATATGGAATTTAGAAAGATGGTAACAATAACCCTGTATGTGAGACAGAAAAAGAGACAAAGATGTATCAGATCACATCAGTTGCTCAGTTGTGTCCGACTCTTTGCGACCCCATGAATCGCAGCACGCCAGGCCTTCCTGTATAGAACAGTCTTAATTGCATTTTCTAATGTTTTTGGTAGAATCTAGAAATAAAGTTGATTTTTGTGTTTGGTGACTGTATCACTGCACTAATAGGTTCTAGCTCTTAAACAGCTTGTTTAGAGGTACTTTGTATTTTCTATATGCATAAACTTGTGATCTGTAAATTAAAATAGTTTTGCTTCTCATTTTCAATCTTACTATTTCTTATTTTCTTCCCTGGTTTGATCCCAGGCCCTCCATTAAGACAGTGAATAGAAGTACCTGTCTTGTTTGTGATCCTGTAGGGAGTAATATTGACTTTGATATTTTCACTGATGCCCTTTATTAGATTTGGGAATTTCTCTTTTATATTTGGATTGTTGGGAGTATTCATCATGCAGAGACATTAGCCTTTTGTCAAATTCTCTTGATTTTTTAAAAGTAAATTAAGTACATTGATTTGGTTTTCACCAAGCAAAGAAAGATAACTTCAGCTTATATGGTCAAGATATAATCTTCTAAAATTAAAAATTCTGAAAAGAGCCAATAGGCTAAGAAACTTATTTTTAGATTCTCCATATTTTGGTTTCCATTTTTTTGGTTTTGGTTATTATTTAACGAAATCTTCTAAAAAAATAAAGTCAAGGAAACCAAGAAACAAAAATGTTTCTTTTTATTCTACCTTTTGCTAATATAGTAAAGTAATATATTCCTACATAGCTCAAATGAATTCATTTTTAGTTGTTCCTATATTTTCAGTAGTAGTGGGTGTTGACTTGTGTGTGTGTGATCCGCCATGTAACAGACTACCAACGAATATTTATGAATATTTGTTAAATATTTATATGGGAATAACATTTATTCCCATATCATCAGTTTAATTTTCCTTCATCCTAGACTTGTGATGTTTGTTATCTGTTCTTGAATTTCGTCCATGAATATAACCTTCTATTTATCCTGTTGGAGTCTTTTGTTTAACTTAGACTTCTATAATATTGAAAGATTGCTTTTGGAATAATTTCAAGAGTTGTTCAGCATAACTTCTTTCACTAAGCTCATGAATAACAACTCATCTACTTATTCAGAAAACAGATAACACTTGAGTGCTTTATGTGTACCAACCTCTCTTTATAAACATTGAATAAACTTTAAATATGGGAAGATAAAAGACAAAAGGAAAACTACAAAGAAGCCAACAACTGAGGGTGTGTGACAAAGAAAGGAGCCACAAATAATGAAAACAATTTGTTGAGTGGTATAGAACTAAGAAAACCCAGATGAAAACAGAGGTCATGCAACTAAGATGTGTGTATCTCAGTCGTGTCCAACTCTTGGGACACCATGGACTGTAGCCCACCAGACTCTTCTGTGCATGGATTTACCCAGGCAAGAATACTGGAGTGGGTTCAGTTCAGTACAGTTCAGTCGCTCAGTCGTGTCTGGCTCTTTGCAACCCCATGAACCGCAGCATGCCAGGCCTCCCTGTCCATCACCAACTACCAGAGTCCACCCAAACCCATGTCCATTAAGTCGGTGATGCCATCCAACCATCTCATCCTCTGTCATCCCCTTCTCCTCCTGCCCTCAATCTTTCCCAGCATCAGGGGCTTTTCAAATGAGTCAGCTCTTCGCATCAGGTGGCCAAAGTATTGGAGTTTCAGCTTCAACATCAGTTCTTCCAATGAACACCCAGGACTGATCTCCTTTAGGATGGGCTGGCTGGATCTCCTTGCAGTCCAAGGGACTCTCAAGAGTCTTCTCCAACAACACAGTTCAAAAGCATCAATTCTTCGACACTCAGCTTTCTTTATAGTCCAACTCTCACATCCATACATGACCACTGGAAAAACCATAGCCTTGATTAAGTGGACCTTTGTTGGCAAAGTAATATTTATGCTTTTTAATATGCTGTCTAGGTTTGTCATAACTTTCCTTCCAAGCAGTAAGCGTCTTTTAATTTCATGGCTGCAATCACCATCTGATTTTGGAGCCCAGAAAAATAAAGTCAGCCACTGTTTCCACTGTTTCCCCATCTATTTGCCATGAAGTGATGGGACCAGATGCCATGATCTTAGTTTTTTGTTGTTGTTGTTGTTGTTTTTTTTGAGTGACTGACACTTTCTAATTTTATTTTATTTTTAAACTTTACAATATTGTATTAGTTTTGCCAAATATCAAAATGAATCCGCCACAGGTATACCCACGTTCCCCATCCTGAACCCTCCACCCTCCTCCCTCCCCTACCCTCCCTTTGGGTCGTCCCACTGCACCAGCCCCAAGCATCCAGTACCATGCATCGAACCTGGACTGGTGACTCATTTCATACATGATATTATACATGTTTCAAAGCTATTCTCCCAAATCTCCCCACCCTCTCCCTCTCCCACAGAGTCCATAAGACTGATCTATACATCAGTGTCTCTTTTGCTGTCTCGTACAGAGGGTTATTGTTACCATCTTTCTAAATTCCATATATATGGTCTTAGTTTTCTGAACATTGAACTTTAAGGCAACTTTTTCACTCTGCTTTTTCACTTTCATCAAGAGGCTCTTTAGTTCTTCTTTACTTTCTGCCATAAGAGTGGTGTCATCTACATATGTGAGGTTGTTCATATTTCTCCCAGCAGTCTTGATTCCAGCTTGTGCTTCCTCCAGCCCAGTGTTTCTCATGATGTACTCTGCATAGAAGTTAAATAAGCAGTGTGACAATATACAGCCTTGATGTACTCCTTTCCCTATTTGGAACTAGTCGGTTGTTCCATGTCCAGTTCTAACTGTTGCTTCCTGAGCTGCATACAGGTTTCTCAAGAGGCAGGTCAGGTGGTCTGGTATTCCCATCTCTTTCAGAATTTTCCACAGTTTATTGTGATCCACACAGTCAAAGGCTTTGGCTAGTCAATAAAGCAGAAATAGATATTTTTCTGGAACTCTCTTGCTTTTTTGATGACCTAAATCAAATCCCTTATGACTATACAGTGAAAGTGAGAAATAGATTTAAGGGACTAGATCTGATATAGAGTGCCTGATGAAGTATGGACAGAGGTTCGTTACGTTGTACAGGAAACAGGCATCAAGACCATCCACCAAGAAACAGAAATGCAAAACAGCAACATGGCTGTCTAAGGAGGCCTTACAAATAGCTGTGAAAAGAAGAGAAGCGAAAAACAAAAGAGCAAAGGAAAGATATACCCAAATGAATGCAGAGTTCCAAAGAATAGCAAGGAGACATAAGAAAGCCTTCCTCAGTGATCAGTGCAAAGAAATAGAGGAAAACAATAAAATGGGAAAGACTAGAGATCTCTTCAAGAAAATTGGAGATACCAAGGGAACATTTCATGCAAAGATGGGCACAATAAAGGACAGAAATGGTATGGACCTAACAGAAGCAGAAGATATTAAGAAGAGGTGGCAAGAATACACAGAAGAACTGTACAAAAAAGATCTTCATGACTAGGATAATCACGAAAGTGTGATCACTCACCTAGAGTCAGACATCCTGGAATGTGAAGTCAAGTGGGCCTTAGAAAGCATCATTACAAACAAAGCTAGTGGAGGTGATGGAATTCCTGTTGAGCTATTTCAAATCCTAAAAGATGATGCTGTGAAAGTGCTGCATTAAATATGCCAGCAAATTTGGAAAACTCAGCAGTGGTCACAGGACTGGAAAAGGTCAGTTTTCATTCCAATCCCAAAGAAACGCAATGCCAAAGAATGCTCAGACTACCACACAATTGCACTCATCTCACACTCTAGTAAAGTTATGCTCAAAATTCTCCAAGCCAGGCTTCAGCAGTACGTGAACCGTGAACTTCCAAATGTTCAAGCTGGTTTTAGAAAAGGCAGAGGAACCAGAGATAAAATTGCCAACATCCGCTGGATCATCGAAAAAACTGGAGTGGGTAGCCATTTCCTTTTCAGGAAGCTAGCCTGATCCAGGGATCGAATCCCCATTGCCTACACTGCAGATGGATTCTTTACCGACTGAGACCAGGGATATTCATCTTTCAATCTGAGAAACATTTCAAAAAGTTCACATCCTGTGGGAGTTTAGCTCTGCAGTTCATTTGTTCAGTCACTAGAAGGGCTGTGTAATTTGGAAACAGCGATCTTTTCTGGCTATCAAGGAAAGGAAGTTTATGTTTTCCATCGATGTTCCACAGAAAAGTGAAAAAAAAAAAAGATTTTCATCATCTTTAGACAACTTGATTTGATAATCCTTTGTTGAGTGCATGTGGTCAAGGATTCAGGGAATCATGGCCTTATAGCCTAAACCTTTTCCATGTACCTCCCTAAACATTGCTTTCCCATTTCCCACCCCTGGTTAACTATTCCCTTCCCTATTGCTTACGCTCTTTTCTCTTCACTCCTCTTTTTCTGCCAGGGTCATCCACCTCCACCCTTCTCCACCCCAGATAGTTTGCTTTCCCTTCTGTCTTTTCTGTCTCAGCATCTTTGGTGCAGAGCACCTACAAACATGGGCATAGAGGTCATAAGGATTAAGGACCATTGTTCAAGGAGGATGAGGAGAATACCATCCGTGTCATCAGTTACTATATCAAGAACAGATGTATTGAGAAATGTGTGCCTAGATGGAGACAGATGCATGATTCCAAGGACCTTTTCAGGATGCTGAGCTCCAATATCTGAGCTCAAGATGCTTAGTTTTCTGTCCCAATGTTATTAATATTTCCTGTCCCTCAGAGCAATCACAGCCTACTTTGAAATCTCACATACATTTGCTAGAGCATGGATGGGAATTTTTATCTCTTTACAATGCATAGCTCAGTACACTTTTCTGGGATTAAACAGTGTTTTCCACAAGCTTCATGGAACATTAGAAAATGTCTTTGAAGAAGAAATGATAGAACAATGGTTCTGGATAGACACACCATCGTGATCAGTGTTCCTTTTCCAGAGCCAGACTTTAAACTTCACAGAGGATGGCAGCACACACCCTGTGAGTTGGTGATGTCTCTCCTTCTTTGGGGGACGTAACTAAAACAGGGCAGGAAGACCTAAACAAGGAACTGCTTGATCATTGGCTGATAGATCCTGGCAACAACACACTGCAACAGATACCTGCACTGGTTGTAAGTCTCTAATAGCAGCAATTGTTTCTGTTCTCTGGAAATAAGCCTAGTAGCAGACACAAGTCTGAACTCTGAGCCCACAGTCCTGGTTTGTCCTTGAAGTATGAGGCTGGTGATTGGAGTAGCTGTTTTTCTGACCTTGGGTAAGTGTTCTGTGTCTACAAGGGATGACTTTGAAGCCAAGGAACCGTAAAGAGTCATTTGTTCTCTACTCCTCTCCCTATGTTTTATTAAGCATTATAGCAATGGAATTGAGAACAGATCTATGCATTTGCTAGGGAGTACAAACTTCTATATAACAGGTTAATTCATAGCCATGATCCAGAAGAGACATTAGCAGTAAGCATGTTGGAAGAAATCTCTGGGGTTATTGAGCCAAGGACCCTGGGATAAAGCATATAGAGTTCTCAGATTCTTGCCATGTGTCTTTGGTCCCTATATAATAGACATCAATAATATTTCTCAGGACGTAGATAAAACCACTGGAGTAGGGGGTAGGTCCAGACACTTTGGGGAGTGTTGTGCCCTTGATCCACAGAATTACACTGATTTGTTGTCAAGGGATAATTTTATTTTCTTGACCCTTTAGGGACTGTGATTAATGCTAAGACTACCCAGCCCTGCTGCATGGATTGTGCTGAAGGAGAGGATGTAAACCTGCCTTGTAACTAACCACTCTACCATTGGTGGAAATGAGTATATGCATTGGTATCGGCAAAATCCCAATCAGAATACACAGTATGTCATTCATGGCTTACAAGGCACAGTGAACAGCAACATGGCCTCTCTGACCATAGCTTCAGAAAGAAAGTCCAGCACCTTGGTCCTGCCCCAGGTCACCCTGAGAGACACCGCTGTGTACTACTGCGTCCTGAGAAAGGCACACTGGGACCGACGGGGCTGCACCTGTGCAGTATCTCTGGTGGGAAGAAGTGGGGACAGAGTGGGGAAAGCAGTCATGAGAGCAAATCTAGAGTCATCTAGAAGGAGAGTCAGAGAGCAGTAAGAGATGAGGAAAATGAAGGGAAAGGAAAGGGAAGAAGATGGATAAAGAAAAGAAGAAAAAGAGGACAAGGAATAAGCACCTAGTTTACTGATGAATCTGAGAAGAATTTTGAGGCATGTCAGAATCATAATTTTAACATAGCAATAAAGTAACAAGTGTAAATAATTTTTATGACTCTTTCTCATGTCAATAAAATGTTGGTTTCAGTGTACTAGTCCCAACATAAGAAGTGGGAAACATACAAACAGTTCTCCTTGTACCAAAGGTTTCTTTCCTTTGGATCCAAGGCCAAATCTAGACTCTGATGTTTTATAGTTGTTCTGCTTATCAGAAACAAATTACTCTCTCTGAAAAAGATCTGAGTGTTATTGTTGCTAGTCTAGAACATTCATATTTCCCACGAAGAAGTTTTTGAAAGAAACAAAAATTAAGTGAATAGTAATTTTTCACTTTCTAGGCAGGTCTGGATACCCTGCCTTTATAAGGAGTTTTCATCAATTTGATAATCCCTAAGGGACGGGGGACATCTATTTTTTTTGGGGGGGGGGTGTTAGTTCTAAAAGGTCTTGTAGGTCTTCATAGAACCATTCAACTTCAGCTTCTTCAGCGTTATTTGTTGGGGCATAGATTTGGAATACTGTGATATTGAATGATTTGCCTTGGAAATGAACAGAGACCATTCTGTCATTTTTAAGATTGCATCCAAGTACTGCATTTCGGACTCTTTTGTTGACCATGATGGCTACTCCATTTCTTCTGAGGGATTCCTGCCCGCAGTAGTAGATATATTGGTCATCTGAGTTAAATTCACCCATTCCAGTCCATTTTAGTTCGCTGATTCCTAGAATGTCGACATGCACTCTTGCCATCTCTTGTTTGACCACTTCCACTTTGCCTTGATTCATGGACCTGACAATCCAAGTTCCTATGCAATATTGCTCTTTACAGCATTGGACCTTGCTTCTATCACCAGTCACATCCACAGCTGGGTATTGTTTTTGCTTTGGCTCCATCCCTTCATTCTTTCTGGAGTTATTTCTTCACTGATCTCCAGTAGCATATTGGGCACCTACTGACCTGAGGAGTTCCTCTTTCAGTATCCTATCATTTTGCCTTTTCATACTGTTCATGGGGTTCTCAAGGCAAGAACACTGAAGTGGTTTGCCATTCCCTTCTCCAGTGGACCACATTCTGTCAGATCTCTCCACCATGACCCGCCCATCTTGGGTGGCCCCATGGGCATGGCTTAGTTTCATTGTGTTAGACAAGGCTGTGGTCCTAGTGTGATTAGATTGACTAGATTTCTGTGAGTATGGTTTCAATGTGTCTGCCCTCTGATGCCCTCTTGCAACACCTACCATCTTACTTGGGTTTCTCTTACCTTGGGCGTGGGGTATCTCTTCATGGTTACTCCAGCAAAGCACAGCTGCTGCTCCTTATCTTGGATGGAGGGTATCTCCTCACCACCGCCCGTCCCCACCTTCAACGTGGGATAGCTCCTTTAGGCCCTCCTGAGCCCCCACAGCCATGGCAGGGGACTGGAATGCAAAAGTAGGAAGTCAAGAAACACCTGGAGTAATAGGCAAATTTGGCCTTGGAATACGGAATGAAGCAGGGCAAAGACTAATAGAGTTTTGCCAAGAAAATGCACTGGTCATAGCAAACACTGTCTTCCAACAACACAAGAGAAGACTCTACACATGGACATCACCAGATGGTCAACACCGAAATCAGATTGATTATATTCTTTGCAGCCAAAGATGGAGAAGCTCTCTACAGTCAGCAAAAATAAGACCAGGAGCTGACTGTGGCTCAGATCATGAACTCCTTATTGCCAAATTCAGACTTAAATTGAATAAAGTAGGGAAAATCACTAGACCATACAGGTATGAACTAAATCAAATCCCTTATGATTATACAATGGAAGTGAGAAATAGATTTAAGGGGCTAGATTTGATAGATAGAGTGCCTGATGAACTATGGAATGAGGTTCATGACACTGTACAGGAGAAAGGGATCATGACCATCCCCGTGGAAAAGAAATGCAAAAAAGCAAAATGGCTCTCTGGGGAGGCCTTATAAACAGCTGTGAAAAGAAGAGAAGCGAAACGCAAAGGAGAAAAGGAAAGATATAAGCATCTGAATGCAGAGTTCCAAAGAATAGCAGGAAGAGATAAGAAAGCCTTCTTCAGTGATCAATGCAAAGAAATAGAGGAGAACAACAGAATGGGAAAGACTAGAGATCTCTTCAAGAAAATTAGAGATACCAAGGGAACATTTCATGCAAAGATGGGCTCGATCAAGGACAGAAATGGTATGGACCTAACAGAAGCAGAAGACATTAAGAAGAGATGGCAAGAACACACAGAAGAACTGTACAAAAAAGATCTTCACGACCCAGATAATCACGATGGTGTGATCACTGACCTAGAGCCAGAGGTCCTGGAATGTGAAGTCAAGTGGGCCTTAGAAAGCATCACTACAAACAAAACTAGTGGAGGTGATGGAATTCCAGTTGAGCTATTCCAAATCCTGAAAGATGACGCTGTGAAAGTGCTTCACTCAATATGCCAGCAAATTTGGAAAACTCAGCGGTGGTCACAGGACTGGAAAAGGTCAGTTTTCATTCCAATCCCAAAGAAAGGCAATGCCAAAGAATGCTCAAACTACCACACAATTGCACTCATCTCACACGCTAGTAAAGTAATGCTCAAAATTCTCCAAGCCAGGCTTCAGCAATATGTGAACCGTGAACTTCCTGATGTTCAAGCTGGTTTTAGAAAAGGCAGAGGAACCAGAGATCAAATTGCCAACATGCGCTGGATCATGAAAAAAGCAAGAGAATTCCAGAAAAACATCTATTTCTGCTTTATTGACTATGCCAAAGCCTTTGACTGTGTGGATCACAATAAACTGTGGAAAATTCATCAAGAGATGAGAATACCATACCACCTCATTTGCCTTTTGAGAAATTTGTATGCAGGCCAGGAAGCAACAGTTAGAACTGGACATGGAACAACAGACTGGTTCCAAATAGGAAAAGGAGTATGTCAAGGCTGTATATTGTCACCCTGTTTATTAACTTATATGCAGAGTACATCATGAGAAACACTGGGCTGGAAGAAGCACAAGCTGGAATCAAGATTGCTGGGAGAAATATCAATAACCTCAGATATGCAGATGACACCACCCTTATAGCAGAAAGTGAAGGGGAACTAAAAAGACTCTTGATGAAAGTGAAAGTGGAGAGTGAAAAAGTTGGCTTAAAGCTCAACATTCAGAAAATGAAGATCATGGCATCTGGTCCGATCACTTCATGGGAAATAGATGGGGAAATAGTGGAAACAGTGTCAGACTACTTTTTTAGGCTCCAAAATCACTGCAGATGGTTATTGCAGCCATGAAATTAAAAGACACTTTCTCCTTGGAAGGAAGGTTATGACCAACCTAGATAGCATATTCAAAAGCAGAGACATTACTTTGCCAACAAAGGTTCATCTAGTCAAGGCTATGGTTTTTCCTGTGGTCATGTATGGATATGAGAGTTGGACTGTGAAGAAGGCTGAGCGCCAAAGAATTGATGCTTTTGAACTGTGGTGTTGGAGGAGACTCTTGAGAGTCCCTTGGACTGCAAAGAGATCCAACCAGTCCATTCTGAAGGAGATCAGCCCTGGGATTTCTTTGGAAGGAATGATGCTAAAGCTGAAACTCCAGTACTTTGGCCACCTCATGCGAAGAGTTGACTCATTGGAAAAGACTCTGATGCTGGGAGGTTTTGGGGGCAGGACAAGAAGGGGACGACAGAGGATGAGATGGCTGGATGGCATCACTGACTCGATGGATGTGAGTCTGGGTGAACTCTGGGAGTTGGTGATGGACAGGGAGGCCTGGCATGCTGCAATTCATGGGGTCGCAAAGAGTCGTACACAACTGAGTGACTGAACTGAGGTGAACAAAGGGACGGGGGAGCCTGGTCGGCTGCCATCTATAGGGTCGCACAGAGTTGGACACGACTGAAGCAACTTAGCAGCAGCAAGAAGCACATGGGGGTTCCCCCTTGGCTTAGCACTAAAGATCCACCTGCAATGCAGGAGCTGCAAGAGACCCGGGTTCAGTCCTTGTTTGGATGATCCCTTGGAGGAGGGCATGGCAGCCCATTCCAGTATTCTTCCCTGGAGAGTCCCATGGACAGTGGAGCCTGGCAGTCTACAGTCTTTAGAGTTGCAAAGAATCAGACATGACTGAAGTGACTTAGCATGCAGGCATGCAAGCAGCACATGGGGCTTACCCTGGTGGCTCAGTGGTAAAGAATCTGCCTGCCAATGCAAGGGACACAGGTTCAGTCCCTGTTTGCAGAACTAAGATCTCACATGCCTTGGAGCAACTAGGCCTACGTGCTGCTACTACTGAACCATTCTTGAACTGTCCATCTGAATGTTAGTGTCTGCAGATCACTTTACTTTCACTGCAGTGAAAATATACAGGTCTTCATCTTCCATCCCTTTTACCCCCAAATCTACTGACAGAGAATCGGTGTTATTTACAGAGTGTGAGATAAGAGCACAAACTAAAATTATCTTCATATGGTTTCAAAAACACTTATTTTTCTCTAAAATAGCTTACTAAAATAAAAAAGCATAATACAAAACTAGTAATCAGCAGTTTAAAATGTATTTACAATAGAAATTAAAAAATAATTTATTCACTTTCACTTTCACTTTAATAAAAATAAAACTATTACAATTCAATTTTCAATATCACTTGGTGGTTAAGATAACTTAATATTGCTTTCAATGCAGGCTGAGTCTAAAATAAATATATATAACTTTTGAAGTCATCAGTACCATTTTTATAGAATCCATATATATGCATTAATATACAATTTTTTTTTTCTCTTTCTGACTTACATTGCTCTGTTTAACAGGCTCTAGTCTCATCCACCTCACTAGAACTGTCTCAAATGTGTTTTTTTTATGGCTGAGAAATATTCCATTGTATATAAGTATGACAACTTCTTTATCTGTTCATCTGTTGATGGACCCTATTTGCGGGGCAAAAATAGAGACACAGACATAGAGAACAGACTTTGGACACAGTAGGGGAGGGGGAGAGTGGGAAAAATTGAGAGAGTAGCACTGAAACATATGCTTTACCATATATAAAATAGATAGCTAGTGGGAAGTTGCTGTATGATGCAGGGAGGTGAACACGGAGCTCTGTGACAACCTAGAGGAATGTGGGGAAGACTCAAAAGGAGGGGACGTATGTATACTTCTGGCTGATTCACATCATTGTATGGCAAAAGCCAACACAATATTGTAAAGCAATTATCCTCCAATTAGAAATAAATTAATTAAAAAAATAATACTGTTTAATACAGCAAAGTGTTCCAGCCAATAGAAGCAACTTCTGATCATGCTGATTCATGAGCACCCTTCAGAACCACAAGTAAGTGCATAAGAGAAGCAAAAGCTGCATCCTCAGCACTTCTGGGAAAAAGCATTTCATTAAGGAAGAATCTACTACATCCATGCCATATGAGAGAAGGATGGGGCTATATAATTAATTTTTGCTTTCTTTTCCCTAAAACACTCCCACATTCCTAATCAGGGTCTGCCTTCTCCTAAATGTTCTCAGAAAATGTCCCTCAAATCATAAAATAATGATCTTTCTATTTCCTTCTCTCACTCTACCCCTGCCAGCACATTCTGAGTTGGCTGTGCTGGGAGGGTGGGGTGTCCTGTCAGTGTCACCTGAGCAGGATTTGTTGGGTGAGCTGATTGGTTGCAGGAGCAGGAACGACTTTCGGCACTCACTCCCTCGGGGTTCTGTTAAGTGTCTTACAGTGAAAATGTCCCAAAAGAAGAGGAAGCATCATGAAGGGGCTAGCAGGCACTGTGCTGGGGCTTTTGTTTGCCCAGGTTTGCTGTGAGTTGGGGCTGCCCCACAGGGGATCTGAAGGAATTAGGCACTGCTCCTATTGTTGGGGGAGGGAGAGGAGCTGACAAGTCCTGCAGACTTTTTATCCTTCTCATCATCTATGGGGATGGGGAGGGCACTTTCAGGGTTTAGTAGGAGTTACAGTGACCCTCACCAGTGACTGTTTCTCTTTCCTCATCAGGTGTGCGAGGGGTGGATGTGGAGCAGAGTTCCTCCAGCCCTGAGTCTCCAGGAGGGAGCCAGCTACATCCCACAGAGTGTGAATTGGTATCTTCAGAACTCTGGGGGCCACATTATCCACCTGTTTTACACTCCTTCAGGGACAAAGCAGGATGGAAGATTAAATGCCACGACCATTCCTAAAGAAGGCCGCAGCTCACTGCACATTTCCTCTTCACAGAGACAGACTCAGGCACTTACTTCTGTGCTGTTCAGCACAGTGCTCCCCAGGTACCTGCAGCCTCTACACAAACACTCCGTGGGGCTCAGCCCCTCCTCCAGCCACAGTCACGCTGTGAGGCCACCACACAGCATCTGCAGTGCTTAGTGTTACTCACCTACATCAGTACAGTTTTAACCACAGACACCTTTTGGCCCTACAGATTATGGACTTTGGTCTTTATCTTTCCTTCTCAACATGTATCTCCTTCTGCACTAGAAACTTCTAACTGGGAACTAGCAGAGTAGTTGATGAGGATAGAATTAAATATTTAACCATAGCTTCCCAGTGGTAAAGAATTTGGCAACCAATGGAGGAGATGCAGAAGACATGGGTTTGATCCTGAGGTTGGCAAGATCCTCTGGAGGAGGAAATGGTAACCCATTCCAGTATTCTTGGGAAACACTGGGAAATCTCATGGACAGAGGAGCCTGGCGGGCTCCAGTGCATGGGGTCTCAAAGAGTTGGACTGACTGAGTGACTAAGTACACAAGGTGAACTCAAAAATGTTAAAAAGTGAAAGGAATTAAATGAAATCACTCCAATAAAGTTATTCTCCAGTTTGTGAGAGGGTGGGGCCTACTGAAAGAATTAAAGCAGATATGAACTTAGAGTTTTAGCTGGCTGAGAAGGGCAGAAGAGGAACTTGAGTTGCCACTGAGCACTGATGCCAGAAACAATGGACAAGATACCGGGAGCATCATTTTCGCTTCTGTGGCTTCAACTAGGCTGTGAGTTTTGGAGGAGAAAACCTAGGATATCTCATCAATTAGGTGGACTGAGAAAACTGGATTACAAACAAGCTCATGCAGACAGAAACTCCAAGAAAGAAATAGATGTCTGTGGAACTAATGACTTTTTAATCTCTTTAAGTAGGGGTGAGTGGACAACAGAAGGAAAAAAGTGATCAAGAGCAAGTGAAACAGAGCCCTAAGTCTTTGACAGTCCAGGAAGGAGAGATTTCCATTCTGAACTGTAGTTATGAGAAGGGTGTGTTTGAGTATCTCCTGTGACACTGGCAATATCCTGGTAAAGGACTGCATTCCTGATAGCCATACGTTCAGTTATGAATGAAATGGAAGATGGAAGTTTCACAGTTTCCCTCAATAAGAGTGCCAAACAGCTCTCATTGCACATCGCAACTTCCCAGCCTGGCGACTCAGCCACCTACATCTGTGCAGCAAGTGCCGGGTGCTCCCCTGCAACCTGTACCCAAACCTGCAGCTGAGCTGCAGCCACACCCTGCTGTGTAGATGAAATACACAAGCACACACACACACACAATCTGTTTGGTCATAAAAATCTTAATATATTTAAGAAAACTGAAATTATATAGAATTTATTCTTCAAAATGGAGATGATACAGAATATCTAGTACAAAGAGTGTCTGTAGAAACTCTCAAATATTTGGAATATATGCACTAACTTAAAAATAACCATAGGTTAAAGGAACAATTACTATGACTTTAGAAAATATTTTGAAAGTAAATATTGTGAGAGCACATTATATAAATATATATGAGATGCAGCTAAAATAATACATAAAAGGAAATTTATCTATTTAAATGCTTATTTAACTAAATAAAAAAGGTTGAAAAACTATCATGTAGGCTTTCAGCGAAAGATGATAGAAAAGCGAATTAAACCCAACATAAACTGAAAGAAGTAAGTAATAAAATTTTGGATTGGTGAAATACCAAGAAAGCTATAGGGATAGTCATGAAATACAAAGTTAATTTTGTTAATATGATCAATAAGATTGAAATATTTCTAGGTAGAATTATCAAGGGAAAAAGAAAAAAAATTATAAATATAAGTAACTAAAAAGAAAGTTATTCTACAAGTTCTATAATGTTAAAAGGGTAATAAAAGAATATAATTAACAAATTTATGTCACTGAGTAAGTGTATAGAAGTAAATTTGCACAAGTAGGGAAGATTTATTTTTTTGACAAAGTGCAAAGACATTTCAATGGAGGTAACACAGTCTTATGAGCAAATGATGTTGGGACAATTGGATATTCTTGGGAAATAATTGAAACTCGGCCTAAATATCACACCTTATACAAAAATGTGGGTACAGCCTCAAAATGAACCATACCTCCAAGTGTAAGATGTAAAATTGCCAAACCTTTTAGGAAAAACATAAGAGAATATCTTCATGACTTAGGGCTAGACAAAAAGAATTTTGACATGACACCAAGAGCATGATCCATAAACAAACTTATATTTCATTAAAATTTAAAATGTTTGCTCTTCAAAAGACACTGTTAAAAGAAGGAAAAAGATAAACCACAGAATGACAGGAAATATTTGCAAAATACATTTTCATCAAAAGATTGTGTTCAGAATACAATGAACCCTCTAGACTCAGCAGGAAGAAAACAATCCAGTTGAACACTGGATGATAGATTTACACAGACACTTCATTGGAGAACTATGTGGTAAGGAAATAAGCATGTAAAAAGATGGTCAGGCTAAGTCAAATATCTCTTTTAGTAAATGTCACATTGTACTGGAAAATATGTGGTTATTTTCAAATATCTTTTGATAGCGATTTCTAACATAATTCCAAGGTGATTAGAAAACAGACTGTAGGATTTCAATACCTTTAGACCATGAAATTTTGCACCTTGTTTTATGTCCCTGGCTGTGTAGCAGTGTCTCCTAGTTTACAGTCTATGGGACCTTGAATAGAATTTGCATCCTACTATTGTGTGAAAATTGCATAAGTCTTAATTATGTTGATTCATAGTGCTTTTCAAGTCTACTGTACGCTTCTACTTTTCTGTATACTCATTCTATTAATTTTTGAGAGTTTGCCATTGAAACTCTAACTAAAATTTTTAATTCATTTGCTTAAAAATTATTTGTAATATATAGTGGAACTGTATTTTGTGTTGTGTTTTCTAAGTCTAATGTAAATGTTTTAATATACTTACATAATTTAAAAAATAATGAGAAAAAAACATGGTCAGCATTATTAGTCAATCATTTCAGTTCAGTCGCTCAGTTGTGTCTGACTCTTTGCGACCCCATGAATCGCAGCATGCCAGGCCTCCCTGTCCATCACAAATTCCTGGAGCTCACTCAGACTTGTGTCCATCAAGTCGGTGATGCTATCCAGCCATCTCATCCTCTGTCATCCCATTCTCCTCCTGCCCCCAATCACTCCCAGCATCAGAGTCTTTTCCAGTGAGTCAACTCTTCGCACAAGGTGGCCAAAGTACTGGAGTTTCAGCTTTAGCATCAGTCCTTCCAAAGAACACCCAGGACTGATCTCCTTTAGAATAGACTGGTTGAATCTCCTTCCAGTCCACAGGACTCTCAAGAGTCTTCTCCAACACCACACTTCAAAAGCATCAATTCTTTGGCACTCAGCTTTCTTCACAGTCCAACTCTCACATCCATACATGACTACTGGAAAAACCATAGCCTTAACTAGATGGACCTTTGTTGGCAAAGTAATGTCTCTGCTTTTGAACATGCTATCTAGGTTGGTCATAACTTTCGTTCCAAGGAGTAAGCATCTTTTAATTTCATGTCTGCATTCAACATCTGCAGCGATTTTGGAGCCCCCAAAAATAAAGCCTGACACTGTTTCCACTTTCCCCATCTATTTCCCATGAAGTGATGGGACCAGATGCCATGATCTTCGTTTTCTGAATGTTGAACTTTAAGCCAACTTTTTCACTCTTCTCTTTCACTTTCATCAAGAGGCTTGTTAGTTCCTCTTCACTTTCTGCCATAAGGCTGGTGTCATCTGCATATTTGAAGTTATTGATAAAGTCATTAGCAAAATGCAAATTAAGGCAGAAAGAGATACTACTTCGCATCTATCATAAAGACTAAAATTAAAAATACTGACAGTATCAACTTCTGGCAAAGATACAGAGTAATTGGACCACTCATATATTGCTGGTGGGTGGAATGGTCCAGTCATTCTGGAAAAAAGTTCAGTAGTTCCACATAAACTTAAATATTCCTGTACCTTACAACTCCGCAATTACACTCCTGAGTATTTTATGGTTCAGAAATGAAAAACTTATATTTACACAAAAATCTGTACATGAATATTCATAACAGCTATATTTGTGATGACCAAAAGCTGGAAATCAGTTAACTATTCTTCACTGGGTGAATAGATAAATAAATCCACTGTAATACATCTGTACAATGACATATTATTTATAGATTTTTTTCAACTTATAATAGAGTTGTGTCTCAGTAAACCATTTTCAGTTGAAAATGACAAAACTGCACTTAATATACCTAACTCAGCCTACATTAAATGTGCTCAACACTTACTTTAGCCTACTTACTTTTTCTTTACCTTAGCCTACTTAGTTTTTCTTTAGGTGGGAGAAATCATCTAATGCAAAGTCTATTTTACATTAAAGTGTTGAAAATCTCATGTAGTTTATTGAGTGGAAAATAGAATAGATGTATGTTTACAGAATGAAGGTAAGTGTGTCAGTTTTTTACCCTCATGATCTCAGGGCCGGCTAGGAGCTCAGCTTACTGCAGCTGCCCAGATCACCAAAGAATATACAGCAAATGTTGCTAGCATGGGAAAAGATCAAATTTAAAAACACAAAGTGTCGTTTCTACTGAATGTGCATCACTTTCTTACCAGTGTAAAATCAAAAATCCAAAGTCAAGACATCATAAGTGGGTGACAGTCTGTAGTGGTTAAAAGAAACAGATTATCAATACATGTAATAGCTTAGATGGGGCTTCTGAGGTGGCTCAGTGGTAAGAATCTGCCTGCAATGCAGGAGATGGGGATTTGGTCCCTGGTTGGGGAAGATACCCTGGAGAAGGAAATGGCAACCCACTCCAGTATTCTTCCCTGGAAAATTCCAAGGACAGAGGAACCTGGAAGTCTACAGTTAGTGAGGTTGCAAAAGAGTGGGACATGACTTAGCAACTAAAAAACAATAGCCTACATGGCTCTCAGGATGTTATGCTGAATGAAGAAATAGTCAATCTCAGAGGCTACATGGTGTATGATTACACTTATTGGATTATTATGATTGCATACATACTGTGATTCTACTTATACAACATTCTCAAAGAACAAAATTAGAGATGAAAAAGAGATCAGTAGTCGGGGTTAGAAAGAGCTGCAGGGATGGGGAGAGTGTGCAGAGGGGATTTCTTTAAGAGACAAAACAATTCTGTGTCATGATTTTAGTGGTGGTACAAGAACCAATACAAGTGATAAAATTTCATGGACTAATGCATCAAAACCAAAGAATGCATGTAAAAACTGATGTATAATGTTAGGGTATTTTGATAAAATTTTACCATATGAATTTCTTGATATATGTAATTGTTATATTAGTATATATCTATATTTTATAATATCACGCTGCTTTGCAAGCTGCTGTGGTCATTCATGATCTCCTCTGCTTAGTTACAGATAATTTCAAGCCAGGGCATTCATTGCCTTTCAGCACTCAGAAGTGAAATGAGACAGAAGAGTAGATGTCTCAGATAAATACAGTCTCTCCTCCCTGCTTCAGTCATTCATGAGTTATTTTGATCTTAAATTCCATGAACTGGCACTATTTTAGACCTTGTCTGTATTTTCTTTTCTACTTATCTATTTGCCTTTGGTCCTTTTATATTAATTCATCTATTACAGCAATGAAAGCAAACAGAAGACTGACAGCTACATTCCACATGAACATGAAACAGTGCAGAGAACTTCAGTCACTGACTTCTCTGGTGTTGACAGGTACTAAGTGTCTACAGTCTGTAAATATTAAGTTTTGTAGGACAGCATTATAGCATTACACCAGCGAAAGATCTGGCATGTTTATCTTAACTTTATTTTATAAAGAGAAACAATAATGTGCAACTGACAGTGAGACTGAACACTCTGGGCCAATGAGACAGAAAACGTGACATGAGAATGACTCTAGGACAGATGATCTAATAAGTACAATTCTACATTTAGAGGTAACAGGATTGAATAGCCTGATTGCCCTCAAAGCTTAATACATAAGACTCCATATAAAATTTAAAAAGAATAATATTTTATTCAAATTATAATTTCATTTAAATATACACCACTGAATAGACTCTGAAATTCAGATGGGCTGATTTTTTAAAGTCATTTTATGTTGAAGTGATTTTATTTATTGAAAAATCTAAGTGGAGCCCTGGAACACAGTAAAAAAAAAAAAAAAAAGACAGAGGTACATTAATTGTTTTGTATAAGATTGCTATTCACCCAGAAGTCCTAGGATCTGTGAATGTTTTAAAATAGTCACTAGATTCTGGATAGAGAAAAGTAAGTATAGGCTAAATGAATGACAAATCAGTAGATTACAAGAATATTTCTTAGGCTATACTAAATTATATCTTAAAGAGGATGACAAAATTATTTTACTGAATTAATGTATATCAACTTTGGCTTCATAGTTGAATTCTACTAAAAAAATTTAGAGAAGAGCTAACACCTATCCTACTCAAATTCTTCCAGAAATTTGCAGAGGAAGTTAAACTTCCAAACTCATTCTATAAGGCCACCATCACCCTAATACCAAAACCAAACAAAGATGCCACAAAAAAAGAAAACTACAGGCCAATATCACTGATAAACATAGATGAAAATATCCTTAACAAAATTCTAACAGACAGAATCAAATAACATATTAAAAAGACCATACATCATGACCAAGTGGGCTTTATCCCAGGGATGCAAGGATTCTTTAATATATACAAATCAATCAATGTGATACACCACATTAACAAATTGAAAGATAAAAACTGTATAATTATCAGTAGATGCAGAAAAAGCCTTTGACAAAATTCAATACCCATTTATGATAAATACCCTCCAGAAAGCAGGAATAGAGGGAACATACCTCAATATAATAAAAGCAATTTATGACAAACCCACAGCAAACATTATCCTCAATGGTGAAAAATTGAAAGCATTTCCCCTAAAGTCGGGAACAAGACAAGGGTGCCCACTCTCACCACTACTATTCAACATAGTTTTGGAAGTTTTAGCCACAGCAATCAGAGAAGAAAAAGAAATAAAAGGAATCCAGATTGGAAAAGAAGTAAAACTCTCACTGTTTGCAGATGACATGAACCTCTACATAGAAAACCGTAGAGACTCCACCAGAAAATTACCAGAGCTAATCAATGAATAAAGTTGCAGGATACAAAATTAACACACAGAAATCTCTTGTATTCCCATACACTAACAATGAGAAAACAGAAAGAGAAATATTGGAAACAATTCCATTCACCATTGCAATGAAAAGAATAAAATATTTAGGAATAAATCAACCCAAAGAAACAAAGAGAGAAGGAAATGGCAATCCACTCCAGTACTCTTGCCTGGAAAATCCCATGGATGGAGGAGCCTGGTAGGCTGCCGTCCATGGGGTTGCTAAAAGTCAGACACGACTGAACGACTTCACTTTCACTTTTCACTTTCATGCATTGGAGAAGGAAATGGCAACCCACTCCACTGTTCTTGGCTGGAGAATACCAGGGATGGGAGAGCCTGGTGGTCTGCCGTCTATGGGGTCACACAGAGTCGGACACAACTGAAGCGACTTAGGAGCAGCAGCAGCAAAGAAACAAAAGACCTATATATAGAAAACTATAAAACATTGATGAAAGAAATCAAAGAGGACACTAATAGATGGAGAAATATACCATGTTTATGGATCGGAAGAATCAATATAGTGAAAATGAGTATACTACACAAAGCAATCTCTAGATTCAATGCAATCTCCATCAAGCTACCAATGGTATTTTTCACATAACTAGAACAAATAATTTCACAATTTGTATGGAAATACAAAAAACCTCAAATAGCCAAATCAATCTTTAGAAAGAATGGAACTGGAGGAATCAACCTGTCTGACTTCAGGCTCTACTACACAGCTACAGTCATCAAGATAGTATGGTACTGGCACAAAGACAGAAATATAGATCAATGGATCAAAATAGAAAGCCAAGAGATAAATCTATGCACCTATGGACACCTTATATTTGACAAAGGAGGCAAGAGTATACAATAGAGAAAAGACAATCTCTTTAACAAGTGGTGCTGGGAAAACTGGTCAACCACTTGTAAAAGAAAGAAACTAGAACACTTTCTAACACGATACACAAAAATAAACTCAAAATGGGTTAAAGATCTAAATGTAAGACCAGAAACTACAAAACTCCTAGAGGAAAACATAGGCAAAACACTCTCTGACATAAATCACAGCAGGATTCTCTATGACACATCTCCCACGGTAATGGAAATAAAGGCAAAAATAACCAAGTGGGACCTAATTAAACTTACAAGCTTTAGCACAATGAAAGAAACTATAACCAAGGTGAAAAGACATCCTTCAGAATTGGAGAAAATAATAGCAAATGAAGCAACTGACAAAGAATTAATCTCAAAAACATACAAGTAGCTCCTGCACCTCAATTCCAGAAAAATAAATGACCCAATCAAAAAATGGGCCAAGAACTAAACAGACATTTGTCCAAAGAAGACATACAGATGGCTAACAAACACATGAAAAGATGCTCAACATCACTCATTATCAGAGAAATGCAAATCAAAACCACAATGAGGTACCATCTCACGCCAGTCAGAATGGCTGCTATCCAAAAGTCTGCAAACAATAAATGCTGGAGAGGATGTGGAGAAAAGGGAACTCTCTTACACTGTTGGTGGGAATGGAAACTAGTACAGCCACTATGAAGAACAGTGTGGAAATTCCTTAAAAAACTGGAAAGAGAACTGCCATATGACCCAGCAATCCCACTGCTGGGCATACACACCAAGGAAATCAGAACTGAAAGAGACACATGTACCCCAATGTTCATTGCAGCACTGTTTACAATAGCCAGGACATGGAAGCAACCTAGATGTCCATGAGCAGATGAATGGAAAAGAAAGCTGTGGTACATATACACAATGGAGTATTACTCAGCCATTAAAAAGAATGCATTTGAATCAGTTCTAATGAGGTGGATGAAACTGGAGCTTATTATACAGAGTGAAGTAAGTCAGAAAGAAAACACCAATACAGTATACTAACACATATATATGGAATTTAGAAAAATGGTAACAATGACCCTATATGCGGGACAGCAACAGAAACATAGATATATAGAACAATCTTTTGAACTCTGTGGGAGAAGGTGAGGGTGGGATGATTTGAGAGAATAGCATTGAAAGATGTATATTATCATATGATAATATGATATCATTAATTTTCTTTAATCTTAATTTAAAAAAATCTTAGCAGACTGGGTTCTGCTAAGCCTTCCTGAGTCATCTGGGTGTGTGAGTGTGTCTTACTCTGTTTTGTTTTTCATAAAATGTTCAAAGCATGTATTTTAGCCTGTGACCTCAGGGCCACCACCCTGAGCCTTCTGTGTAAACCTGAAGAACAGTCCTCCTCAGTCTTGTCTCCCGGCGATGACCTTATACGCTCATACTGTGAATTTGGAAGGAGGCACAGTGGACTACTCCTCCTTGTGGGCAGTTTTCCCAGTCACCTGGTGAGTAGACACCTGCCAATATCCTTTGAAACGTTTCTTTTGACGACTTCCTCTTCACTCTTTCTTTCTTGCTCGACCCCACAGACTTCCCTCCCACGGAGGCTGGGCCCAGTGCCGAGACCTCTGTCCCTGGTGCTGCCTGGCAGCCGCATGGTGGTGTCCAGGAGCGGAGCCTTGCACCATTCACAGCTCGGTGTCTTTCCTAACGTTTCGGAAAGCAGGGTTGTCTGATATGCACATTTCTTATTTTAGTCCTGCTTTCCTTTTGTGTCGCTCACCTTTGACAAAGTGACTTTGAGCTCATTTAGGGCTCTGTCCGAAATGCTTCCATTTTTGCCTTTTTCTACAGTTAGGCTAATTTTGAAAATGTCTGAAATTCTATGCAACATTTGTGTTGAGTTACCGATGGAAGCTAAAAGTTTTCTTCCCAAACTGCCGAGAATTTTACAGGCCATAAATTAGATGGGAACTCCTTTTAATTTAAGGAGGTGGGTGGGACAGGGGTGGGACACGGAACGAGACTTACCTAGATCTTTGTTGTAATCTTGGGGACATTTTTTAATTTTATTGTTGATGCTTAAACTTCAAAATTCTGTGTATTCAGATTTGATCATGGCGAATCTACTTCAAAAGAAAAAAAAAATAATCCAACTTTGTGGATATGAAATGAAAGGTTTGCTGTTTTGATCTAGTTGTTTCCAGTGGAGCAGTTTATGAAATATGTTCTATAAGATGTACATTTTTTCATTGTAACATAGAAATTGTAAATAATTGATTAAAGTGCTGCATTTTGATGAATTTTTTCTAGCCATTTTTAAAGAGAAAACTAGGAATTGAGTATTTTGTGTACGGTATGTTTCCTTCCTCCCTCCCTCCCTCCCTCCCTATTTAATTTTCATTGATCATGAGGTTTTTGGATTTGCCAATGATCTGCCGGAGATCATGCCCCACGTCATAGAGAATAAAGCTGATGATTGTACCAGTCTTAAATTATTCATGATTCAATAAAATTGATGCTTATTTATTCAAAAAAAAAAAAAAGAAAGATGTATATTATCATATGTGAAAGACATCACCAGTCCAGGTTCAATGCATGAGACAGGGTGCTCAGGGCTGGTGCACTGGGATGACCCTGAGGGATGCGATGGGAAGGGAGGTGGAAGGGGAATTCAGGATGGGGAACACATGTACACCTATGGCTGATTCATGTCAATATATGGCAAAAACCACTACAATATTGTAAAGTAATTAGCTTCCATTTAAAATAAATAAATAATGCATGTCAACTTGTTTCATCTTCAGTTTCCCTCACTTCAAACCTTTAATATTAATTGCTTTCTTCATGCCCCTTTTCAGGATCTGCCAAACTCAGTGACCAGGGAAAGAAAAGTAGACAAAGTAAAGGTGTGTGGTGAGCAAGTCTTTTTCTGTACACAGACCATGTGGTCGATGAACATGACACCCTACTTCCTGTTTGGGAGGAGTCACACAGGAACCAGTTACTATGTATATGTGCAGCCAGGCACTCAAAGACACTGAAATCTTAGCTTGAGGCAGAACTGAGCACATTTGTGTAGGGGAATCCATGCCTCATTCCTCTCTCCAGTCTGCTCTGGGTGTTCCTGGCTTTCACCTTCTCTGGCAGAGATGCTCTCAAACATGGGTGCAAGTGTTCAGGGTGAAAGGCCTGCACACAGGCACGTGGTGCTTCACAGGGACTTGGGGAGGAAAGGAGGATTGGGGAAAAGCAAGCATCTTATGATTTCAGTATGGTTTGTAAATATTTGGGCCCAAAATTAGTTGAATTTATACATTATTTTGTTTACTATTTCAGCTCTGTTTTCTTGTTTCCCACCCCCCCCCCCCACAGGATCTAGTGTGGCCCAGAAAGTTACTCAATATCAGCCAGACATAACCAGTCAAGTGCGGAACATAGTCATCCTGAACTGTCGGTATGAAACAAGTTG
This sequence comes from Bos javanicus, assembly GCF_032452875.1. Taxonomy (NCBI): domain Eukaryota; kingdom Metazoa; phylum Chordata; class Mammalia; order Artiodactyla; family Bovidae; genus Bos; species Bos javanicus. The sequence continues at coordinate 24,457,206 of NC_083877.1, read as the reverse complement.
GAATGTGTACACCTACTGGATATTTTGGTACAAGCAGCTTCCCAGTAGAGAGATGACTTACCTCATTCATCAGTATTCAGAAGATGGGAATGAAAGGGACGGCCACCACTCTGCAAACTTCCAGAAAGCACATAAGTTCATCAGCCTTACCATTTCATCCTTAAAGCTGGAACATTCTGGAAAATACTTCTGTGCTCTCTGGGAATGCACAGTGCTTGAAGTAATAGGAAAAGCTGAACAAAAACCCTAGAGCTTAATAAGAGAGAGCCTCCCTGCTGTGGGACTCAGGCTGAAATGTACAGCTGCAGACCCCAGACAAGAAATAGTAGTCCTGTGGTTCCTTAATCTGTGATCTGGATCAGAAGATTTGATTCTAAATAAAAGCTTCTTCTATGTAATTTGGAAGCAGGTGTCCTGAGTGACTTTCTACTAATATTCTCCTCTTGAATTCTTGATTTTAAATCAATCATGCAGAGCATGTGTAACCTTGTCTAAGGTTGTAAACTTTCTCTATAATAATGTAAAGTGACAGTTTCACTAAACTACACTCACATCCCAAACCTGGGTCTAGTTATCTGGAATCATCATGAAAATTATTTCCTTAGTCTTTTCTTCTTAGGCTTGTGTCACTTAAGATACAATCAGAGAAGCAGATCACCAGTGGTGTCGAATAAGAAATTGGTTACGAAGATTAGAACTCAGGCCATTGCTAGATCTGGTGGAAAAGTGTATACAAATCTGCTACCTTTGTATGTGGTGCTGAGACTGAATTCATTGTTAATCAGCTGGAGTAGTATTTGTAGAACAAAGTTGGATATAGACCAAAGCACGGTTAAACTGTGACTCATAAGGACATACTAGAACCATGAGGATAATGGAACCAACTTGTCTATGTCTCACCTCCTTCAGTTCCACAGTAGTGAGTGACCTTAGGAGAAGTGGGTATCATTTGGCATCATGCTAACATACCTACTTGGTCCAAGACAAAGAGAAGATGAGGAGGAGGTTTGGTGGGAAGTGCAAGGGTTGTGAATCAATGATAAGATGAGCTATCAGATCAGCAGCAACATGAGTGAGTAACCATAGTCCCTGGAGTCCTGCACCAAGCCCCAAAACATAAAAACTGTGGCTGCTTCATCAAAACGACCCTCCAAATGTCACACAAATTTCTTTTGTGGCCAATCCTAACCCAGAAAAATATGGGAAGCACATTCTGGGAAAGATATTTCCAGTTAGTTAAGACAGTACAAAGCTGCTACAGTATCCTCTTTGTTAACTTGGCATCCATCTGTGCTCTTTAACAGCTTTTGAATAAAGACCATAGCAAAACTATGCTTCTTGCTAATGTTGTTGCTGTTCAGTCACTAAGTTATGTCTGACTCTTTGTGATCCAATGGACTGCAGGATCCTCTATCTCCCACTATCTTTTGGAGTTTGCTCAAATTCATGTCCACTGAGTTGGTGATACCATCCAATCGCCTCAACCTCTGCTGCTGTCTTCTTCTTTTGCCTTCAATCTTTCCCAGCATCAGGGTCTTTTGAGCCAATGAGTTGGCCTTTCTCACCAAGTGGCCAAAGTATTGAAGTTTCAGCTTCAGTATCAGTTCTTCCAATGAATATTCAGGGTTGATTTCCTTTGGAATTTACTGGTTTGATCTCTTTGCAATCCAAGGGACTCTCAAGAGTCTTCTCCAAAACCACACTTCTTGCTAATATGATGCAATAATTCCTCAGTCAATCCAAAACATTGTAAACATATCCTGGAAGATTATAGCAAGTTCATTTATCCCTTTGTGGGTGATGTTATTTTCTTTTCTACCTAAGACATACCCTCCCATTGAATCCTGTATCTTCACTACTGAGATATAGTAACATATAACATTGACTTATATTAGCATGTCTTATGTTACTACATGTAGGCAAATTGGAGAAGGGAGTTAAAATTGGTTAAGTAATACATAAATATATTATATCGAATTGAAAACCAAATTTTCATTAGTATTATTGTTCTTATTTCTGCAAATGACCTCATCATCTGGGGAAAATCAGATCTTGATCTGGGAAAAATCAAGGGCAGGAGAAGATGGAGACAGAGGATGATATAGTTGGATGGCATCATCGACTCAATGAACATGTGAGTGAAAGTCACTCAGCTGTGTCCAAATCTTTGCAAACCTGAAGTGAGTAGCCTTTCCCTTCTCCAGGGGATCTTCCCAACCCAGGGATTGAACCCAGGTCTCCCACATTGCAGGTGGATTCTTTACCAGCTGAGCCACCATGGAAGCCCAAGAATCCTGGAGTGGGTAACCTATTCCTTCTCCAGTGGATCTTCGTGACCCAGGAATCCATATGCGGTCTCCTGCATTGCAGGTGGATTCTTTAGTTGAGCTACCGGGAGACGTGAGTTTGAGCATATTCTGGGAGATAGTGAAGGACGGGGAAGCCTGGCATGCTGCAGTCCATGAGGTCGCAAAGATTTGGACACAACTTAGCAACTGAACAACAACAACATCAATTTAATATGGGAAACCCTGAAAACACTCTTATCAGATTACAGTGGGAGGAAATTCAACCCTGGTAAGAACAGGGAGGAAACAGAGCACGAAATACTCAAGAAAGGATTTGTTCCAGTTGTTGACCTCCAGGTGATGTTGCAGAAACTTTAAATGTCACCTTTAATAAAAGCCCCATTTCACTCCTCTGAGCTTCTGTACCCCACAGCTCACTGAGGTGTACATTTGAACAGGCTCAGCCCCAGCAGCAGTAATTGTCAAGGATGCATTTCTTCCTGATAGTCACTAGAACTTGCTTACATTGAGATCCTTTGAATCTCAGATTTCCCTGTAATAAAGACTCAGCACCCTCTGACACATTCCTTCCTGCTCCTCAGGGGAGATCTTCCACAAAATGGATCTCAACTTCCTTCCTGCATAGCCATGTTTTCCACTACCCTTCTCATGTTGAGAATGCTCTTCATAGGGAATCAGTAACATTATATTCCATGCTCCTGTGTCTATAGAACAAACAGCATTCTGATTGAAATCTGAATAGAGACATTGTCTCATTACAGGTCTGTCTTGGTCTCACTGATTCAGCACTGATGCTGCAGGAAGAACTGGAGGCCAGTTAGTGACCTGCCTGACAGCCACATCACTGGCTTTAAGAGGCCCCCTGAAGTGGAGGTGCAACTATACCTACCTGTAGTGAACTTCCTTCTCTCTTCTTGTATGTCTAGACAATATAGAGTATGAAGGTAAAAAAAAAAAAACTTTCTTTATCTAGCGGTGGCCTATAACAGGCATTCTAGGTTAAACACATTGCTTTGGCAAAGTTCCAAGTGACCCACTCAGGTTGCTCCTCACCTCTTTTCTCTCTTCTGTTTAACTTCTCTAATACCCACTGTGTGCATAATAATATTGATTCCTAATCAGCTTTATTTTTATACACTATTTCTCACAGTTCCTTTAGTAAACATTTTCAATAATCTCGAACTGTCCATCTGATCCCCGTGCCTACAGATCACTTCAATTTTACCTCAGTGAAAATAAACAGGTCCTCATTTTCCATCCTTTTTACCTCAAAATCCATATACACAGAACCATTATTATTCATACAGTCTGAGAAAAAGCAAAGACTTGCTTTTATGTGTTTTAAAAACCCTTATTTTTCTTTTAAAATAACCTACTAGAGGCAAAAACCAGAATACAAATGACAATAGTTAACAGTTAAAATGTATTTTATGTAAAATAGATAACTAATGGGAAGTGGCAAAATAAACAGGGAGCCCATACACAAACCCTTCGTGGGGCTCAGCCCCTCCTCCAGCCACAGTCACACCATGAGGCCTCCATGAGGTCACCATAAGGCATTTGCAGTACTTAGTATTTCTTACCTACATTGGTATAGTTACAACCACAAACACTTTTTAGCCCTACAGATTTGGGATTTGGTCTTCTCCCTTCTCAATCTGTATCTCCTTCCACACTAGAATCTCTAACTTATAACTAAAAGAATAGCTGATAAGATGACAGAATTAAAATAAATATTTCCCACAGTAAGTTGGACTCCAAAACAGTAAACACTGAAAGCAACTAAAAGAAGAGAGAAATCTCTTCAGTAAATATATTACCCAGCTTGGTTGGGTGTCTCAAGAATGTTCAGGTCTGTCTCATCATGATGTGTCCCAACAGGCAACTGCAAGCACTGGTATCCCATCCTACGAGTGTGGCCAAGTGAACAGAAAATATTTGCTCAGTGTTTAGTATGAACTTGATCACTTACAAAATATTTCTTATAGTTCTGGAGGCAAGAAATCTAAAATCCATTTTGCTGTCTACATCAAGGTCTTGGCAGGGTTGATTCCTTCCAGGTTCTTTGAGGAAGAATCTGTTTCCTTTCATTCTGTAGCTTGGAAGCCACTTGGATTCCATGGCTCAAGACCCCTTCTTGAATCATTCCAACATCTTACTTCCACCACCATGGCTCCCTCATCTCCTGGAATCAAATATCTTTCTGACTCTGTCCTATAAGATATAAAAATTTAATGCAGAGAAATCTCAATTAAATAGAGCTGGCAGAAGAGGGGAAGCTCTCCCAACCTGTGGACATCACAGAGGGCAAAGGGAAGATGAAAGAAGCCTCTTCTTCCCTGGTCAGGACACAGTCAATGGAAAGTCAAGGGCACTCTGTTTACTATAATCCTCCTAATTTCCTTGTCTTCTCTGTATATTCCCTTCCCTTGTCCAATGGGGACTTGCATGTGGCTCCTCATGGTTGCTGATCAGGACTGCAGTCCTTTGGTGATCTCAAATAAAATCACCTTTTATGGGGAAATACCTGGCAGTCTACTGCTTGTTCCTGTGATTCTGTTTTTGTTCTATTTGTTCCTTTTTATTGCTTTGCTTTTATATATCATATATAAGTAAAAACACACAGTATTTGTCTTTTTCTGTCTGACTTATTTCACTAATACATTCCGTATCTATCCATGTTGTTCCATTTGGCACGATTACATTCTTTTTTTATATTTGATTAATGTTCCATCGTGGGGTGTGTGTGTGTGTGTGTGTGTGTGTGTGTGTGTGTGTGTATAGATAGATAGTTAGATGAAAGATCAGTATTTTCTCTATCCATTCATCTATGAATGAACACTTAGCTTGGTTCTGGATCTTGGTTATTGTAAATAATACTGCTATAAACATTTGGGTGCAGATAAAATTTTGAAGAGTTTTTGTTTTCTTTGGATAAATACCCAGGAGTGGAATTGCTGGATTATATGGTAGTTATATTTTTAGTGTTTTGAGAGGAATCTCCATAATGTTTTCCATAATAGCTGCAGCAATTTCCAACCCAGCAGCAGTGCACTAGAGTTTCCTCTCCTCTGCATCCTCACCACACTTGTTATTTTTTTTTTCTTTTGATGGTAACCATAGTGATAGATGTGAGGTGACAACTCATTTTGACATAGATTTGCTCTTTTTCTGAATATTAGACACTTTGGGCACCTTTTCATGTACCTGTTGGCTATATCTTTGGAAAAATGGCTGCTCAGGTCCTGTGCCCATTCTTCAATCAGATTGTGTTTTTGATATTGAGGTATATGATGTCTTTATGCATTTTGGATATTAACCCCTCATTGTAAATATCTACTCCCATTTACTAGTTTGCCTTTTACTTTTGTTGATGGTTTCTTTGCTGTGCATTAGATTTTAGTTTGATTAGGTCCCATTTATTTAGTTTTCCTTTTGTTGCCATTGCCTTTGGACAAATAAATATTGCAAAGAGAAATGTCAGTGAACATACTGTCTATATTTTCTTTACGAGTTTTAAGGTTTCAGGTCTTACATTTCAGTCTTTAATCCATTTTGAGTTTATATTTATATATGTTGTGAGAAAATGTTCTAGTTTTCGTCTTTTCCTTGTAGGTGTTCAGTATGGTCAACACCACTTACTGAAGAAACTTGTCTTTTCCCCTTTTTAAGAGGCTGGATAAAGTCATTCAGAGTAATATCTCTGTATGGCCACAGAGGGGCAACACTGCTTCAGAGAAGATTAATTTTTGTCTCATACACAGATTCTTCAAGGAGACAGAAAGGATCCTTTAAATATCTATCAAATGTTTATCTCCGACTTTGCTTCAATTGACATCTATCATTCTTGTATGTATGTATGTATCCATCTATCTTCCTAAATAGTATCTGTGTATATTTGTCCAACAGTTTGAAAAGTATGACTTTGAAAGTTAATATCTCTGTAAATAACATATGTTGTCCTTTAAGATTAAGGCCACATTAGTTTCTCTAATATAAATTTATAATGTTTTCACCCAGATACATCCCAAACTGCAATCATACTGAGTTAATCAGTGCCAGAATTCCCTTACCCCATTCTTTACTAAATCTAGTGGTGGTGTAAGTTCCAGTTCAAGCAGCTCCTCCATCAGAACTACTTTCTGACTGAGCCCAGAAGCGAGTCCATTATAATTTTCTTCGGTGCATCATATAGAAACACATTTCTCTTTAGTAGCTTTTATCTGAATGTACTTGAGTATTGGGAGTGGGTTGACTGAAGATTATTATTTCTGTCTCTTTCTTAAATGAGACCTAAGTATGACCATTTAGTAGGCACTTAGTATCGCTAGTAAATATATACTGAAGACATCTGTTAACAAAAAAATGAATAAAAAAGAAAACACACCAAAATTTAGCAAACAATAAAATACCCCCTTAGAGAGCTCAAGTAGATGGGATTAGATTGAGTGGTGGGAATGGTTATCATTCTTTTCTGTTGAACCATGAAGATGTTTTTCTTTGATAGTGTCTGAGATCACATCAATGTAGAGATCGGAAACTCTTCTCTGTGCTTCAAAAATATGAGCTCCTTTGTTGCAGCCTGGAGGAGCAGAGACCAGAACCTACCCCATGACTGGAGGGTGTGTCAAACTGTGCCCTTGTGATTGTCCTAGTAAGCATGCTGAAGGGACATTCTTGGGTGGACTTGCTCTCTGCTCCGCTTCACTGCCTACACCTGCCTCCGTCCCCATGGAAACAAAACAAGATGTTCCTGATCAACAGCAGAGCCTTAACTTTACTCCCTGTTTATGGTGCGCTAATCAAACTCTCCAGTATAACTATTCCCTAATGATCTCATGTGTCTTCTGCCAATAAAAATGTGGACTGAAAGGAGTCATTTTGTCTTCCTGCCATGGAGAGTGGGAGGGCCCCCTGACTCCCCATTTGCCAAATTAAATGTGTCTGTCTCTACATTAGGCGCTCGCCCCTGTTTCAGATCTTTCTCACCTGCTGTGCTGGAGGAGGCACTCCTTAATTTCTGTCTCTATATCCTGATGTGTTGACCTCAAATCCAAACTGATTCTTTGCAGTTTTGTATTTTACCTGTGAGGTTAAGATGTAACTCAGGATGAGAACTACCAAAAATGTTTCATTACTGAATGATCATGGTCCCATATCTTCTGAATTCTGCAAACTTTTTCTAGTCAATTGTATCCTTTGGAGGTCAAAGATCCTCCAGAATAGATTATTCCAGTCCTTCTCAATTTATTTTCTCCATGCTTATTCTTGGAAATATTTTATTTGCCTGATTTACATTTTAGAAGAAATATAAATTGAAATTGATTAATCTTTTTTTTTCTACTTCTTAAGGTCATGTAAAGTGTGGAAACATCTGAACGATGGTGTTAAAATTTAAGTTCCACCAAGGCAAAAAGACTATATATTCTTTATGTTCTAATGCATAAGCTTAGCTTGTGAAATTGAAAGTGTTAGTTACTCAGTAGTTTCTGACATTGCCACCCTGCCAGGCTCCCTCTGTCCGTGGCATTCTCCAGGCAAGAATACTGGGGTGGATTGACATTTCTTTCTCCAGGGGATCTTCCTGACTTAAGGAACAAACCCAGTATCCTGCTTGGCAGGCAGATTTTTTACCCTCTGAGCCACCAGGGAAGCTAGCTAGTTATGATATATTTTGTCCCTTGTGTATTCTCAATAGACTTTAAGTAGTTTGCAAAAAAAAAAAAAAAAAAAAAAAAGAGAGAGAGAGAAAGAAATGCCCCCTACATACTAATCTTGTGACTTCTTGGGAATCCCTCTCTTCCGCATTGTAATATAACGTTATTCCCTATTAACACATCAAGTTGTCCTGATATATGATTTTTAAACTTCTAGGAGGTATAAGGAAAGGAAGAAGGGGATAGTGTGGGAGAAATTCTAACATGCTTTTTATCCATTTAAGTTGGGGGAGCGTATTTCTGATTCCCAATTAATTTGACTTTTGGTGATTCTAAATTAGCACCGAATGAGAACTAGTACTTTTGAGAGAGATAGGTTTAAGTGAAAGCAATTGTGAGAGGGTGAAGCCCGCTGAAAGAATAAAAGCACGTGTGAACTTCAAGTCAGAGTTTGAGCTGGCTGAGAAGAGCAGAAGAGGAACTTGAGTTGCCACTGAGCACTGGTGCCAGAAACGATGGACAAGATACTGGGAGCATCATTTTTGATTCTGTGGCTTCAGCTAGTCTGTAAGTTGTGGAGGAGAAAACCTAGGATATTTCATTAATTAGGGGGACTGAGACAATTGGATTACAAACAAGTTCATGCAGATAGAAACTTTAAAAAAGAAATATATTTTATGGAATTAATGGCTTTTATCTCTTTAAACAGGGGTGAATGGACAACAGAAGGAAAAAAGTGATCAACAGCAGGTGAAACAGAGCGCTCAATCTTTGACAGTCCAGGAAGGAGAGATTTCCATTCTGAACTGTAGTTATGAGAACAGTTTGTTTGACTACTTCCCATGGTACCGACAATATCCTGGTGAAGGCCCTGCATTCTTGATAGCCATACGTTCAGTTGTGAATGAAATGAAGGATGGAAGACTCACAGTTTTTCTCAATAAGAGTGCCAAACAGCTCTCATTGCACCTCGCAACTTCCCAACCTGGCGACTCAGCCACCTACTTCTGTGCAGCAAGTGCACAGTGCTCCCCAGGCACCTGCAGCCTGTACCCAGATCTGCAGCTGAGGCTCCAGACACATCCTGCTGTGCAGATGAAACACACACACAATTTGTTTGTGCATAAAAAGTCTTAATATATTTAAGACTACTGAAATTATACAGAATTTATTCTTTCATCAAAATGGAACTGATACAGAAAATCAGTTGTTAAAAGATGTCTCTAAAAACTCCCAAACATTTGGAATACATGCACTAACTTAAAAATAACCATGGGGTATAGAAACAGTTACAATGACTTTAGAAAATATTTTGAAAGTAAATATTGTGAGAGCACATGATATAAACATGTATGAGGTGCAGCTAAAATAATACATAGAAGGAAACTTATCTTTTTAAATACTTATATCACTAAAGAAAAAAATCTGCAAAACCATTATCAAGACTTGCAGCAAAAGATGATGGAAAAACAAATTAAACTCAACACCAACTGAAAGAAGTAAATAATAATATGTTGGATTGGTGAACTACAAAGAATGCTATGGAGATAACCATGAAACACAAAGTCAACTTTGTTAAAAAGATTAATAAAATTGATATATTCCTATGTAGAATTATCCATGGAAAAAAGAAAAAAACACAAATTATAAATATTAATAATAAAAAAGAAAACTATTCTGCAGGTTCTATAATGTTCAAAGGGTAATGAATGAATATCATTAAGTTTATGTCACTTTGTAAGTGTACAGAGGTAGATTTACACAGGTTGGGAAAACTTATATTTTGAAAAAGTGCAAAGACAACTCAATAGAAGTGACATAGTCTCATGAGCAAATGAGGTTGGGACAACTGAATATTCTTGGGAAATAATTGAAACTTGGCCTAAATATCACATCTGATACAAAATTTTGAGCACAGTCCCAAAATGAACCATTCGTTCAGTTCAGTTCAGTTCAGTTGCTCAGTCATGTCTGTCTCTTTGCAACCGTGGACTGTAGCACTCCAGTTTTCCCTGTCCATCACCAACACCCCGAGTCTGCTCAAATTACTGTCCATCAAGTTGATGATGCCATCCAACCATCTCATCCTCTGTCGTCCCTTTCTCCTCCTGCCTTTAGTCTTTCCCAGCATCAGGGTCTTTTCCAATGAGTCAGTTCGTTGCATCAGGTGGCCGAAGTATTGTAACTTCAGCTTCATCATCAGTCCTTCCAACAAATATTTAGGGTTCATTTCTTTTAGGATTGACTGTTTTGATCTCCTTGATGTCTAAGGGGCTCTCAAGAGTCTTCTCCAACACCACAGTTCAAAAGCATCAATTCTTCAGCACTCAGCTTTCTTTATGGTCCAACTCTCACATCAATACATGACTGGTGGAAAAATCATACCTTTGACTAGACAGACCTTTGTCCTACACCATGTATCAACAAAGGTCCGTATTCCTAACCCAGCCTAACTTAAAGGTGCTCAACATTTACATTAGTGTACAGTTGGAAGAAATTATCTAACACAAAGTCTATTTTATACTAAAGTGTTGAAAATCTCATGCAATTCCTTGAGTACTGTACTAAAATTGCCATGCTGCATGGGGTCGCAAAGAGTCAGACATTACTGAGCGACTGAACTGAATTGAACTGAACTGAACGTGGGGCTTCCCAGGTGGCACTCATGGTAAAGAGCTGGCCTGCCCATGCAGGTAACGTAACAGACTCGGGTTCAATCCCTGGATCAGGAAGATGCCCTGGAGGAGGACACGGCAGGCCGCTCCAGTATTCTTGCCTGGAGAATTTCATGGACAGAGGAGCCCAGTGGGCTTCAGTCCCTAGGGTTGCAAAGAGTCAGACATGACGTCAGTGACTGAGCACACATACACTAAAAGTGAAAAACAGAGTGATTGTATGAGTACAGAATGAATGTAAGTGGGTTGCTTGTTTATCATCATGATCTCAGGGTGGGCCAGGAGCTCAGCTCACTGCTGCTGCCCAGAATCACCAGAGAATATTACACCACATCTTGTTAGCATGGGAAAAGATCAAATTTAAAAATTCAAAGTATGGTTACTACTGAATGTGTATCACTCTCATACCACTGTAAAGTTAAAAATCTGAAGTCAAAACATCATAAGTTGGTGAGTCTGTAGTGATGAAAAGAAACAGACTATTGATACTTGCAATAGCCTAGATGGGGATTCCTAGATGGGTCAGTGGTAAAGAAACTGCCTGCAATGCAGAAGACCCAGGTTTGATGCCTGGGTCAGGAAAATCCCCTGGAGAAGAAAATGGCAACCTCCTCCAGTATTCTTCCCTGAGGACAGAGGGGCCTGGCAGTCTACAGTACACGGGGTCTAAAAAGAGTACAACATGACTTAGCAACTAAACAACAATAGCCAGGATGGATCCCAGGATGTTATGCTGAATGAAAGAAAAATCAGTCTCAGAGGTTACATGATGTACGTTTACACTTATTGGATATTATGATTGTATATATATTGTGTGATTCTACTTATACAACATTCTTAAAAGGATAAAATATAGAGGTAAAAAGGATACTAGTAGTTACTGGGATTATAAAGAGTTGCAGGGTCAGGGAGGGTATGGAAAGACTGTTTAGAGAGATGTGTCATGATTTTAGTGGTGGTACAAGAACCTATATATGTGATAAACCTTCATAGAGCTTTATATCAAAACCAAAGAGCACATATAAAAACTGATGTATAAGATTATGGTCTGTATTTTGATAAAAATGTCATCAATGTCAATGTACTAATACTTATGTGATTATTATATTAATATATATCTATATTTTATAACATCGTGCTGCTGCACAGGCTGATGCAGTCATTCACCATCTCCTCTGCTTTGTTACAAATAATTTCAAGCCCAGGCATTAGTTACCTGCCAGCACAGAAGTGAAATGGGACCCAAGAGTAGATGTCTCAGATAAATACAAACTCGCCTCCCTGCTTCACTCATTCATGAGTCATTTTGATCTTAAATTCCATGAACTGGCACTGTTTTAGACCTTGCCTGTATTTTTCTTTTCCACTTGTCTATTTGCCTTTCATTCTTTTACATTAATTCATCCATTACAACACTGAAACCAAATGGAAGATTGACAGCTACATTCCACATGAACATGAAACAGTGCAGAGAACTGCAGTCACCAACTTCTGTGGTGTTGACAGGTACTAAGTGTCTGCAGTCTGTAGATATTGAGGTTTGTAGAAGTGCATTATAGCAGTACATCAGAGAAGGATCTGGCATGTTTATCTTAACTTTATTTTACAAAGAGAGATAATAATGAGTGACTGAGAAGTTAGACTGAATACTCTGGACCAATGAGATAGAAAATGTGACATTTGGATGATTCTTGTACACATGATCTAATAAGTACAATTCTACATTTAGAGGCAACAGGATTGAATAGCCTGATTTCCCTCAAAGTCTAATACATAAGACTCAATATCAGATTTCAAAAGAATAATATTTTATTCCAGTTATAATTTCATTTAAATATAAACCACCAAATAGACTCTGAAATTCAGATGAACTGATGTTTTTAAATCACTTCATGTTGAAGTAGTTTTATTTATTGAAAAATCTAAGTCCTGGAATTCAGGAAAAAAAAAGAGACATTAATTACTTTGATTATGATTGCTTTTCACTCAGAAGGCCTAAGATCTGTGAAAGTTTTAAAATAGTCACTAGATTCTGGATGGAAAATAGTAAGTATAGGCTAAATGAATGACCAATCAGTAGATTACAAGAATGTTTCAGAGGCTATACTAAATTATATCTTAAACAGGATGGCAAAATATTTTACTGAATAAATACCAAATGTATGTCAACTTGTTTAACCTGCAGTTTCCCTCAGTTCAAACCTTTAATATTAATTGCTTTCTTCATGCCCCTTTTCAGGATCTGCCAAACTTAATGACCAGGGAAAGACAAGTAGACAACGTAAAGGTTTGTAGTGAGCCAGACTTTTTCCCATCTGGGCACAGACCACGTGGCCTATGAACATGACAAACCCCACTTCCTGTCTGGGGGAGGAGTCACACAGGAACTAGGTGCCATGTATATGTGCTGTCAGGCACTTAAAGATGCTGAATTCTTAGCTTGAGGCAGAATTAAACACATTTATGTACAGAATCCATCCTCATGCCACTCTCCAGTCTGCTCTGGGTGTTCCTGGCCTTCACCTTCTCTGGTAGGGATGCTTCCAAACATGCATGTGCGTGTTCAGGGCGAAAGGACTGCACACAGGCACGTGGAGCTTCACAGGGACTTGGGGAGGAAACAAGGATTGGGGAAAAGCAAGCGTCTTAGGATTTCAGTTTGGGATGTAAATATTGGAGTCGGTCCAAAATTAATTTCTGCATTGTTTTGTTCACTATTTCAGCTCTGTTTTCTCACATTTTCCACAGGATCTTGTGTGGCCCAGAAAGTTACTCAAGACCAGTCAGACATAATCAGCCAAGCGGGGCAGTCAGTCATTTTTAACTGTCAGTATGGAATAGGTTGGTTCACATACTACTACTCCATTTATTGGTACAAGCAGCTTCCCAGGGGACAGATGACTCCCCTTATTCATCAAAATTCAGAACATGGGAATGCAGGTTATGGCCGCTACTCTGTAAACTTCCAGAAAGGATATAAATCCATCAGCCTCACCATTTCAGCATTACAGCTGGAAGACTCTGCAAAGTTCTTTTGTGCTCTTAGGGAGCTCTCAAGTAAAAGTACAAAGGAATATTCACAGTGCTTAAAGTAATGGGAAAAGCCGTACAAAAACCCCAGAGCTTAATAAGAGAGCTCTGCTGCTGCAGGACCCCAGCTGAAATGCACACCTGCAGATCCCAGACAAGAAATGGTAATCATGTGATTGCTTAATGTGTGGTCTGAATCAGAGAATTTAATTCTAAATTAAAGCTTCTTCTATGTCCAGAGTAACTTTCTACTGTTTACATTCTCCTCTTGAATTTTTGACTAAATTAATCATACAGAACATGTGTAAAGTTGTCTAAACTTACTCCAAAGTTAATTAAAAGTGACAGTTTCACTAAAATACACTAACATCACAAATCTGGGTATAGTTGTTTGGAATCGTCATGAAAATCATTTTCTTAGTCCTTTCTTCTTAGACTTGTGTCACTTAAGGTACAATCAGAGAAGCAGATCACCAGTGGTATCAAATAAGAAATTAGTGATGAAGATTAGAACTCAGGCAATTTCTAGATCTGGTGGAAGAGTGTATACAAAGCTGTTATCTTTGTATCTGGTGTGGAGACTGAATTCACTGTTAATCAGCTAGAGCAAAGTTAGGGAGAGACTGAGGCACAGACAAACTGTGATTCATAAGGACATAGTAGAACCATGAGGGTAACCCACATAGACACACTAAAACTTGTCTATGTCTCACCTCCTTCAGTCTCATAGTAGAGGGTGAGCTTAGGAGAAGTGGGTGTCATTTGGCATCATGCTGCATACATACTTGGCCCAAGACAAACAGAAGATGAGGAGGAGGTTTGGTGGGAAGTGGAGGGGCTCTGAGTCAACAATGAGCTATCAGATCAGGAGGAACACCTGTGAGTAACCACAGTCCCTGGAGCCCTGCACCAACCCAAACATAAAAACTGTGGCTGCTTCATCACAATGACCTTCCAAATGTCACACAAATTTCTTTTGTGGCCAACCCTAAGCCAGAACAATATGGGAAGCACATTCTGAGAAAGATACTTCCAGTTAGTTAAGATAGATCAAAGCTACTACAGTACTCTTTTTGTTAACTTGGCATCCACCTGTACTCTTAAGAGCTTTTGAATAAAGACCATAGCCAAACTATGCTTCCTGCTAATGTTGTTGCTGTTCAGTCACTAAATCGTGTCTGATTCTTTGTGATCCCATTGACTGCGGCACACTAGGCTCCTCTATCCTGCCAGGCAAGGAAATAGAGAATAACTATAATTGAGGATGAAGGATTATTTATTAAAATTACTAAACTGGAATTTCAAAAGGGATGAACTTTATGGAATGTCACTTATACCTCAGTAGAGTTGCTCAAAATAAATAAGACTTTGTTCTGTCTTACTGGTGTCACAGTCCAGGAATAGTGTTATTCAACATGCACATATTTATTTAAACAGTGATTTTGTGCCCACAGTTTCCCTCAGTTCACTTTAGTTGCTCAGTTGTGTCCAACTCTTTGAGACACCATGGACTGTAGAACACGAAGCCTCCCTATCCATCATGAACTCCTGGAGCTTACTCCAACTCATGAGTCGGTGATGCCATCCAATCTGTCATCCATCTCTGTCATCCATCTCTGGATGTATGACAGATGTCCATCCATCTCTGTCATCCCCTTTTCCTCCCAACTTCAATCTTTCCCAGCTTCAGGGTATTTTCAGATGAGTCAGTTCTTTGCATCAGGTAGCCAAAGTATTGGAGTTTCAGCTTCAGCATCAGTCCTTCCAATGAATATTCAGGACTGATTTCCTTTAGGATGGACTGGTTGGACCTCCTTGCAGTCCAAGGGACTCTCAAGAGTCTTCTCCTACACCAAAATACAAAAGCATCAATTCTTCAGTGCTCAGCTTTCTTTGTAGTCCAACTCTCACATCCATACAAGACTACTGGAAAAACCATATCTTTGACTAGACAGACATTTGTCGGCAAAGTAATGTCTCTGGTTTTTAATAAGCTGTCTAGGTTGGTCATAACTTTTCTTCCAAGAAGCAAGTATCTTTTAATTTCATGGCTGAAGTCACCACCTGCGGTGATTTTGGAGCCCAAGAAAATAAAGTCAGCTGGAAAAAAATAGTCGGAAACAATAAACTGTTTCCACTATTTCCCCATTTCTTTGCCATGAAGTGATGGGACCAGATGCCATGATCTTAGTTTTCTGAATGTTGAGCTTTAAGCCAACTTTTTCACTCTCCTCTTTCACTTTCATCAAGAGGCTCTTTAGTTCCTCTTCACTTTCTGCCATAAGGGTGGTGTCATCTGTATATCTGAGGTTACTGATATTTCTCCTGGCAATCTTGATTCCAGCTTGTGCTTCATCCAGTCCAGCATTTCTCATGATGTACTCTGCATAGTTAAATAAGTAGGGTGACAATAGACAGCCTTGACATACTCCTTTCCCAATTTGGAACCAGTCTATTGTTCGATGTCCAGTTCTAACTGTTGCTTCTTGACCTGTATAGAGATTTCTCAAGAGGCAGGTCAGGTAGTCTGGTATTCCCATCTCTTTAAGAATTTGTTTTTTGTGATCCACACAGTCAAAGGCTTTGGCATACTTAATAAAGCAGAAGTAGATGTTTTTCTGGAACTCTCTTTCTTTTTTGGTGTTTCAGCTGATGTTGACAATTTGATCTCTGGCTCCTCTGCCTTTTCTAAATCCAGCTTGAACATCTGAAAATTCATGGTTCACATATTGTTGAAACCTTCATTGGAGAATTCGGAGCATTACTTTGCTAGCATGTGAGATGAGTGCAATTGTGCAATAGTTCAAACATTCTTCAGCATTGCCTTTCTTTGGGATTGGAATGAAAACTGACCTTTTCCAGTCCTGTGGCCATTGCTGAGTTTTCCAAATTTGCTGGCATATTGAGTGCAGCACTTTCCCAGCATCATCTTTTAGGATTTGAGATAGCTCAACTGGAATTCCATCACCTCCACTGGCTTTGTTTGTAGTGATGCTTCCTAAGGCCCACTTGACTTTGCATTCCAGGATGTCTGGCTCTAGGTGAGTGATCACACCATCATGGCTTTCTGCATCATGAAGATCTTTTCTGTATAGTTCCTCTATGTATTCTTTCTACCTCTTCTTAATATCTTCTGCTTCTGTTAGGTCTATACCATTTCTGTCCTTTATTGTGCCTATCTTTGCATGAAATGTTCCCTTGGTATCTTCAATTTTGTTGACAAGATCTCTAGTCTTTCTCATTATATTGTTTTCCTCTATCTCTTTGCATTGATCACTGAGGAGGGCTTTCTTATCTCTCTTTGCTATTCTTTGGAACTCTGCATTCAAATGGGTATATTGCTTCTTTTTTTCTTTGCCTTTCTCTTCTCTTTTTTTCTCGGCTATTTGTAAGGCCTCCTCAGACAAACATTTTGACTATACTTTAATAAAAAGTTTAAAAACAGAAAGCAAGTGGTGTTTTAAATGGGATAGCAAAATAATTGTCCTGAATATTTATCAGTGAATGACACCTAGTTTGTTCCTCAATTGCCTCAATTCAAACCTTTATTACTACCTGCTTTTTTGACACCCACCCCCCTCCACCTTTCAGGATCAGCCAAACTTATTTGCCAGTGAAAGAAAAATAGACACAGCAAAAGTTTGTGGTGAACCAAATGCTTTTTCTCATCTGTACACAGACCACATGAGGTATGAATATGACAAACACCACTTCCTGTTTAAAAGAGTCACACAAGAATGAGGTATTATGCATATGTGCTGCCAGGCACACAAAAACACTGACCTCTCACCTTGAGGCAGAACTGAGGACATTTGTGTAGGGGATTCCATGCCTCATGCCGCTCTCCAGCCTGCTCTGGGTGTTCCTGGTCTTCACCTTCTCTGGTAGGGATGCTTCCAAACATGGGTGTGCGTGTTCAGGGTGAAAGGACTGCACCCAGGCGCGTGGTACTTCACAGGGACTTGGGGAAGAAAGGAGGATTGGGGAAAAGCAAGAGTCTTAGGATTTCAGTTTGTTTTTTGGGGGTGTGATCTGAAATGAGGCTAATTCCTACACTATTTTATTCACTGCTTCATCTTTGTTTTCTGATTTTTTCCACAGGATCTGGTGAAGCCCAGAAAGTTATTCAAGATCAACCAGACATACTCACTCAGATTTCTGAAGCAGTCACCGTGAACTGTTAGTGTGAAACAAGTTGGAGCAGTTACAACATTTTTTGGTATAAGCAACCTCCCAGTGGAGAGATGATTTTCCTTACAAGGGATGGCTGCTACTCTCTAAATTTTCAGAGATCACTTAAATCCTCTAGCCTCACCATTTCAACCTTACAACTGGAAGATTCTACAAAGTACTTCTGTGCTCTCTTGGAACTCACAGTGCTCAAGGTAATAGGAAAAGCTGAACAAAAACCCCAGAGCTTAATAAGAGAGAGCCCCTCTGCTGCAGGACCACAGCTGAGATACATACGTTTAGATCCTAGACAAGAAATGGTAGTCCTGTGGTTACTTCATCTGTGGTCTGCATCAGAGGATTTAATTCTAAATAAAATTTCCTTCCATGACATACGGAAACAGGTGTCCAGAGTAACTCTCTACTGATAACATTCTCTTCTTGAATTTTTGACTTTAAATCAACCATACAAAATATGTGTAAAGTTGACTAAATTTGAAGACTTGCTCCACAATAATATAAAGTGGTAGTTTCACCTAAAGATCCTTACATCACAAATCTGGGTCTAGAATCTGAAATCATCATGAAAATCATTTTCTTAGTCCTTTTCTTTTAGGGCTTCCTGGGCACTAGGGGTAAAGAACTCGCTTGCCAATGCAGGAGACATTAGAGACACAGATTTGATCCCTGGTTTGGGAAGATCCCCTGGAGGAGGGCAAGGCCACCCACTCTAATATCCTTGCCTGGAGAATCCCCTGGACAGAGGAAGTTGGTGGGCTACAGTCCACGGGGTTGCAAAGAGTCAGACACGACTGAAGTGACTTATCATACAGTCCTTTCCTCTTAGACATCGTGTCAGGGCATATCCAGAGGAGACCCACCAGTGATGTAGAGTAAGAGATGAGTTATAAGGGTTATTCACAGGCAGGGCTAGAGCTGGTGGAAGAGTCTATAAAAGCTATTATATTTGTATTTGCTTTGAGCTTGAGATCACTGTAAGTCAACTAAAGTACCATTTATGAAGGAAAGTTGGATGTGGCAACTGGACCAACTGTGGACAAACTGGAAAAAGCATGGACAAACTGTGACATGTACATGAGGACAGTGGAACCCACAAGACACGCTAAAACTTGTCTTTCTCTTACCTCCTTCAGGCTCACAGTAATGGGCGAACTTCAGAAGTTTGGCATCATGCTACAAGCATACTTTGTCAAACACAAAGAGAACATGAGTAAGAAATCTGGTGGGAGGTCAAGGAGTTGTGAGTCAACAATAAGTTGAACGATCAGACCAACAGCAACATTATAAGTTGCCATAGTCTCTGGAGCCCTAAACCAACCTGCAGAACCTAGAAACATGACTACTTCATCACAAGTACCTCCCAAATCTTACGCAAATCTCTTTCACGGCCAACCATAACACAGAACAATACAGAGAAGCAAATTCTGGGAAATAGATTAAGTTGAGACAGTACAAATCCACCATAATAGCTTAACTAGTTAACTTCCCTCCTTGTTAACTAAGCATTCATCATTACCTCTTTGAACACCACAACTCTGAATAAGGACCACAGGAAAACTAAGCTTCCTGTTAATATGATGTAATTATTCTTTATTCAGCCAAAACAAGCTCTATCCTTCAAAGAGAATACCAAGTTTATTTATCTATTTAAGGGTGACATTCTTTCCTCTTCTAGATGAATTACACTCTCCAATTGACCCTGTATCTTTACCACAGAGATATAATGAGATAAAAGATTAACTTGTAGCAGCACATTTTCTGTTACCAGAGGCAGGCAAAGAGGAGAGGGAAGCTAAAAATGGCTAATGTATACATAAATATATTCATATACAATGAAAATAATTTCACAAATATTCTAGGTTGTGTTACTGCAAAGGACCACAAGATTGTAACTGGTATTTATAATTACCTCATCCATTACCCATTCCATAACCTCGTAGCATAGCAAGAACCTCTATTCACTGTTGTACTTGATTTCCTATAAAACAAGCTCCTTATTCAGGAGCGATGCTATGTGGAAAGTCATAAAGATGAATAAGGAATTCTGTTAGTTGACCACTGTGGTTTTCGCAGAAGTTTGCAAGGTGTTGAAGACAAATTCAAGGGTCTATTTTAGTGTAAAAAAATCGTGTTAATAGGCAGGGGAAATTGATATGTTGTATTTTGGGAAACATCATTAAGAACGATACTTGTCTTCTCATCACAAGCAATAGCAGTGCAAAAAGGAAAGCATTTGTAAAGTTTTTAAAGAAAGCAAACAAATAAAACTTTCAAGGAAGCTTCTAATGAGCATGAAAGCATATTTTTAAATTGTCTTTTTAATCAAAAAGCACTGCTAAGAGAGTGGAAAGCCAGTGTCAGTGTGGAAGGCTAGATATGCAATACACATTACTGAAAAAGGAATCAAATGCAGAATATATAAAAGCTCATAAATCAAAGAGAAGTGAAAATAGTCACTTCTTAGTCATTACTAAGAATAACTTATTAATAGTCATTAATAAAAATGACTAAATCTTGGAGATCCAATTAAGAAATATTATATCCAATAGCTAGTAAACATGCAAGGTGTCCTTGATTTCACTATTTTTATGGAAATCAAAGTCAAACCTCATCTGTTCCATCTGTGTCTTTTCAGCACCCTGAGTGTATCAGTGTAGCTAGCTGGCTATCACACCAAAAGAATAAGGAAAGATAATGACTATCTCCAGGAAAAAAAGTGATTAAATAAATTTCCTAGAAGCATCCATTACTGAACTGATATGGAGTTGAAAAATCAGATCACAGGCCTGGGCATTAATGGAAAGGAGGTTTTAGTAGAATATAGAAAGTTGGTATCTATTGAGCTTACTATATGTCAGGCACTGTAGGATGCATTTCCGATTCATTATCTAATTTAAATATCAAAACCCTTTGAGATAGATTCTACTGTTCCAATTTTTTTAATCTTTGAGAAATGAGACATAACTTTCCTAACTGTGAAAAGCATATTAAACTTTTATTGTCATCCTGAGTGTACCATTTAGAGGGCTCCTTGGATAAGATTTGGGTATGAGGAAGCACTTGACCCAGAACAGGGTGACTGGATGTCTCGATGATGGTGACATGATAGGTATAAACTGGAACCTAAAGGAATCTATGAAGAATAGTTCTATGAATATTTACAAGACCTTCTAGAAATACCACCAAAAAAAAGATGTCCTTTTCATCATAGGGGATTGGAATGCAAACATAGGAAGTCAAGAGATACCTGGAGTAACAGGTAAGTTTGGCCTTGGAGTACAAAATGAAGCAGGGAAGGGCTAATAGAGTTTTGCCAAGAAAACACACTGGTCATAGAAAACACCCTCTTCCAACACAAGAGCCCACCCTACACATGAATATCACCAGAGAGTTAATACAGAAATCAAATTGATTATATTCTTTGTAGTCAAAGATGGAGAAACTCCACATAGTCAGCAAAAACAAGATCTGGAGCTTACTGTGGCTCAGATCATGAGCTCATTATTGCAAAATTCAGGCTTAAGCTGAAGAAAGTAGGGAAAACCACTAGACCATTCACTGGATCATAGAAAAAGCAAGGGAATTCCAGAAAAACATCTACTTCTGCTTCTGCTTGACTATGCTAAAGCCTTTGACTGTGTGGATCAAAACAAACCAGAAAATTCTTAAATAGATAGGAATACCAGACCACCTTACCTGCCTCCTGAGAAACCTGTATGCAGGCCAAGAAGCAACAGTTAGAACTTGGCATGGAACAACAGACTGATTCAAAATTGGGAAAGGAATACATCAAGGCTGTATACTGTCACCCTGCTTATTTAAATAATATGCAGAGTACATCATGTGAAATGCTGGGTTGGATGAATCACAAGCTGGAATCAAGATTGCCAGGAGAAATACCAACAACCTCATATATGCAGATGATACCACTCTAATGGCAGAAAGAGAAAAGTAACTAAAGAGCCTCTTGTTGAAGGTGAAGGAGGACAGTGACAAACTCAACATTCAAAAAACTAAGATCATGGCATCTGGGGTCCCAACACTTAATGCAAATAGATGGGGAAAAAGTAGAAGCAGTGATAGATTTTATTTTCTTGGGCTCCAAAATCACTGCAGAAGAAGACTGCATCCATGATATTAAGACACTTGCTCCTTGGAAGGAAAGCTATGACAAACCTAGACAGCATATTAAAAAGCAGAGACATCACTTTGCCAACAAAGCTCCACAGAGTTGAAGCTATGGTTTTCCAGTAGTCATATGGATGTGAGAGTTGGACCCTAAAGAAGGCTGAGTGCCGAAGAATTGAGGCTTTCTAATTGTGGTGCTGCAGAAGACCTTTGTGAGTTTCTAGGACAGTGAAGAGATCAAACCGGTCAAACCTTAAGGAAATCAACCTAGAATATTCATCAGAAAGACTGATGCTGAAGCTGAAGTTCCAATACTTTGGCCACTTGATGTGAAGAGCTGACTCATTGGAAAAGACCCTGATGCTGGGAAAGATTGAGGGCAGGAGGAGAAGGGGTGATTGGATGGCAGCATCCACACAATGGACGTAGGCTGGAACACACTCTTAGAGATAGAGAAGGACAAGAAACCGTGGTGTGCTGAGGTTCATGGGGTCACAAAAAGTAAGACATGACTTAGAGACTGAACAACAACAATGCTTCCACTGAGAATTTATGAATATTTGTTAAATGAACAAAGCATGATTAGTGCAACATTACTCCTATGTCTTCAGTACAATTTTCCTCCATGCTGGATTTGGATTTATTGTTTATAGTCTATTGTTCATTGTTCACAATAATAACTCTCTGTTTATACTATCGGAGTCTTTTACTTGGCATGCATCCCATAAAATTAGAAGATTGTTTTCAGAGTAATTTAAACAGCTGTTTAATGTAATTTCTCATCAAATTCATGAATAATGATTCATCGGCTCACTCAGAAACCATGTAATTCTTGAGTGCCTACTATGTATCAAACTCTTATAAATATTGAATTACATGGGCTTTGAAGTAAATTTTAAATATAGGAAGGTTAGAGACAAATGAAAAAGAGATCAACAAATGAGAATTGTATGAATGCAGAGGCCTGGTGTGCTGGGGTTCATGGGGTCGCAAAGAGTTGAACACAACTGAGCGACTGAACTGAACTGAAAGCAGTCAAAGATAATTAAAACCTTCTATGGGGTATTTAGGACCAAGAAAATACAGATGAGTACAGAGGTATTACAAGTAAGATGTGTGTACTGTGTGGTAAGTTGCTTGACTGTAGCCCACCAGGCTCCTCTGTTAAATGGATTCTCCAGGCAAGAATACTGAAGTGGGTTGCTGAGCCCTTTTCTGGGGGATCTTCCTGATCCAGGTATTGAACATGGGTCTCTTAAGTCTCCTGCATTGGCAGGTGAGTTCTTTACCACTCGCGCCACTTTGGAAGTTCATTTATCTTCAAATTTGAGGAGCTTTTCAAAAAGTTGCTTGCTGACTTTCGGTGTGGATTTAGCTATGCAGTTCTTCTATTCAGTCACAAGAGGCGGCTGATTCATCTGAAAACTGTTTCTTTCTGGGAGAAAGGGAGGGAAATGTGTTTTCCATTGATATGCGAAAGAAAAGGAAAAATGACATGCTTTCATCTTCTTTAGACAACTTGAGCTTTTTATCCCTTGTTGAATGTGTGTGTTCAAGGATTCAGGGGATCTTAGCCCAATAGCCTAAGCCCTTTCCATGTATCTACCTAAATACTGCTTTCCCATTTCCCTGCTCTGATTATCCCTTCTCTTTTCTATTCCTTATACCCTTTATTCCCTCCTCCAACTTCTTACACCACTCACACCCACCTCCACCCCACCCCCACCTACTTTGCCTTTCTTTCTGTCTATTCCTCTGCCTTAGCATCCTTGCTATACAACACCCACAAGCATTGGCGTAGGGAACATGAGGATTATGAACCACTGTTCAAGGAGGATGAGGTGAACATCATCTATGTCAATAAGAACAGATGCATGAAAAATGTCTACCTAGATGGCAATAGATGCATTATTCCAAGAACACTTACAAGAGCTCCAAGCTTCAGGATGTGTAGCTTTTAGTCTCAATGTTATTTATTTTTCCATCTCCCAGAGCACATCATTGTCTACTTTTGAATCTCCCATACATTTTCTGGAATGTGGATAGAAATTTTCATTATCTTACTACACAGATCTCAGTACATTTTTCTGTGATTAAATATTATGCTTTGCAAGCTTCATGGAGCATCAGCCAATTCTTAAGAAACAAATGATAGACCAGTGGTTGTGCATAGACACATCATTGTGGTTCGTATTCCTTTCCCTGAGGCAGACATTAAACTTCAGAGATGATTACACTGTGATCTGGGGACGTTTCACCATCTTTGGGGGACATGACTAAAACAGGGGAGGAAGACCTAGATAAGGGATTGCTTGATCATTGGCTGAGAAAGTCCTAGCAACAACACAGCGATATCTGCACTGGTTGTAAGTCTTTACTAACAGCTGTTGCCTCTGTTCTCTGGAACCTCCTTAAGCCAAGGATTAGACCCAAGCCTGAGCTCTGAGCCCACGATCCTGGTTTGTCCCTGAAGTATGAGGCTCGTGACTGGAGTAACTGTGTTTGTGACCTTGGCTAAGTCGAGGGCAAAGGACCACAAAGAGTTATTTGCTTTCTACTCCTCTCCCTGTGCTTTATTCAGCATTATAGTGATGGAATTGAGAACTGATCTATGGATTTGCTAGGGAACACAAACTTCTACATGACAGGTTAAACCATGGCTATGATTCCAGAAGAGTTCTTAGCAGTAAGCAGGTAGTAGGAAATCTCTGGGTTGATTGAGCCAAGGACCCATGGAACAAAGCCTATGAATCTCTGATTCTTGCCACGTATCTTTGGTCTCCATAATTTTGTTTTCAGTCACTAACTTGTATCCAACTTTTACAACCAAATGGACGGCAGTATGCCAGGCTCCTCTGTCCTCTATTATCTCCTGGAATATGCTCAAATTCATGTCCATTGGGATGGTGACACTGTTTAACCACCTCATCCTCTACTGCCCCCTTCTCCTTTTGTCTTCATTTTTTCCCAGCATCAGTGTATTTTTCAATGAGTTAGCTCTTCTCATCAGGTGTACAAATTATTGGAGCTCCAGTGTCAGACAAGACTGAGTGACTTCACTTTCACTTTTCATTTTCATGCATTGGAAAAGGAAATGGAAACCTGCTCCAGTGTTCTTGCCTGAAGGATCCCAAGGATGGGGAAGCCTGGTGGGCTGCCGTCTATGGGGTCACACAGAGTCGGACATGACTGAAGTGACTGAGCAGCAGAAACAGTTTCAGCATCAGTCCTTCCAATGAATATTTAGGATTCATTTCCTTGAGGATAACTGGTTTGATCTCCTTGTAGTCCAATATTGAACACCAATAATATTTTTCCAGGACATAAATAGAAACACAGGAGTAGGGGTTAGGGCTAGACAGTTATGAGAGGGTTATGCCCTTGATCCATAGAATTACGCTTATTTGAGCTCTGGAGCTAATTTGATTTCTTAACCCCCCAGGGACTGTGATTGATGCTAAGACCACCCAGCCCAGCTCCATGGATTGTGCTGAAGGAGAGGATGTAAACCTGCCTTGTAATCACTCTACCATTGGTGGAGATGACTATATACATTGGTATCGGCAAAATCCCAATCAGAGTCCACAGTATGTCATTCATGGCTTACGAGGCACAGTGAACAGCAGCACGGCCTCTCTGACCATAGCTTCAGACAGAAATTCCAGCACCTTTGTCCTGCCCCAGGTCACCCTGAGAGATGCCGCTGTACTACTGCATCCTGAGAGAGGCACACTGGGACCGACGGGGCTGCACCTGTGCAGTATCTCTCTGGTGGGAAGAAGGGGGGACACAGTGGGGGAGCAGTCATGAGAGCAAATCTAGAGTCATCTAGAAGGAGAGTCAGAGAGCAGTAAGAGATGAAGAAAATGAAGGGAAGGAAAAGGGGAGAAGATGCATAAAGGAAAGAAGAAAAGGACAAGGAAGTGGTGCTTCATTGGTTGATGTGGCTGAGAAGAATTTTGGGAATTATGGGAATACTAAGAATCCCAATTGCAACATAGAAATAAATTGAGAAGCATTAGCAATTTTTCATGGTTCTTTCTCATGTCAATAAAATGTTGGTTCCAGTGTGTTCAGTTCAGTTCAGTTCAGTCGCTCAGTTGTGTCCGACTCTTTGCGACCCCATGAATCACAGCATGCCAGGCCTCCCTGTCCATCACCAACTACTGGAGTTCACTCAAACTCATGTCCGTCAAGTCAGTGATTCCATCCAGCCATCTCATCCTCTGTCATCCCCTTCTCCTCCTGCCCCCAATACCTCCCAGCATCAGGGTCTTTTCCAGTGAGTTAACTCTTCACTTGAGGTGGCCAAAGTACTGGAGTTTCAGCTTTAGCATCATTCCTTCCAAAGAACACCCAGGGCTGATCTCCTTCAGAATGGACTGGTTGGATCTCCTTGCAGTCCAAGGGACTCTCAAGAGTCTTCGCCAACACCACAGTTCAAAAGCATCAATTCTTCGGGGTTTGGCTTTCTTCACAGTCCAACTCTCACATCCATACATGACTACTGGAAAAACCATAGCCTTGACTAGACGGACCTTTGTTGGCAAAGTAATGTCTCTGCTTTTGAATATGTTATCTAAGTTGGTCATAACTTTTCTTCCAAGGAGTAAGCGTCTTTTAATTTCATGGCTGCAGTCACCATCTGCAGTGTGTTAGTCTACCTAAAAGTGAGAAAAATACAAATAATTCTCCTGTTCCAAAGTTTTCTTTCATGTGCGACTCTTTGAGACCTCAGGAACTGTAGCCTGCCAGTCTCCTGTCCTTGGGATTTTCCAGGGAAGAATACTGGAGTGGGTTGCCATTTCCTTCTCTAGAAGATCTTCCTGATTCAGGGATCAAATCTTGTCTCCTTTGTCTCCTGCATTATAGGAGGATTCTTTACCACTGTGCCACCTGGGAAGTGGTCCAATTCATTCTTTATAATGCCTGTGTAGTACTCTGAAGCGTTCTATTATTAATTATGTTTACCTTAATAAGTATTTGTTTCTATTATTGTGCTATCCTAAAGAGTGTTGTGTTTATACAACTTTGTAGATCGACTTTTGTATATATGGGGACATGTCTATTGTAATGAAATTTCTGAACTTGAATGGCTATTTTCAAAACAAGGTGCATTTACAATTTTTTTGATAAAGGGACAACTTTCCATTCATTGAAATTGAAATGTTTATACTTCATTGTTGAAGTATAAACAATTATACTTCAACCAACAGGGAGTGAGAAGGTATACTTTGCATCCTCTAAAAATTGAGAATTACCAGCCTTTTTCATTTTAACAATCCAAACGTACTTTATCTATAGACATTTTACTGATCCCTAGTGCTTTCGAGCAACTTTTTCTCTGTATATTGTCACTCTGTCATTCAACCTTGCTCATATGCTTGTTCCTATATTTTGACCATTTTTTCCGTTAGGTTAGTTTTATTTTTGTTTGCTAGAATTATTTAATATCTTATATGATATTTGACTTTCATATTTGCTTATATGTTTTATTCTAACATACTACCTTTATTTTTTAAATGATGTTGTCTTTATTTCTTACACTGTCAAATCTATCAAAAATTTATTTCTTCTTAGCTTTAAACTCAGTGTCTTTTAGAAAACCCTAAATGTATCTTTTATTCCTAATTACCATTTAGGGAGTTATTCTGATATCTATGCTACCTATTAGAAAGCTAAGCCTCAAAGAGATTTTAAAAGTTGCCTATCTTCAGTCTTAATATGTCTTAGACCAACTGTTATATTTATTTTTAAATCTGCTAATGTCAACCTCCAAAATCTCAGCATGCGTAGTTCAATCTGGCCTTCCTGGAAGCAACAGTAAGAAGAAAGCCCTGAAATAGTGAGTCAACTGGAAAGTCAGTGGAATGAATCACAATTCCCATAGCTGAAGGTGACACACATTTCAGGGCAAAATGTCAAGTGTTAGAACAAAAGGCATATGTTGTGATTCAAGAAAAGCAATAATCCTTAATTCTGTAAAGAGACATGCTAGTCCTCTAAATATCCAAATAGCAGTAGAAATATGTTTTTCTGATTGTAGCGGGATTCTGAAACATCCTTAGCTCCTTATTAGCCACACATTTTCCCCAAGAGAAAAGATATAGAGGAAATTAGAGCACAAGACAGAGAAAGCAATAGGGAGGCATTCTGGCCCTTGATGTGAGCGGCATCACTAACATAATATTCTTGGATCATCAAAGAGACTGAGAAATCTATCCTGCTACGTAGGATGTGTACCTAAATGCATATTGCTGTGTTTATGCTTTGGAAATGGCTTTGATTTGTGAGTCAGAGATGAAGGAACAGATACTTGTACTCAATCTTGGAAAGTACAATAAGAGGTGCTGTAGCATTTTCCAAATCAGCATATCCCTCCAGTCACTTTTTCACTCATTTCCTCCTCTTCATGGCCTTTGAGCTCACTTTCTGTTTCCTTACTTTACTTTTCCTGAAACGTATCTTTTCATTCCTTTTGTTTATTGAAGTTCTCAGTAATCATCACAGTACCCAACAAATAGTAAGTGTTCAACAAATATTTATTGAGTAAAGAAATATTTATGACTGATGTTACTAATAATTGCTAGTTCAGTTCAGTTCAGTTCAGTCGCTCAGTCATGTCTGACTCTTTGCCAACCCATGAACTGCAGCACGCCAGGCCTCCCTGTCCATCACCAACTACCAGAGTCCACCCAAATCCATGTCCATTGAGTCAGTGATGGCCTCCAACCATCTCATCCTCTGTCATCCCCTTCTCCTCCTGCCCTCAATCTTTCCCAGCATCAGGGTCTTTTCAAATGAGTCAGCTCTTTGCATCAGGTGGCCAAAATATTGGAGTTTCAGCTTCAGAACTAGTCCTACCAGTGAACACCCAGGACTGATCTCTTTTAGGATGTACTGGTTGGATCCCCTTGCAGTCTAGGGAACTCTCAAGAGTCTTTACCAACACCACAGTTCAAAAGCATCAATTCTTTGCTGCTCATTGCTAGGGATGCAATAAAATATTGAAAGGGTGAGTTATATCTTTTTTAAAAATAGAAGAGAAAGTCAACATCACATGGATTTCACAATGAAGATGGGTATATTTGAAAATACTTATTCATTCATAAACTCATTAATCCTATCCTTCTATTTCCCTTTCTTTTCCTTCCACCCTCCCTCTCTCTTTTCCTTCTTTCCTCTCTTTACTCCTCTTTCCTATCATTGTTTGTGAAATAGGTCCCAAAGTACCTTGTTAAGGTCTTCCTGTGAAACTTCAGTTTATTCCAACACAAAATTCTTTCCTCCATTAAAATTCCCAATACATTGCGTTTCTCATAAAGTGGTTGACAACAGATATTTTGAAAGATTTAAATTGTGCTTAACTCATTCCTCCAATGAGGCAGGGAATTCTCCTAATTTTAGAAAAATGGATACAAAAAATAGTTATTTGGATATCAACTGGTATTCTCATTCACGTCATCTTCCATAACTATATGCCAACAAAGGTGTTAAAAGTCCATATGGCATTTCAGCAACCCATGGCCATTGGAAACACAGTGCTTGCCAACCCAAATGTAGTGAACAGATTTTAGAAAGTCTTTCTCATTCCTGTTTTTTTCATCTTCGTTCAGAAATAATCCTTACCAATTAAAAAAAAAAAATCATGTGCTATCCTTATACCAAATGTGTCCTGCTTTAAAACCTTCTACCAAATGTATCTTTAGAAATCACAGATTTAATGAGTACTGTTTAATAGAACTGTCATTAGTTCTATCACTAATTCTACCAATAGAGATTCATCATGAGCAGATCATCTCACAAGAAAAATAACTGAGTTATGAACTTGGAGCTCCATTGGCTCACTGTGTCTTTAAACTGTTTTTCCCTACAACTAATACATTAATAAATTGAATCAGGAAGAGACTGTTAGCAGTGCACACTGAGGATTCTAACGTTTTGCAAATTCTACCTGTTTGCACATCTGAGGGACTGAATCTAAAGTAAGAAGAATATCTAATTCATTTGTTACACCAGAATTGCATAAAACAGGCAACATACTAAATGATTCTCAAATTAACCAATAACAAGTGTACACAATACAGCACATGGAAAAGAAAGCATCCTGGGCATAAAGAGGAGGAGAAAACTTCTGAAAATAATTCATTTTAGTAACTAGAATGAAAGTTTAGAAAACTGCATCATCCAACTAATAAATATGTGATAACTATAAAACATTTTAAAAATTCTACAAACAGAAGAAAAACTGAAATAAAGGAGAACGATATAAGCAGATGGAGAGGGTGACAAAGTAAAATTTTGTGGTAAAATTAATACTGAAATTGTATTACACTAAAAATTGGAAAGCATTTGCCTTTATGCACTAAGGATAAAGGACTTTCATTTCAGTAAGTGACATTCCATCATTTTTCCTATGGAAAAGTGTATTATGGCCTTCAGATCATATATAAATAGCAGTCAGAGTGCAGATCTGAATGTAAGAATAATGTATGAAATTAATGGAAAAAATACAAAACTTGTTCATTACTTTGTGTTAGCTACACATTTCTTAAACAGGACACAAACATGGCTAAGCATCAAAACTAGTCTATATTCACATATACATTCATTTTTCGTGTCACTTTGTATATAGCAGAGATGGGCACAACATTGTAAACCAACTACCCTTCATTAAAAAACTATTTGGCAAAACTAATACAAGTTTAAAAATAAAATAAAACAAAAAAAAACTGATGTATATTTAAATTGCCATTAAAAGTATTCAAGAGTTAAAAGGATAGCTAGAAAATCTATTAAAGGGTAACTAGTGAATATATTTACAGTATTATTATGTTATCAAAGTTAATATAATTAATTATAAAAATATTATATTAGCAAATATTAGCTATAAAATATACTATCAAAGGGCTCATTTTGATTTCAAAATATCTCTTTCAAATCAACAAGAAAACAAACAAATTGATAGAAAAGAGAAAAGCCTGAAGTAGGCAATTGACAATAGAAGATATTCAAATGGTCAATAAACATATTATTCCCATAAGGTGCATAAGCTGACATAGCTAATTTACACTGGTAGAAATCAGAATACTGTTATAATGGGTCAATATCATAAAGGGAGCTCTGAAGGGCTGGTAATGCTCTGTTTCTTGATCTGAGTGCTGGTTATAAGGGTGTTGCTTATGTGAAAATTTACCAGGCTGTACCCTTATATTACATTTTCTTATATGAAAACTCCAATAAAAACTAAAATGATACATGATGACCTCTTACTAATTATTAGTTATAAGGTGACAATAAACTAAAACTAAAATTTCAGGTGCTTTCATTCTAGTTTTCCTTTTCTGCTACTGAAATATTTAAGTAAGAACACATTTGTGAAACAAGCATGACTTCTGACCATGTGTAAGTATTGACTTTCTATTAATAGATCATAGATGAGAAATGTGTCATTTGTCTTTTTCATCTATCCGAGGTACAATGTGTGATTTTGATCTTTGGTATCAGGACTTCCCTGGTGGCTCAGTGGTAAAGAATCTGCCTGCAATGCAGGAACTGCAGGAGCCTCGGGTTCAATCCCTGAGTCAGAAGGATCCCCTGGAGGAGGGCATGACAACCCACTCCAGTATTCTTGCCTGGAGAATCCCATGGACAGAGGAACCTGGAGGGCTACAGTACATAGGGTCAGAAAGAGGCAGACATGACTGAAGTGACTTCACACACATGCAACGCATGTAGTATCAAGGTACCAACACGTTAATATTTGGCATTATTAGGAAAAGTAGAAAACTCTAGTGAAGTCGCTCAGTCGTGTCCAATTCTTTGAGACCCCATGGACCGTAGCCTGCCAGGCTCCTCTGTCCAGGGGATTTTCCAGGCAAGAGTACTGGAGTGGGGTGCCATTTCCTTCTCCACTAGTGAATAGGAAAGGGTGATAAATCGCTCAAGATGCTTGCATCTTATTTATTACAACAGAGTTCAAGCTGATCCCAAGCTATGAAATTCTCGGGAAGGTACGCATTTTTCTCTAGGAACATTGCTAACAAACAGAATGTTGGGATTCTGGTAAGGATGAAGAAGTAAATCTACTTGAGGACAATGAACAGTACCTGCCATATCCTTAAATATTAAAGGGCTCCTGAAACACTGTGGCATGCTAAGCAGTCAATGAGATTTATTAGCCAACATCTTTATCATTAACATTATCTCAGAATCTGGTGCTTGGTTCTGGTTTGCTGTAATAACAGATAAGGAAGTTCATCTTGTCTTTGGACTTCAAAGTCTGGTGAAATGGAAGAGAGAGAGGAACATTTGTAAAGGAGCTTTGGAATGATTATCTTTACACTCCATTTTAGTTAAGGAAGCAATAGCCTCTGTGAAAGTCCCTTCCACATGGCCTTAACTAAAAACTGACCAGTGTAATATATTTCTCCCTCTTGTGGTTGCTCCTTAGTCTCCCTCATCTAAAACATTTTGAATTTAAAGATGGGAGCAGCATTCTCTTCACAACCACACCTGTGCAAAAATAGACTCTTGTCTTTGCTCTTAATCTCAAACAGAGCCCTCAATCATGGACAGTCCAGGAAAGCGTCCAGGAAAAGTCCAGATTTTCATTCTGATCTGTACTTATGAGAAAAGTGCATTTGACTACTTCCCACTGACTTCCCTGGTGGCTCAGACAGTAAAGCATCTGCCTACAATTCGGGAGACCCAGATTCGGTCCCTGGGTCAGGAAGATCCCCTGGAGAAAGAAATGGAAACCCACTCCAGTATTCTTGCCTGGAGAATCCCATGGACAGAGGAGCCTGGTGGGCTGTATTCCATGGGGTCACAAAGAGTCGGACACGACAGAGCATGCAAGGAATATTAAAGCAATGGTATCAGCAACACCCTGCACTCTTGATAACCATATGTTTGGTTGTGAATAAAAAGGAAGACTCACTGCTGCTGCTGCTGCTAAGTCGCTTCAGTCGTGTCGAACTCTGTGCGACCCCATAGACGGCAGCCCACCAGGCTCCCCTGTCCCTGGGATTCTCCAGGCAAGAACACTGGAGTGGGTTGCCATTTCCTTCTCCAACGCATAAAAGTGAAAAGTGAAAGTGAAGTTGCTCAGTCGTGTCCAACTCTTCGCGACCCCATGGAGTGCAGCCTACCAGGCTCCTCAGTCCATGGGATTTTCCAGGCAAGAGTACTGGAGTGAGGTGCCATTGCCTTCTCCTGGAAGACTCACAGTTCCCCTCAATAAGAGTGTCAAACAGCCTTTATTTCACGTCACAACTTCCCAGCCTGGGGACTCAGCCACCTACTTCTGTGCAGAAATATACTCACAGACACACACACACATCAGTTTGTACATAAAAAGTTTTAATATATTTAAGAAAATTGAAATTATATAGAATTTATTCTTTGATCAAAAGTGGAATTGGCTTAGAAAATCAATAGCAAAATGATATCTTTAGAAATGCCCAAATATTTGAAATTGAGGCCTTAAAATTTAGAATAACTCATAGGTTAAAGAAATAATTACTTTGCTATTAGAAAAAATTGTGAAAGAAAATATAGTGAGAACATATACATATAAATATTATGAGATACAGCTAATATACATAAGAGGAATTTCTCTTTAAATACGAATACTACTAAAGAAAAAGGCTGCAAAACAATTATCTAAGCTTTCAGCAAAAAAGATAGAAAAAGAAGAACAAATTACAACTAATATAAACTGAAATAAGAAAATAAGAAAAATGTCAAATTGGTAAAACAGAAATAAAATAATATAAATAACCATGAGATACAAAGTTAATTTTGCTAAAAAGATTAATAAACTATATTCCTAGGTAGAATTATCATGGTGAAAAAAGAGAAAACACAAATTAGAAATATAAAGAATGAAAAAGTAAACAATAGATGCTACAGTGTTAAAAGGATAGAGTCCCTCTGCTGTCCACCTGAAACTATCACAACATTGCTAAGTGGCTCTACTCCAATACAAGACAAAAAGTTCAATAAAAAGAGATAATAAAAAAATCATTAACAGGATAATGCTACTGTTCATCCAAAGTGGGGATATGAGAAAGTGGGGAAATCTGATTTTTTGACAAAGGTGCAATGACTATTCAATGGAGAAATGATAATCTTATGAGCAAATGATTTAGGGACAATTGCATAATCCTAGGCGAATAACTGAATCTTGGCCTAAATCTCATACATTATACAAAAATTTGAGGAAAATCACAAAATGGACCATACACCCAAGTGTAAAATCTAAAACTATAAATATTTTTGAAAAAAAATCTTTAAGACCAAGTGTTGGACAAAATGATTTTTGTCATGACATCAAAGCATAATCCATAAAAAATAAAATATTTCATCAAGAGTAAAAATGCTTACTCTGTGAAAGATACTATTAAGAGAATGAAAAAGACAAACCACAGAATGGCAGAAAATATTTTCACAATGTATTTTCATCAAAGAATGGTATTTAGAATACAATGACTGTCTAAACTCAGCAGGAAGAAAACAAGTAGTCCAATTGGAAAATGGTTCACCCAGACATTTCGTGGAAGAGTTATGTGTTAGGGAAATAAGCATGTAATCAGATGTTCAACATCATTAACCATCCGGGAAATGTAAATTAAAACCACAATGAAATACCACTCCACATCTTTCTTAATGGCTAAAATGAAAAATAATGATGATACCAAGTTCTGGCAATAATGTAGAGAAATTGGATCACTTATACATTGCTGGTAGGTAAATGGAACAGTCATTCTGGAAGACAGCTTAGCAGTTCCATATAAACTTAAATATTTACTCACCTTACAATTCAGCAATCACACTCTTTTATGGGCATTTCTAATGGAATGATGAAAAACTTATGCTCACACAAAATTTGTACTTGAATATTCATGGAAACTATATATGTGATGGCCAAAAACTGGAACCCAACCAAATGTTCTTCATTGTGTGAATAGATAAATATGCTGTGGTACACCCATTCAGTACAATATTATTCATAGATCTATCTCAACTTCAATGAGGTTAAGTCTAAATAAACCATTTTAAGTTGAAAATGTTGTAAGTGGAAAAGGTATATAATATACTTAACCTACTGTGCATCAGAGTTTTGCCTGGCCTAATCTTAAAGGTGTTGTACTGAAAGTGAAAAACAGAATGGCTGTATGGGTACAGAACGGTTGTAAGTGGATCAGTTGTTTACCCTCAAGATCCCAGGGTTGACTGAGAGCTCAGCATGCTGTTGCTGCCCAGCATCACCAGAGAAGCAGCCCAGCATGCTGCTAGCATGGGAAAAGACAAAAATTAAAAATGCAAAGTGTGGTTTCTAGTGAGTGCATATGTAGGTTTCTCACTACCGTACGGTGAAAAAGCCTAAGTTGATTCATCACAAGTTGGGGACGGTCTGTAGTGATTAAAAGAAACTTACTATTGATTCATGCAACAGCCTAAATGGATCTCAATGCTGAGTGAAAAAGGTATCTCAGGAGACTACTTGATACACGCTTACACACCATAGTATTACAATTGCATGCATAATGTATGAATTTACTTATACAGCATTCTCAAAAGGACAAAATATAGAGATGAAAGGATCAGTAGTTGTTAGGAGTTGCAGGGGTGGAGGCAGTGTGAAAGTGGTTTGCTCTAGGGAGGTGAAACAATTCTACATCTTGATTTTAGTGATGGTACAAAAACCTGTACCAGTGATAAAATTTCAGAGCTATGCATAAAAAGAGTGCATATAAAGCTAATATATCAGATTATCATCTGTATTTTAGTAATACTTTATCAATATCAATTTTCTAGTATATATATATATAATAGCTATAATTACATATGCTACAATACAATACCATGCTGTTGCCCAGTTGCTGTGGAGATTTGTGATCTCCTCTACTTAAATACAAGTAGGTTTGGTAATGCAAACCATATATCAGCTGCCTGTCAACACTCAGGGGTGAAATGGGACAGAGGAGATGTCTCAACTAGACGTGCACTCTCCTCCATGCATCAGTCATTAACAACACCACTCAGGCAACTTAAAAGCCAGGAGTTGGCACTGTTTTAGAGACCTTGTCTGTACTTTCTTCTCTTTGTATTTTGCCATTGGTTCTTTTATATTAATTCATCCATTAAAATGGTAAAACCAAATGGAAAGTTGACAGCTACATTCAAATGAACAGGTAACAGTTTACAGAATCTCAGTCTTCGCCTTCTGTGCTGTAGAGGTATAGTGTGTGCTTGCAGTCTGTAGATACCAAGTTTTGTTGGAGTGCATTATAGTGTTATGGCACAGAAAGAACTGACATGATTATCTTAATTTTACTTAACAAAAAGAAAAAAGAACAAGCAACTAACTAGTTAGACTGAACACTTTGGGCTAGTGAGACAGAAAAAATAACATGCAGACAATTCTAGAACACATGATCTAAGAAGGACAATTCTACTTCTGGAAGGAACGGGACTGAATTTCCTGATCCTCCTTAAAGTCTGATAAATAAGATTCAATGTCAAGTTTCAAAAGAATAATTATTTTATTCTTGTTATAAATTCATACAAACATAAAAAAGAGAAAAGACTCTGCAAGTTAGAAGGACTGATATTTTATCATTTATGTCAAAATGATTTTATGTATTGAAAAAACCAAGTAGAGCCCTAAAACCTATAAAAAATATGTTAAAAATTTTGGATAAGACTGCCTTTCGCCAAAAGTATGTGAGTTTTTAAATAGAGTATTTAGATTTTGGATGGAGAAATGTAAGTATAGGCTAAATGAATGACTAATAAATAAGTAGATTATAAGAAGGGTTCATTGCTTATACTAAATCTTATTTTAGGTCTGCTCATTTTGTTACAAACAGCATTATTTTGTTCTTTTTAATGGCTGAGCAATTTCATTGTGGGGTTTCCCCAGTGGCTCCGTGGTAAAGAATCCACCTGCCAAGCAGGACACATGTGTTCAATTCCTGGCTCAGGAAGATCCTTGGAAAAGGAAATGGTTCCCCACTCCAGTATCTTGACTGGGAAATCCCATGGAAAGAGGAGCCTAGTGGGCTACAGTCCATGAATCCTAAGAGTCAGACACTACTTAGTG
This sequence comes from Bos javanicus, assembly GCF_032452875.1. Classification (NCBI taxonomy): domain Eukaryota; kingdom Metazoa; phylum Chordata; class Mammalia; order Artiodactyla; family Bovidae; genus Bos; species Bos javanicus. Next base: position 24,420,104 of record NC_083877.1, on the reverse strand, counting down.
ATTAAAGAACAACAATTGTACATAAGTAACACATTTTATTCATTCCTCTGTCATTTGAAAAGACCCTGATGCTGGGAAAGATTGAGGGCAGGAGGAGAAGGGGACAACAGAGGATGAGATGGTTGGATGGCATCACCAAGGGACATGGGTTTGCGTGGACTCCGGGAGTTGGTGATGGACAGGGCGGCCTGGCGTGCTGCGGTTCATGGGGTCTCAAAGACTCGGACACGACTGAACTGAACTGTCAAAGCACATTTCATTTTGCTGTAACCAAACACCAATAAAAATGTAAAACAAACAAACAAAAATCCTATATTAAATGGGATGGCAAAATTATTCTGTGGAATAATTATAAGTGAAAATCAACTTGTTTGTTTTTTAGTTCCACTCAGTTCAAACCTTTAAAATAATTGCTTTTGAAAAGGCCCCTTTCAGGCACAGCCTCCTTTAATTACCTGTGGGGGAAAAAAATTGACAAAGAAAGGTTTGTGGTGAGCTAGACTTTTTTCCTGTCTGTGCACAGACCGTGTTACCTATGAACACGACAAATCCCACTTCCTGTTTGAAGGAGTCACACGGGAACCGGATACTATGTATATGCGCTGCCAGGCACACAGACACCGAACTGTAAGCTTGAGGCAGAACTAGGCACATTTGTGCAGGGGAATCCATGCCTCATGCTGCTCTCCAGTCTGCCCTGGGTGTTCCTGGCCTTCATCTTCTCTGGTACGTATTCTAAAAGAGAAGCAAATATCTTATGATTTCAGCTTGGATTATTTTAGTCTAATTCCTATACTATTTTATTCACTGCTCCATCTCTGTTTTCTGATTTTCCCCACAGGATCCAGTGTAGCCCAGAGAGTTACTCAAGACCAGCCAGAGATTGCCAGTCAAGTTGGGGAGGTAGTCACACTGAGCTGTCAATATGAGACAATTCAGAGCCGTTACAACATTTATTGGTATAAACAACTTCCCAGTGGAGAGATGATTTACCTTATTGGTCAGGGTTCTTCTAGCCAGAATGCAAGGTATGGCCGCTACTCCATAAATTTTCAGAGATCACATAAATCCATCAGCCTCACGATTTCAGACGTACAGCTGGAAGACTCTGCAAAGTACTTCTGCGCTCTCTGGGAACTCACAGTGCTTGAAGTAATAGGAAAAGCTGAACAAAAACCCCAGAGCTTAATAAGAGACAGCCCGGCTGCTGCGGAACCCAGGCTGAAATACACACCTGCAGACCCCAGACAAGAAATGGTAGTCCTGTGGTTGCTTCATCTGTGGTCTGGATCAGAAGATTTAATTCTAAATAAAAGCTCCTTCTATGGCATTTGGAAGCAGGTGCCTAGAGTAACTTTCTACTGATACATTCTCCTTCTGAATTTTTGGCTTTAAATCAGCCACACAGAACATGTGCAAAAGTTGTCTAAATTTGAAAACTTGTCCCATAAAAATGTAGAATGGCAGTTTCACCTAAAGAGGCTCACATCACAAATCTGGATCTAGAAGCTGAAATTGTCATGAAAATCACCTCCTTAGTCCTTTCCCCTCAGACTTCGTGTTGGGGCACAATTGGAGGAGAACCACAAGTGATGTAGAGTAAGAGATAAGTTATAAGGATTAGAACATAGGCAATGGCTAGAGCTGGTGGAAGAGTCCATAAAAATGGTTATATTTGTATTTTGTGTTGAGTTTAATTCACTGTAAGTCAACTAGAGTAACATTTGTGAAGGAAAGTTGAATGTGGACACAAGCATGGAGAAACTGTGACATGTGTGGAAGTGTATGAGGACAAGGGAACCCACAAGACACATTAAAACTTGTCCGTCTCTTACCTCCTTCAGTCGCACAGTGGTGGGTGGCCTTCGGGAGAAGTGGATGCCATTTGCCATCATGCTACATGCACACTTGGTCCAATACAAAGAGAACATGAGTAAGAGATCCGATGGGAGGTAGAGGAGTTATGAGTCAATAATAAGTTGAACTATCAGATCATCAGCAACATTATGTATTGCCAGTCCCTGGAGCTCTGCACCAACCCACGGAACATAAAAATGTGGCTACACAAGTACCTTCCAAAACTTACACAAATCTCTTTCATGGCCAAGCCTAACCCAGAACAGAAAAGGGAAGCAAATTCAAGGAAATAGATTTCCAGATAGTTAAGGTGAAACAGTACAAAGCTACCATAATACCTTAACTAGTTACCTAGTATTCATCAGTACCTCCTTGAACAACACTACTTTTTAATAAGGACAACAGGAAAATTATGCTTCCTGTTAACATGATGTAATTATTTCTTCAATCAACCAAAGCAACCTATCTCCCTCAAAGAGAATACCAAGTATATTTATCCATTTAGGGGTGATGCTCTTTCCTCTGATAGCTGAATCAGAGGATTCATTGAATTCTTTAACTTGAATACTGAGATACAAAGAGATAAAAATTAACTTGCAGTAACACATTTTATGCTACTATAGGCAGGAAAACTGGAGATGGAAGTTAAAAATGGTTAATGTATACATAAATATATTCATATAAAATGAAAGTAATTTCATAACTATTATATTTTTTGTTATTGCAAATGGCCACAAGGTTGTAACTGGTATTTATAACTACCTCCTGCATTACCTATTCTGTAATCTCTGCTCATAGCAAGAATCTCCACTCACTGTTGTACTTAACTTCATATAAAACAAGCTGCTTATTCAGGAACAACACTATATGGAAAGTAATAAAGATGAATAAGGAATTCTGAAAGTCTACCTCTGTGGTTTTGGCAGAAGTTTGCAAAGCATTGAAGACAAATCCAAGTGTCCATTTTAGTGAGTAAAACTCTTACTAATACTCAGGGGAAGTTGATATGCTATATTCTGGGAAACATCATTAATAATGATACCTGACTTATCACAGGCAATAACAGTCACAAAAGGTAAGCATTTCTAAAGAAAACAAACATGTAAAAGTTTCAAGAGCTTCTTATGAGCATGCAAGTATATTTTAAAATTATTTTTGTTTGTTAAAAATCACTGCAAAGAGAGGGAAAAATCAAGGCCCGACTGGAAGGCTATGTATGCAATACACAGTCCTGAAAAAGGACTCAAATGCAGGATATATTAAAAGCGCATAAATCAATAAGAAGAGAAAATAGCTAGTAAAAATAGCAAAATCTTGGAGACCCAAATCAGAAATATTATATCCAACAGGTAGTAAACATGCAATATGACCTTGATTTTACTGTTTTTACAGAAACCAAGACCAAACCTCATCTGTTCCATCCGTGTGCTTTCAGCCTGAGTGTATCAATGTAGCTAGATGTATATGACACCAAAGGATAAGGAAAATAATGACTGTCTCCAGGAAAGGAAGTGATTAAGTAAATATCTTGGAAGCTTCCATTACTGAACTGATGTGTGGGGGGCGGGGGTGAGGTGCGGCGGGGAAAGTAGGTCACAAAGTGGACTTTGAAGGAAAGGTATTCTTTAGTAGAATAAAGAAAGTTGATATTTATTGAGCTTACTATAATATAGTAAGGCATGGGAAGAATTTACAATCCATTATCTAATTTCAGTGTTAAAACCCTATGAGACAGGTTTTATTGTTCCATTTCTTTCAATCTTTGAGAAGTGAGACATAACTTTTCTAACTGTGAAAAGTGTCCCAAATTTTATTGTCTTCCAGAGTGTACCATCTTAGAGGGCTCCTTAAGAGAAAGTTTGGGTATGGAGAAGGACATGGATCTAAGACAGAGCAGCTGGATGTCTCAGTGATGGTGACATTATACTAGTTTAAACTGGAAACTAAAGGCAACTAGAAAAGAAGATGGTAAACCTAGGTACAAATTGCCCCAGGATCAGTAGATGAGGAAATCATCCACTATCCAGTTAAGTGCTAAATGCTTTAACAAGTTTGTTAGTTGTAGTGGGCCTGGAAAAACAAGAGGCTACAGGAAAAGAAGAGATATCACTCCTTAAACACTCCAAGCATACTGTGTATCAAGACCTGTGCCCCTTGCCTTTGCCCTCTCTGCTGTGATGCTATCCCTCAAAACATTTACATGGTGCACCTCTGAAAACTCAAATGTCACACCTTTGTGAATGCTTTATCTTAATGTTACTATTTGCAATCCCAGAGAATCAGGCTCCAGCGACTGCGTACCAAGAGTGAAAGCTGAAGCACTGCCAGCTGGTGTCCTGCTAAATGTTTTGTGAGACTGACACTGGGCACCTTGCTGCCTTCTAGTGGTCATGGGTTAAACTGCGGGCAAACCCAGTCACTTGTACTCTGTGCCTGGAGAATCCCATGGACTGAAGAGCCTGAGTGGCTACAGTCCAAAGATTTCAAAGACTGAGAGGCTAAGCATGTACGCATGCACGCTAGTCACAGTAGGGGCTGCCAATGTTCAACCAAAGTCAGTAAACGTCTCAATGCAGAAATCATAGGAGAGAGATTTGGGACAACTGGCTGGTTTTTAATCTTTGCCTGCTGCTGCTGCTGCTTGCTGCTGCTGCTTGCTGCTGCTGCTGCTAAGTCGCTTCAGTCATGTCCGACTCTGTGCGACCCCATAAACGGCAGCCCATCAGGGTCCCCCATCCCTGGGATTCTCCAGGCAAGAACACTGGAGTGGGTTGCCATTTCCTTCTCCAATGCATGAAAGTGAAAAGAAAAAGTGAAGTCGCTCAGTCGTGTCCGACTCTTAGCAACCCCATGGACTGCAGCCTAGGTTCCTCCATCCATGGGATTTTCCAGGCAAGATTACTGGCCAGATGTGAAAATTATTGACTTCAAATTGCAAATATTGGGTTGGCCAAAAAGTATATTCATGTTTTCTTGTAACATCTTACATGCTATGATTTTGGCTGGCAAGTAATAGGCTGCCTTGGAAAGGAAGCTCAGAATTATTGCACAAAGGGTTGTTTTCTTTTTCCCTTCTTCTTCTGCTAAGTGAAATAGTTTCTACTGCTCTGTCCTTTCTTGTAGTATAGTATAGAAATATTCTGAGAATGGGAGCAAGACCCAAAACCGGGGAAAAAACTAAGCAAACACTGCTTAGTATACTCACTTCAACAACATCTCAATCTCTCAATATAACACCCTAATGAACTGATTTTCCCTGAACAGTAAGAACATGATAGACCATGGAACCTTATGAAAAATACATGAAATCTACCATTTAAACTGCCAAATATACCTCAAAAAATATTAAGCTCTATCTTGTGGAGAGACTCCTTTGCAATTTGAGAGTCTGGCTCCCCAGTCCTCAGCGTTCCGTGCGTTGCCTGTAGCTGACTGAGAGCGCACGCTGGGGCAGTGCTGTGCGAGGCGATTTTCAGGTGTGTTCTCACTCGGTTCTTATCCTAACCCTTCAAGTTGGGTCCACACTACTTTAGGGAGGCAGTGTAATAGTGCTTGAGATGGAAGAGTTGGCTTATGTTTCCAGACCTATCACTCATTAGTTGAGTGATCTTGGAGTATCACTTAATTATTTTTATGCTTCAGTTTCCTCATATCTGTAAGGTGGATATTGATAGAATCTACCATGCAGGGTTCTTAGGAGAAGTGAATGAGATGATGAATGCCACTGTGAGCCCAGTGCCCAGCAGAAGGATACTGACTATTCACAGAAATGGAAATTGAACATGAGAGAGGTTCAATACCTTGCCTGGTGTGCAGAGCAAGGGTCAGAGTGGAGCCCTCCCTCCATACCTTACTTAGAGCACAAGCCTTTCCTTATCCCAAGAGTAACTCTCTATCTTAATACAGTATTGTATTGTCCTTGAAGTGCTTATCCAGTGCAATGGGTGCTGTGCTGGTTTGATTCTTGATCGGGGAGCTAAGATCCCATATGCCTTGTCCCCACCCCCCCAAAAAATTAAAAAAACCCGGAAGCAATATTGTAAGAAATTCAATAAAGTCTTTAAAAATGATTGACATCAAGAAAATTCTTTTTTAAAAAAGAAAAATCAACAAGTAGACTCCTATTATTGTTAAAACATATAACCTCTGACATTTAAAACATTTACAGAATATCATTAACGTAGGGGCATGACAAATTCCAAACACAATATGCTCCATACCAGATAGATAAGTGTTCTAATTCTTACTATGCCACTTCCCTGATATTTCACCTTGAGTTAATCACCCAAACTCTTTGAGCTATTTGTTATTTGTAAGTTAGGAATAATAGTATCTGTATTGTGTGACTTTCATATTAGAATAATGTACATGAAGCAAAGGAAAATTCAGCACATTATGTGGGTGAATATTTCTATTTGGGGAATTTGAAAGTTTTAAAAATTTTGTTTAAAATACGTATAAAGATTCTTAATCAAAACAGGATTCATGTCACATATTACCATCCCACTCTCTGAAGGTGAATAGTAGCAGTCCATGATTAAGCAGCCCACTTCTGAAAGGTTGTCAGTTCTCTTTGTATAGTGAGCTCATCTCAATGTTTGTGAAGTTGGTCTCAAGAAAGCAGTGTTTGATTCCTCATTTTGAACCACAGACAACTGATTCTAGGGCAGAAATGGTTGGTGTGTTTTTAGCACATGTATGTGGTCTTGTCTCTGATTGGTTGGGCATCCAGGTACAGAAACGTATTTTCTGAAGCAGCATGTTTCACAGATCTAGGCTGCAGAACGTTCCTCTCCTGAGGATACCTGATCAAGATAAATGGAGAGGAACACTTTACTAGCCTCATGGCTGATCCTGTGGCTTCATCTTGGCCATAAGTCCTGGGGCTGCTGAAGACATTCTGAACAGTCTGGGGTGGTGATGGGGAAGGAGGGAGATGCAGTCAGGCACCTCAAGATTCAAATATTTGGGAATGTGTGAAAGCAATGAACACTGTAGAGAAATCAGTTTCTATGTGTGACCTTATCTTTCTGAACAGGAGTGAGCAGCCTCTTGACTGTGGAACAGCGTCCTCCCTTGCTGTGGGTTCAGGAAGGAGAAAGCACCAATTTTACCTGCAGTTTCCCTTCCAGCTCTTTCTATGCTTTACACTGGTACGGATGGGAACCTGCAAAGAGCCCGAAGAACTTGTTTGTAATAAGTGTAAATGGGGATGAAAAGAAGCAAGGACGAGTGAGAGTCACTCTGAATACTAAGGAGGGCTACAGCTCCATGTACCTCAGAGGATCCCAGCCTGAAGACTCAGCCACATACCTCTGTGCCTCCACATAGTGCCCCTCAGCCCTCTGCAGCCCATACCCAAACCTGTGCCTGCTGCTGCTCTGGGACCAGCATTGACAAAGAGCCATTGTTTGGAGGAAAAGGGAAATTCAATGAATGACAGTGTTTTTGTAATCAGGGGGAAATGCAGACATAGATAAACAAGCATTCCAGTCACTGTAGCTTCCTCGACTAACTGGACTGTTCCTAAACATCACTAATCTCCACTGCCACTAGGATACTGGCCATATCATTAATTCCAATTCCTAGGCTCCTCTTTCCCTGTGATTACAAGTAAACTAGATAGTTTTCAAACCTATCTAAAATAATGTGGTTATACCTGGGTAATATTTACCCCTCACTATTGCTACATCCTAAGAGCTAGTCTTTATGGTATTTCCTTATGTGCATGAATGTAATATGGGGATATGCTGTCTCACACATCTGGCATGGAAGTCTGCATGTTTTATACCAGAACAGTCAATTCTGTCTCATTTAACTCATTGGAGATTTTGGTTTTGCTTTGGTTCAAACTTCCCACTACATGGACTTCTGTATGTCATTTCTTTACTATGTGGCTGTTTGCATTTTGAAAAATTGCTGTGAATTCTGGAAGAAGCATTGATAGGGGAAATTCACTACTAAACTTGGTCTCTCCCCCAGTTTATATTGTAATTGTGATTAATGAATAAGTAAGGGAACTCTAGGATCTGAGTTTCTTATTTAGTAATTTCCAGGTATATGAAGCTGATGAATTATCTGATCCTGTGCTCATTTTTCAGATTTCCAAATAGCCCACCAGTTTAATACCATATTGGGCTTCTCTGATGGCTCAGATGGTAAAGAATCTGTCTACAATGCAGAAGAGCCATGTTCGATCCCTGGGTCAGGAAGATCCCCTGGAGGAGGGAATAGCTGCCCATATGCTTGCCTGGATAATTCCATGGGCAGAGGAGCCTGGTGGGCTATAGTCCACGGGGTCACAAAGAGTTGAACACAACTGAGTGACTAACACTTTCACTTAATACCGCATTGGTGATTTGCTGCTGCTTAGTCGCTTCAGGTGTGTCTGACTCTGAGCTATGGACACTATGGATGGTAGCCTGCCAGGCTCCTCTGGCAGAGGCTGCTAATTCTGGGGTCTTTCTGGGGTTTGTCAACATGAATTAACTTGCTTCTGGGCCTCTTCATCTTATAGCTTGTGTTTTCAGGTTTCTCCCCTGGAGAATCCCAGGGATAGGGGAGCCTGGTGGACTGCTGTCTATGGGGTCACACAGAGTCGGACACGACTAAAGCGACTTAGCAGCAGCAGCAGCAGCAGCCCCACCATACACATCAGTAATTAATATCCAGCCTCTGTCCAGCCTCCTGAATTACGTTGTTATTGTGCTCTCTCTCTTTCATAAATTTATATTTTAAAAAATCTGTTAGTGTCATTATGTTTAGGAAAGATAATATATATTATAAAAACAATACTGGTTTGCATACAAACCCCTCAGACCAAAACTATCTAAGAGACATTCATGTGAAAGATTTCTTTGTCAAAGATCATTCACAAGGCAGTAATGAATCTATTTGTCCATCAGATTGCAAATGGTTGAATCTGTTTTGCTATATGCATGTGCATAGAACTGAAAGGTAGAGCACAGAAGTGACTGAGGTGAACCTGTAGTTCATTGTACAATAGTGTTGATGGAATTAAACAACATGCAAAAAAAGAGCTGCTGGTCAACTTCCCAAACTGGATCTTCAACATTATGGGCATAAAGATCAATGGAAGAAATTTCTAATACTATCAGTGAAGACCCTCTGTTTTAGCTAACCCTGAATTGGTAGAAACAAAAAGCACAGAGAAAAAGCAAGGACAAAATTTGTCTGTACTGTGTGTTGCTGCAACACAGTGCTTCATGTATTTTTCATACCAAAGAACATATAGAAACTGATTACATTTGTACAGCACTTCAATATAGAATGCTGCTTGAAAGGACCTGTGATTCCACATTCCCTGGGTTCTTCCTCACCTTAGGAGGTAAGGAGATAAAGCACTTTCCACACAGGTAATCAATTCCTGGATGCAGAGGCACATAATTTGGAAAATCTATTCTTATAAACCTGGGGAAAATGCAAACCTGGAAGTGAGATTCCTTAAAAAATACCTGTGTCTTTATGAAAGTCATATACAACCAAGAAAACATGCACCAAACTTTTCAGTTTCTTTGGGTTCTCACATGGATTTGAAATTGAAAATATTCTGTTGTGTTAGTTACAGAGCTACAGATCCGACCTCTTAAATAGTCTCTCATTTTTTAAAGTCACATGGAGTGAGAAGAATGAGTGAAATATAAACATCAAATTGAACAAGGAAAGCTCACATCTCCCTGTTTACTGTAGGGCCCCAACATGAGCAACCAACCACCTGCTCCTGTTCTGTGGGGCCCAAGGCTCTCATTACACCTGAGCTGCTGCTGCTGCTGCTGCTACTGCTGCTAAGTCGCGTCAGTCGTGTCTGACTCTGTGGGACCCCATAGATGGCAGACCACCAGGCTCTCCCGTACCTGGGATTCTCCAGGCAAGAACACTGGAGTGGGTTGCCATTGCCTTCTCCAGTGCATGAAAGTGAAAAGCCAAAGAGAAGTCTCTCAGTTGTGTCCAACTCTTAGCAACCCCATGGACTGCAGCCCACCAGGCTCCTCCATCCATGGGATTTTCCAGGCAAGAGTACTGGAGTGGTTTGCCATTGCCTTCTCTGATCACACCTGAGCAACACCAGCTAATCTTCTGTGCTAAGGCAGGAGCACTCAGACCACACGTGAAATGAAGTTTGGTGAAACAGATGTTTCAGGTCCAGCTCTTAGAGACAATCAGAAATTAGAGAGAGGAAAAACACATTTCATTTTTGCTAATATCTCACAAGTCTTCAACAGGATTCTCTTCATGGGCTTTAGTGTCATCGCATTTTGCTGCACAACAAACCACCTCAAAACTTACTGTTTAATTATCTCATGATACCTCTGCTCCATGCAGTGAAAGGGGGCTCAATTGCACTGGAATCCCTCAATTTACTCACTTAATTAGTGGGGTTGACTGGAAGCTGAGGCTCAACTGAAATCTCAGAGGCCCGGGCTCATCTCTTCTTCAGACATTCTCAGAAGCGACCATGGCCCTTACATGTGATCTCTCTCTGTGATTCTGAGGGAAGCTGGGCAGCTTACACTGTGCCTCGGGGCTTCCAAAATTGCAGAAGTGTCAACAGCCAAAGAGTCGCCACCTTTCGCCTCAGAACTGGCATGATGTTAACTTCTGCTCATCTGTTTACTACAGTAAGTCATGCAGCCAGCCTGGACTCAGTGTGTGCAGGGGCTACACAAGGTCCCAGATATCAGGGAGCAAGGATCACTGAAGGTACCTTTGGCCACTAGATTCCATGTGAGCTGATAGAATAAATACATTCCTTGTGGCAAACTGGCACCAGAGTGCTAATGAAGCACATAGACCTTAATAGTCATCAAGGTCACGTCAGTTTACTTCTCAAATAGCACCCACACCCACTTCCTCATCTCTATACTCCTTGCAGCTCCCCTAATCCAAGCACTTAGCACCTCTGACTTGGATAACTGCAAAGGCCGCTTCACTCTCTTCCTGCCTTTATTCTCAACTCTTCGGCTCTGACTCCTACATGACCACAGAGTTTATATATATATATATATATATATATATATATATATATATATATATATGAGAAGGAAATGGCAACCCACTCCAGTATTCCTGCCTGGGAAATCCCATGGACAGAGGAGCCCGATGTGCTGCAGTTCATGGGGTCAATAAGAATTGTACATGACTTAGCTACTGAACAACAATAACAATAACTGAATAACAATAGCAACAATAATAACAACAATAACATAAAATTAGTTCGCTTCCTGCTCATCTTTGGATAATGAGGAACCATTAGAAATTGTAAAGATCAGGTTTTATATTAAGAATTACAAGGCAATGTACAATTTTTCCCTGAGTTACTTCTAGTTTTCTCATTCACCCTTTTCTGCCTCATACTCTAGATGTACATCAGCCACATTAAAATAAAACCATTTATGCTGGTATTAAGCTTTTTCCTTAATCTGAACTTTTGTGGATGTTGTCCTCTGTGGTCAGAATAGTTTTTCCCAGGTACTTGTGTAAAACACATATATGTTCTCAACCCTTACAGCCGAGTTCAAGCAACATTACTTCTTATGTGAAATCATAGAGGATAATATTGCTAACTTTTAATTATAAATATTCTTGGATCTGGTCCCCTCTTAAGATGGTTTGACAGGAATATTTGTTACTGAGGGCTATCTTATATTTATATTCATTCAAATTGTTTCCTATGAGGCATGAAGAGATTCCTTTAAGTCCACAAACCAAAGCACGGTCAGTTTCCCTTCTTTTCATTTAGCAAATATGTCCTTCACAGCACAAGACCCAGAGATAGGCTATAGCAAATACAATGGTGTAAGTTGGGAAAGGGCAATCTTCTCCAGTGGGTAACTATTTTGTCTTGGTTTACATTCTTCTGTGTAAACTGTGGCAGGGCTCCTGATCTGCATGAAGACGAGGGCACTTTTAAAGCATCCCTAAGTGATGCTCCAGACCCATTGCTCTTTTAGGGTGGAGGTGGAGCCTTCATCAACATAGCATTGCTAGATTTGTCTTCATTTGGGGGTCCAAATTCAACATGGCTGAAAAGGAAAAGTTATCCCAATTATGTGCATTTCAAATAACTTTGTGAGAACCCCAGGGTTAGTAGAAGGAAAGAAATCTTAAAAATTAGGGCAGAAATAAATGAAAAGAAACAAAACAGACCATAGCAAAAATCAACAAAGCCAAAAGCTGGTTCTTTGAAAGGATAAATAAAATTGACAAACCATTAGCCAGACTCATCAAGAAACAAAGGGAGAAAAATCAAATCAATAAAATTAGAAATGAAAAAGGACAGATCACAATAGACAACACAGAAATACAAAGGATCATAAGAGACTACTAGCAGCAATTATATGCCAATAAAATGGACAATGTGGAAGAAATGGACAAATTCTTAGAAAAGTACAACTTTCCAAAACTGGACCAGGAAGAAATAGAAAATCTTAACAGACCCATCACAAACATGGAAATTGAAACTGTAATCAGAAATCTTCCAGCAAACAAAAACCCAGGTCCAGATGGACTCACAGCTGAATTCTACCAAAAATTTAGAGAAGAGCTAACACCTATCCTACTCAAACTCTTCCAGAAAATTGCAGAGGAAGGTAAACTTTCAAACTCATTCTATGAGGCCACCATCACTGTAATACCAAAACCTGACAAAGATGCCACAAAAAAAGAAAACTACAGGCCAATATCACTGATGAACATAGATGCAAAAATCCTTAACAAAATTCTATCAAACAGAATCCAACAACATATTAAAAAGATCATACACCATGACCGAGTGGGCTTTATCCCAGGGATGCAAGGATTCTTCAATATCCGCAAATCAACAAATGTAATACGCCACATTAACAAATTGAAAAATAAAAACCATATGATTATCTCAATAGATGCAGAGAAAGCCTTTGACAAAATTCAACATCCATTTATGATAAAAACTCTCCAGAAAGCAGGAATAGAAGGAACATACCTCAACATAATAAAAGCTATATATGACAAACCCACAGCAAACATTATCCTCAATGGTGAAAAATTAAAAGCATTTTCTCTAAAGTCAGGAACAAGACAAGGGTGCCCACTTTCACCATTACTATTCAACATAGTTTTGGAAATTTTGGCCACAGCAATCAGAGCAGAAAAAGAAATAAAAATAATCCAAATTAGAAAAGAAGAAGTAAAACTCTCACTGTTTGCAGATGACATGATCCTCTACATAGAAAACCCTAAAGACTCCACCAGAAAATTACTAGAACTAATCAATGATTATAGTAAAGTTGCAGGATATAAAATCAACACACAGAAATCCCTTGCATTCCTATACACTAATAATGAGAAAATAGAAAGACAAATTAAGGAAACAGTTTCATTCACCATTGCAACAAAAAGAATAAAATACTTAGGAATATATCTACCTAAAGAAACTAAAGACCTATATATAGAAAACTATAAAACACTGGTGAAAGAAATCAAAGAGGACACTAATAGATGGAGAAATATACCATGTTCATGGATTGGAAGAATCAATATAGTGAAAATGAGTATACTACCCAAAGCAATTTATAGATTCAACGCAATCCCTATCAAGCTACCAACGGTATTCTTCACAGAGCTAGAACAAATAATTTCACAATTTGTATGGAAATACAAAAAACCTCGCATAGCCAAAGCAATCTTGAGAAAGAAAAATGGAACTGGAGGAATCAACCTGCCTGACTTCAGGCTCTACTACAAAGCCACAGTTATCAAGACAGTATGGTACTGGCACAAAGACAGAAATATTGATCAATGGAACAAAATAGAAAGCCCAGAGATAAATCCACACACATATGGACACCTTATCTTTGACAAAGGAGGCAAGAACATACAATGGATTAAAGACAATCTCTTTAACAAGTGGTGCTGGGAAAACTGGTCAACCACTTGTAAAAGAATGAAACTAGAACACTTTCTAACACCATACACAAAAATAAACTCAAAATGGATTAAAGATCTAGACATAAGACCAGAAACTATAAAACTCCTACAGGAGAACATAGGCAAAACACTCTCTGACATACATCACAGCAGGATCCTCTATGACCCACCTCCCAGAATATTGGAAATAAAAGCAAAAATAAACAAATGGGACCTAATTAAACTTAAAAGTTTCTGCACAACAAAGGAAACTCTAAGCAAGGTGAAAAGACAGTCTTCAGAATGGGAGAAAATAATAGCAAATGAAGCAACTGACAAACAACTAATTTCCAAAATATACAAGCAACTCCTATAGCTCAATTCCAGAAAAATAAATGACCCAATCAAAAAATGGGCCAAAGAACTAAATAGACATCTCTCCAAAGAAGACATCCAGATGGCTAACAAATACATGAAAAGATGCTCAACATCACTCATTATCAGAGAAATGCAAATCAAAACCACAATGAGGTACCATTTCACACCAGTCAGAATGGCTGTGATCCAAGTCTACAAGCAATAAATGCTGGAGAGGGTGTGGAGAAAAGGGAACCCTCTTACACTGTTGGTGGGAATGCAAACTAGTACAGCCACTATGGAGAACAGTGTGGAGATTCCTTAAAAAACTGGAAATAGAACTGCCTTATGATCCAGCAATCCCACTGCTGGGCATACACACTGAGGAAACCAGAATTGAAAGACACCTGTACCCCAATGTTCATCGCAGCACTGTTTATAATAGCCAGGACATGGAAGCAACCTAGATGTACATCAGCAGATGAATGGAAAAGAAAGCTGTGGTACATATACACAATGGAGTATTACTCAGCCATTAAAAAGAATACATTTGAATCAGTTCTAATGAGATGGATGAAACTGGAGCCTATTATACAGAGTGAAGTAAGCCAGAAAGAAAAACACCAATACAGTATACTAATGCATATATATGGAATTTAGAAAGATGGTAACAATAACCCTGTATGTGAAACAGCAAAAGAGACACTGATGTATAGAACAGTCTTTTGGACTCTGTGGGAGAGGGAGAGTGTGGGATGTTTTGGGAGAATGGCATAGAAACATGTATAATATCATATGTGTAACGTGTCACCAGTCCAGGTTCGATGCACGATACTGGATGCTTGGGGCTGGTGCACTGGGACGACCCAGAGGGATGGTATGGGGAGGGAGGAGGGAGGAGGGTTCAGGATGGGGAACACGTGCATACCTGTGGCAGATTCATTTTGATATATGGCAAAACCAATACAATATTGTGAATTTAAAAAAAAAAAAAAAAGAACTTTGTTAACTCATGGGATTTTCCTTTTCCATTACATCCAAAACCTGCTACTCTTTCTGTTTCTATATATAAAGTAATTCAGATTCAGATTTACTTTTGACTTTAAAGAAGTTTTGAGATGTCTACCATTTATATAACTGCATGGCAATACTTCAAAGACATTAAGCATCCTATAGTGAGCTGGAGGGCGGGCCCCGAAAGATACATTCACATCCTAATCCACGGAAACTTTGAATGTGAACTTATTTAACAAAGAAACTTTTCAAATGTAATTGAGAAAAGGGTATCAAAATCCAATCATACTGGATTATCTTGGTGGGGCCTCAATCCAGTGACAAGTGTCCTTTTAAGAGACACACAGGTGAGAAGTCCTTGTGAGGTCTTCTCGATGGAGGAAAAGGTTGGAGGTATACAGTCACTAGCAAAGGAGGACCTGGAGCCACCAGAAGCCAGAAGAGGCAAGGAAGAATTCTCTCCTAGACCATTTAGAAGGAGTATGTTCCTGCTGACACCTTGTTTTCAGACTTCTGACCTCCAGCTTGTAGGGAACCAATTCTTGTTTTTTGGAGCCATCAAATTTGTGATAATTTGTAATGGTAGAACAAGGGCTACTGGGGCTAACACAGTTTTCCAAAGGTAACATTTCTGAATATCTACAAGCAACTCCTGATAGTTTGCATTCATGGAAGGGCATTTTTTAATTACTTTAAAGAGTAATTAATTAAATTGCTCTTTGGGGCATTTGCATTCAAATTCTCATATAAGTAAACATACACATTTATTTATCATTCAACAAATGTTTGAGTAACCACTATTTACCAGGTATTACTGTATCCCAAAGAAAGGCAATGCCAAAGAATGTTCAAACTACTGCACAATTGCACTCATCTCACACGCTAGTAAAGTAATACTCAAAATTCTCTAAGCCAGGCTTCAGCAATATGTGGACCATGAACTTCTAGTTGTTCAAGCCAGTTTTAGGAAAGGCAGAGGAACCAGAGACCAAATTGCCAACATTTTCTGGATCATCAAAAAAGCAAGAGAATTCCAGAAAAACATCTATTTCTGCTTTATTGACTATGCCAAAGCCTTTGACTATGTGGATCACAATAAACTGGAAAATTCTGAAAGAGATGGGAATACCAGACCACCTGACCTGCCTCTTGAGAAACCTGTATGCAGCTCAGGAAGCAACAGTTAGAACTGGGCATGGAACAATAGACTGGTTCCACATAGGAAAAGGAAAACATCAAGGCTGTATATTGTCACCCTGCTTATTTAACTTATATGCAGAGTACATCATGAGAAACTCTGGGCTGGAAGAAGCACAAGCTGGTATCAAGATTGTCGGGAGAAATATCAATAACCTCAGATATGCCGATGACACCACCCTTATGGCAGAATATGAAGAGGAACTCAAAAGCCTCTTGATGAAGGTGAAAGAGGAGAGTGAAAAAGTTGGTTTAAAACTCAACATTCAGAAAATGAAGGTCATGGCATCCGGTCCCATCACTTCATGGGAAATAGATGGGGAAACAGTGGAAACAGTGTCAGCCTTTATTTTTGGGGCTCCAAAATCACTGCAGATGGTGACTGCAGCCACGAAATTAAAAGACGCTAACTTCTTGGAAGAAAAGTTATGACCAACCTGGATAGCATATTGAAAAGCAGAGACATTACTTTGCCAACAAAGGTCCGTCTAGACAAGGCTATGGTTTTTCCAGTGGTCGTGTGTGGATGTGAGGGTTTGACTGTCAAGAAAGCTGAGAGCCGAAGAATTGCTGCTTTTGAACTGTGGTGTTGGAGAAGACTCTTGAGAGTCCCTTGGAGTTCAAAGAGATCCAACCAGTCCATTCTAAACGAGATCAGCCCTGGGTGTTCTTTGGAAGGAATGATGCTAAAGCTGAAACTCCAGTACTTTGGCCACCTCATGTGAAGAGTTGACTCATTGGAAAAGACTCTGATGCTGGGAGGAATTGGGGGCAGGAGGAGAAGTGAATGACAGAGGATGAGATGGCTGGATGGCATCACTGACTCGATGGACGTGAGTCTGAGTGAACTCCGGGAGTTGGTGATGGACAGGGAGGCCTGGCGTGCTGCGATTCATGGGGTCGCAAAGAGTCAGACACAACTGAGCGACTGAACTGAACTGAACTGTATCAGCAATTTTTGATCCAGTCACAGAGGGGCAGCATCTGCAAACATAGACACTCCGTGGGGAAGATGGGTGGGTAATGTGGTGGTAAGTGATGGGCTGTCTCAAACTGCAGTCACTCCTTTCTTTTTTATTTCCCAAAGGCAGTCTAGACCAGGTTTCTATAGGTCTGGAAGAAGCTGATACAAGGGAAACCCTTTTAGGAGCACGCAGACTCAGCAACTCTTTCTGAAGAGGATGAAAAGGGAGATGCTACTGTTACCACCAGTGTTGATCTTATGGATACAAATATCACGTGAGTTTGGGGTTTCCCTGATTGCTCCTAGAAAATTCATCACAGCGGAATCTTATCTGCAGGCAACTGTAGGAGTGGGATTTTCTGATTGAGAGCAGGATGTTGAGGAAAAAAATGAAAACTAAAAAGTGGGAGATAGAGTTGTGGAGAGAGACATGGAAAGAAGGAAAAAATACACAAGAAGAATGAGAGACCATGACAGCTGAGAGAATAAACATCTAATCAGACTTTCTCTGTTACTTCCCTCTGTTTTCCTGAACAGAAATGAATAAATAACAGATAAAGCATTTTCCTGAATTCTTGCTTCTGCAAGAAGGAGAGAACTTCATCAGGTACTGCAATTCCTCAAGCATTTAAAGCAGCTTACAGTGGTATAAGCAGAGGCCTGGGGGCAGTCCTGTCCTCTTGATGATGTTAGCTAAGGGTGGAGAAGTGAAGGCGCAGCAGAGACAGACAGGTTGGCTTGGAGAGTCCAGACAGCACAGCTCCCTGCACCTCACGGCTGCCCAGCTCTCAGACGCATAAACCTACTTCTGTGCGGGGCACAGTGCTCTGGAAGCACCTGCTGTCTGTCCCCAAACCTCACTGTGGGCTCCAGGGGTTGCTCCTCCTCATCTCTCCTTAGAGCAGGGGCCACAGAAAGCTGAAGTCATGATGTCTATGAAGAAATTGAAGTTTTAATTAAAAAAAATCCCCAGACTCAGTGTCACTGAAGAATTCTGTCAAACACTGAAGAAGAATTAGCATGAATTATACACAGTTTCTTTCTTTTTTTTTTTACTAAAATCTTTATTGAACTTCTACTACTTAAACATTGCTTGTGCTATGCTCAAAGATCTTTTTTTAATGTTTTTAAATTTTTTTTTTAATTTTAATTTAATTTTATTTTTAAACTTTACAATAGAAAGAAAGTAATTCTTCATTCATTTTTTGAGGCTAATATTACCCTAATGCCAAAATCAGACAAAGACCATAAAGAACTGAAAAGTACAGGGAAATATCTTTTATCTAGAAGATAGACACAAATTTCTTAAAATATTTCAGCAAGTAAAATTCATTGATATGTAAATTGAGTAATATACCAAGCACAAATGTAATTTCTTTCAAGGGTGCAAGACACTTTAATATTGAAAATCAATGCATGGAATTTACCATTTTACCAGGGTAGAAAAGAAGAATCATATCATCATATTACTCTAGTCAGAAAAAAAGGATTTGCAAAAATTCAGTAGTCAATTATGGTGAAAACTCTGAGAATCACAAGAATAGTGCGGAATTTCCTCGATAGCTAATGGTATTCTTACTAATAAAAGACTATAATTTTCTCTAAGAAAGAGGAAAAAAACCAGAGTGTCCATTCTTGTCACTCTTTTGGTACAGTGCTAGATTTTGGAGCAAGAAATAAAGAAAGTAGATGTAATGATCTTATAGAGTTGAAAAAAGAAGTAAAACTGCCACTATTTGCTGGTAACATGACTATCTATGTAGAAAATCCAAGGAATATACCCCTAAATTTATATTAGGGAAATCCAAATTAAAACTACAAAGAGATAACACTTCACATATATCATAAGGGCTAAAATTAAAAATACTGACAATACCAAGTTCTGGCAAGGATGCAAAGAAGTTGGATCACTCATGCATTGCTGGTGGGTTTATGGCTCAGTCATTCTAGAAGAGTCCAAGAATTTCAAATACACTTAAATATTCACTTGCTGAATTCTTAATACTGCAATTCAACCAGTGATCTTCACTGAATGAACAGATAAATATTCTATAGTACATTCATGCAATGAAATATTATTTATACATTATTTATACATTATACATTATTTATACATCTTTCTCAACTTCAATTTATTTTGCAATAAATTATTTTAAGTTGAAACAATAGGAAGTCAAAAGTTCATTTAATATGGGAAGGAAATCTAAAAAAGAATAGAGATATATCTGTACATGTAAAACTGATTCACTTTGCTGCACTGCATAAACTAACATTGTAAAGCAACTATACTCCAATAAAAATCAATTAAAATTAAAAAAAAAGAAAATCCATCCAATATATTTAAGCTAGCTTCCCTTAAATGTGGCCAATACTTGCATTAGCCTACAGTTGGGAAAAAAAATCATCTCACACAGTCTATTTTATACTAAAATGATAGAAATCTTATGCAATGTATTGAATACTGTACTGAAAGTGAAAATCAGGATGGTTATATGGGTATGAAATGGCTGTAAAGGTGTTAGTTGTTTACACTCATTATTTTGAGGCTGGCTAGGAGCTCAGCTCACTCTTGCTGCCTAGAATCACCAGGAAACATAATACTGCATGTTGCTAGCTCAGGAAAAGATAACATTTCAATATTCCAAATATGGTTTCTACTGAATGCATACCACTTTCTCACTACTGTAAAGTCAAAAATCCTAAATTGAATTATCCTAAATTAAGTTTGGGACAGTCTGTAATGATTAAAAGGTAAAGATTATTAATATATGCCATAGTCTAGATGGATCTCAGGATGTTATGCTGAGTAAAAAAATCAATCTCAGAAGCTACATGGTATATGATTATACTTATTGGATTATTATGACTGTATACGTAGTGTGATTCTACTTATACAACATTCTTAACAGGACAAAAAAAGATGAAAGGTATCAGCAGTGACCTGGTTTGTAAAGAATTGCAGGCCTCAGGAGGGTGTACAAAGAGAGGTTTTTTTAGAGAGATGGAGCAACTCTATATCATGATTTTAATGGTGGGACCAAGAGCCTATACATGTGATAAAGTTTCACAGAGCTATGCATCAAAACCAGATTGCATATAAAACTGATGTATCAGATTGCGATCTGTATTTTAATAAAATTTTGGCAATATCAATTTCCTGGTACGTATATGTATTATTATATTAGCATATATATTTTAGAATATCAAGCTGCTCTTCAGGCTGTTGTGGCCTTTGTGGTCTCTTCTGCTTAGTTACAAATAATTGGAAACCAGGACATCAGCAGATTTCAGGGATTTTCAAGGGTTGTGGAGGTGGGGATGGTCTGCAAAGTAAGTTCTTTAGGGCTATGGAATGATTCTGAATCTTAATTTTAGTGGTAGGAACAAGAACCTACAAATGGGATAAATTTCGCAGCTATGCATAAAAAGGTGGATATAAAAACATGTGATATATATAATAAAATGATAAATATAATATAATGATACATATAATATATGCATTATCATTCTGCTCCCCAGACTGCTCTGGGCATTTGTGGTCTCTCCTGCTTCCTTGTAAACAATTAGAAACCAGGACATCAGCTGCCTGTCACTCAGAGTTGAAATGGGTCAGAAGAGTAGATGGTTCAACTACATATAAACTCTCCTCCTTGCATCACTCATTAATGAGTTCTTTTGACCTTAAATTTTAAGAACTGACACTGCTTTGGAGACTGTGTCTATACTTCCTTTTCTACTTGCTTATTTGCTTTTGGTTCTTTTAAATTAATTTATCTATTAAGATGATCAAACTAAGTGGAAGATTGACAGACACATACTTCATGATCATGCACAGTATACAAAACTTCAGTCATCAACTTCTGTGGTATTGACATATACTAAGTGTTTGAATGGGACTCGAAATGGTCAGTTTTCATTCCAGTCCCAAAAAGGGCAATGCCAAAGATTGTTCAAACTACTATGCAATTTTGCTCATTTCACACGCAAGTAAGGTTATGCTTAAAATCTTTTAAGCTAGGTTTCAGCAGTGTGTGAACCAAGAACTTCCAGATGTACAGGCTGGATTTCAAAGAGGCAGAGGAACCAGAGATCAAGTTGCTAACATTCATTGGATCATGGAGAAAGCAAAGGAATTCCAGAAAAGCATCTACTTCTACTTCATTGACTACACTAAAAATTTTGTGTGGATAACAACAAATTGTGGAACATTCTTAAAGTGATGGAAATACCAGCCCACCTTACTTGTCTTCTGAGAAACCTGTATGCAGGTCAAGAAGCAACAATTAGAACCAGACATGAAATAATGGACTGGTTCCAAATTGGGAAAGGAGTCTTTCAAGGATGTATTGTCAGCCTGCTTATTTAATTTATATGCCAAGTACAACATGTGAAATACCAGGCAGGATGAATCACAAGCTGGATTCAAGATTGCTGGGAGAAATTAAAAAACCTAAGATATGCAGAAGATACCACTCTAATGGGAGAAAATGAAGAGGAACTGAAAGGGCTTTTTGATGAGTGTGAAAGAGGAGAGTGAAAAAGCTTCCTTGAAACTCAACACTCAAAAATCTAAGATCATGGCATCTGGTCCCATCACTTCATGGCAAATAGAAGGGGAAAAAGTAGAAGCAGTGACAGATTTTATTTTCTTGGGCTCCAAAATCCCTATGGACAGTGGCTGCAGCCATGAAATTGAAAGATGCTTGCCCTGTCGAAGAAAAGATATGACAAACCTGCAGGTGGGCTAAGTCACTTCAGTCGTGTCTGGCTCTGCATCCCTATGAACCGTAGCCCTCCAGGATCCTCTGTCCATGAGATTTCCCAGGCAAGAATACTGGAATGGGTTGCCATGCCCTCCTCCAGGGGATTTTCCTGATCCAGGGATTGAACCCACATCTCTTATGTCTCCTGCATTTGCAGGCAAGTTCTTAACCACTAGTGCCACCTAGGAAGCTTAAGATGACATATTAAAAAGCAGACACATCATTTTGCTGACAAAGGTCTGTATAGTCAAAGCTATGGTTTTTCCAATAGTCATGTGTGGTATAAGACTTGGACTATAAAGAAGGCTGAAAGCTGAAGAATTGATGCTTTTGAACTGCGGGGCTGGAGAAGACTCTTGAGAGTCCCTTGGACTGCAAGGAGGACAAACCAGTCAATCCTAATAGGAATCAACCATGAATACTCACTGGAAGGACTGATGCTAAAGCTGACACTCCAATACTTTGGCCATCTGATGCAAAAAGCCAATTCATTGGAAAAGACCTTGATGATGGGAAAGATTGAAGGCAAAAGGAGAAGGGAGAGGCAGAGGATGAGATGATTAGATAGCATCATTGACTCAAAGGACATGAATTAGAGCAACTTTGGGAGATATTGAAGTACAGTGTAGCATGGTGTGCTGCAGTCCATGGAGCCACAAAGAGTTGGACACGACTTAGCAACTGAAACAACAACAAAGTGTTTGAAACCTGTAGATACCAACTTCTGTAGGAGAGCATTACAGCATTATGTCATAGAAAGACTTGGCATACTTATCTTGAATTTATTTTACAAAGAGAAAAATAATGAGCCACTAACAAGTGAGACTGAACACTTTGGACCAATGACATAGAAAATGTGACATCAGGACAATTCCAGGACACATGGTCTAATAAATGCAATTCTACTTGTGGAGGGAACAGGACTGAATATCCTGATCTTCCTCAAAGTCTAATAAATAAGACTTAATTTCAAATTTCAAAAGAATATTTTATTCCCATTATAATTTCATTCAAAATTTAAAACTGAATAGACTCTGAAAGTCAAATGGACTGATTTTTTTGTCATTTATGGAGAAGTAACATTATTTATTGAAAAACCTACATAGAGTCATAGAACTCAATACAAAGAGATAGAATAATTATTTTGATTAAAATTTCCATTAACCAAGAAGACTAAGATCTGCAAGTTTTCTTAAAGAGTCATTAGATTCTGGATGGAGAAAAGTAAGTGTAGGCTAATGAATGACCAGTTAATAGATAACAGAAAATTTCATAGGCTATAGTAAATTATATTTTAAATCAGTTGGAAAAACCATTTTGCTGAATAATTATTAATGTATGTCAACTTGCTTAATATTCAGTTGCCCTCAGCTCAAATTTTAATACTGATTGCTTTTTTGATGCCTTCTTTCAGGATCTGATTAATTTAATGACCAGGGAAAAACAAATAGACAAATTAAAGGTTTGTGGTGAGCCAGACTTTTTCCCATGCATGCATAGACCACGTGGTCTATGAACATGACAACCCCCACTTCCTGTTGCGGGGAGTCACACAGGTACCGGGTAGTATGTATATGTGCTGCCAGGCACTCAAAGACTCTCAACTCTCAGCTTGAGGCAGACCTAAGCACATTTGTGTAGGGGAATCCATGTCTCATGCCGCTCTCCAGTCTGCTCTGGGTGTTCCTGGCCGTCACCTTCTCTGGTAGGGAGGCTTCCAAACATGGGAGCGAGTGTTCAGGGTGAAAGGCCTGCACACAGGCGTGCGGTGCTTCACAGGGACTTGGGGAGGAAAGGAGGACTGGGGAAAAGCAAGTGTCTTATGATCTCCTTTTTTTTGTCTTTGGAACCTAAATAACTTCTACACTATTTTATTCACTGCTTCATCTTTGTTTTCTGATTGTTTTCCCCATAGCATCTGGCATGGCCCAGAAAGTTACTCAAGACCAGCCAAATATATCCACCCAAGTGGGGCAGTCAGTAATCCTGAATTGTTGGTATGAAACAAGTTGGAACTATTACTACCTTTTTTGGTACAAACAACTTCCCAGTGGACAGATGACTTACCTTATTCAACAGTATTCAGAACACGGTAATGCAAGGAACGGCCGCTATTCTGTAAACTTCCAGAAAGCAGATAAATCCATCAGCCTCATTATTTCATCCTTACAGCTGGAAGATTCTGCAAAGTACTTCTGTGCTCTCTGGGAACTCACAGTGCTTGAAGTAATAGGAAAAGCTGTACAAAAACCGAGAGCTTGATAAGTGAGAGCCCCTCTGCTGCAGGACCCCAGCTGAAATGCACACCCACATACCCCAGACAAGAAATGATAGTCCTGTGGTTGTTTAAGTTGTGGTTTGGATCAGAATATTTAATTCTAGATAAAATCTCCTTCTATGTCATTGGAAACAGGTGTCCAGAGTAATTTTCTACTAATACATTCTCCTCCTGAATTTTTGACTTTAAGTCAGTCATACAGAACATGTGTAAAGTTGTCTAGATTTGAAAACTTGTCCCATAAGGCTTTAAACTGGCAGTTTTACTTCATCACAAACCTGAGTCTAGCTGTGTGGAGTCACCGTCAAAACCATGTCCTTAGTCATTTCCTCTTAGACTTTGTGTCAGGGCACAGTCAGAAAAGCAGAACCATGGGTGATGTAGAATAAGAGATAAGTTATAAAGACTAGATCTTGGGCAAAGGCTAGAGCTGGTGGACAAGTCTGTACAAAGCTGTTATTTTTATATACCCTCAAAATATACCCTCCAAAACTCTTACAACTAGTTGAGCCTGAATTCACTTTAAGTGAGCTTAGAGTAACATTTGTAAAGGAAAGTTTGGTGAGGACAAAAGCTGGACAAACTGTGACACATAAAGTCATACTTAAACTATGAGGACACTTGGAACCCACAAAGACTTGTCTGTCTCACCTCCTTCAGTCTCACAATACTGGGTGACCTTGAAGAGAAGTGGCTGTCATTTGCCATCATGCTACACGCATACTTGGCCCAAGACAAAGAAGATGAGGAGGACTTCTAATGGGAAGTGGAGGAGTTGTGAGTCAACAATAATATGAGCTAGTTCATCACCAGCAGTGTATAGAAAAAGCATTTGCCAAAATCCAATAATCAACCATGGTGAAAACTCTAAGAAACACAAGAATAATGAAGAATTTCCCCAACAGCTCTTAATATGTTTACTGGTAAAAGACTCTATATTTTTCCCTAAGGAAGGGAACAAAGGGAGAATATCCACTTTAATCACTCTCCTTCAGCACAGTGCTGGACGTTGTAGCCAGTGCAGTAAAGCAAGTAAATATATAAACAACCTTTTAAGCCAGAAAGGCAGTCAAATTACCACTATTTTCTATCTATGTAGAAAATCCCAAATATACCCTCCAAAACTCTTACAACTAGTAAGTAGGTTCAGAAGGTCTCAGGATATATAAGGTAAACACAAAATCAAATGCATTTTTATATACTAGCAATAAACATGTGGATAGCTAAATTAATAATATAATACCATTTACAATGGCTCAAGAAAGACCCTAAATCCTTAGGCATAAATCTAAGAAAACATGTACAGAACTTATACACAGAAAGCTACAAAACACTGGTATTTCCAAAAAATTCAAATAGCTAATTATTCTAGTTATTATCCTAGAAAGACCAACTTTCCCCCCGTGGAGCTGCATAAGCATCTTTAAAAGTGAAAGTCACTTAGTCATGCCCAACTCATTGCAACTCCATATACAGTCCATGGAATTCTCCAGGCCAGAATACTGGAGTGGGTAGCCTTTTCTTTCTCCAGGGGATCTTCCCAACCCAGGGATTGAACCCAGGTCTCCCACATTGCAGGTGGATTCTTTATCAGCTAAGCCACAGGGGAAGTCCCATGGAGCTGCATAGGCAGTTTTAGAGAAAAAAAAATTGATGACACATGCACTATGACCTCTTTTTGGACTTGATTCTATTTATTGACTTTATTATATACTCATACCAACAGACCATTCTATCTTAATTACTGGGGCTTCATACACGTTTTGAAATCTGGAAATGCAAGAGATGTTTTCTTTGTCTTATTCAAGGCTTATGCTAGGTTTTTGCACTTCCACATAAGTTATACAATAGCTTGTTCCACAAGAGATTGAGGTAATTTGCTTGGGATTGTGTTGAATTCATGAATTCATTTAGGACAATTGATATCTTAACATATGGAGTCTTTGGATCCATAGCCTCTTTATTTATGTCCTCTCTAATTTATTTCATTAATGTTAAGATTTTTGTAGAGGACATGCATTGTTGCTGTTGTTTAGTCTCTATCGTGTCCAACTCTTTGTGACCCCATGGACTGTAGCTTGCCAGGCTCCTCTATCAATGGGACTTCCCAGGCAAGAATAACTGGAGTGGGTTGCCATTCCCATCTCTAGCGGATCTTCCCAACTGAGGGGTATTTTCTAAATGTACAAATGTGTGATGTGTAGATAAAAATAATCCACCTGGTTGGCAGGCAGACTCTTTACCACAGAGCCACCTGGGAAGCAAGGCTACTTGCTATAGATATAACAATTTTATCTTTTTTTTCATATAACTTTTTTTACCTTTAATTTACCTAAATACCCAGCATCAAATCCAGAGCTAGGGTTAACTGGGTTAAGAAAAATGTGAATACAGGGAATTAATTATGCTCTTAAATGGCCAGAACAGAGCTAGATATCTGTCAATATGAGAACAGATTCAATTCAACAGCCAAATGGACGGTACCAACCTCTTGTTTGGAGTTTTGAAAACACTATTTCATTGAGCACCCTTAGGAAATGGTCTTTCCTGATATCAGTGTCTGTAGGTGGCAAGGACTGGTCACCACTGAGTACAAGGCCATGATTTGCGTTAGTTACCCCAGACCTCAAAAGTGAGGACATTTCTCATCTCCCTAAAATGATCTGTGATTTTTTCCTCCCAAATCAAAACTATTCTAGAGTTACTAAAGAGGAATAAAAAAGAGGACTTGCATACCTTATATTAAATTAGTTCCCAAGCATTTGATAAATGACATCTTAATTGCATTTTCTAATGCTTTTGCTAAAATCTAGAAATAAAATTGATTTTTGTGTTTGGTGACTGTATCAATGCACTAATATGATCTAGTTCTTACAGTTTGTTTAGAGGTACTTTGTATTTTCTACATGTATAAACTTATGATCTGTAAATTAAAATAGTTTTGCTTCTCCTTTTCAAACTTAATACATTGCCGGGGACCAGCCCCGGCTGATCCAGGGTGTTCGAAGGAGAGATGGCGTAGGCGAAGATCTGGAAACAACTGCTTAATTAAATGTTAATTAAGGATATAAAGAGTAATAGAATGAGGATAGCTCAGTGAGGAAATTCAGTGGAGAAAAGAGGCTGAAATAAGGATAGCTCAGTGAGGAAATTCAGTGGAGAAAAGAGGCTGAATAATTCAGCCAGAAGGTAAGAGAAAGAACGACACGGTGAGACCAAGTTTCGGTGAACAAGGCCTGCACTTTATTTTCCAAAGTAGTTTTTATACCTTAAGTTATGCATAGAGGATAATGGGGGAAGGGGTAGAGTCATGCAGCAAGCCAGGCTTTCTTCCTGCAAACTTATCATATGCAAAAGCTTAGGTGATTTGCATCATCTTCTGGCCCAGAGGCCTGTTAACATTTTAAGACCTTTTCTTCAGAAAACTTATTTTTCTCTAAAGGTGATTGGTCAGGAGCCACCCTCCAAAAGCATTAGATAAAGTTGCATTCCTACAGCGCAAAGGTGTGGTGGGCTATAACAAGAAAAAGAATTAACTCAAGGGTCCCAGGTTACAAACATTAAAGCTACTACTTACACCAATTATATTAATCAATACACTGCCAGGGACACAGCAGGTAAGGGATATGGAAACTTAGCAGCAAACATTGGCCCAACAAGTGAAAATCCCTTCACCAATACAGTTTCTAATCAATCTTTTAACTAATCAAAAGAATCTGTGTTTAGACAGTTTAGAACGTCTCCTGACTCTCACAGTTGGGAGGCTCTGAACAATCACATGTGGCCGGAAAAACCTATTCAGGCAGGCTAGAGGATTTCCAAAGGAGTTTGTAGGTTAAACACTGTCACACCCAGGAATTATTAACTAGAACTGTAAGCTAACTCTTTTTTCAGAGAGAGGTAGTGGGGGACAGCCCCCTGTAAAGTCAGAGGTGCAGGTGAAAGCACAAAGCAGAAAGTAGGCAGACTCTGGTTTTGGGGGTAGATGGGGGACTCCTGAGGCTCGATCCCGCCTTTGCATATGCCGAGCCTCCTTCCTCATGACCTTTGTCATGGGCGGAGTTCCTCACGCTGGCTACCGGCAGTGCTAGAATTCCAGTTGAGCTATTCCAGATCCTGAAAGATGATGCTGTGGAAAGTGCTGCACTCAATATGCAATACGCACTCAATATGCAATATGCCGGCTCCCGGCAATACATCTTATTTTCTTTCCTGGTTTGATCTCATGCCCTCCATTAGGACAGTGAATAGAAGTAGATAGTCCACCTGTTTTGTTTGTAATCCTATAGGGAATAATATTGACTTTGATATTTTCAATGATACCCTATATTAGATTATCTTTTATTATTCATCACACTCACTCCCCTAACTCCCATCATACAAAAGAGACATTAACCTTTCAGCAAATTCTCTTGATTGCTGCTGCTGCTGCTAAGTTGCTTCTGTCGTGTCCGACTCTGTGCGACCCCATAGACGGCAGCCCACTAGGTTCCACTGTCCCTGGGATTCTCCAGGCAAGAACACTGGAGTGGGTTGCCATTTTCTTCTCCAATGCATGAAAGTGAAAAGTGAAAGTGAAGTCGCTCAGTCGTCCGACTCTTCGCAACCCCATGGACCATAACCTACCAGGCTCCTCTGTCCATGGGATTTTCCAGGCATGAGTACTGGAGTGGGGTGCCATTGCCTTCCCTGAAATTCTCTTGATTATTTGAAAGTAAATTAATTACATAATTTTGGTTTTCATCAAGCAAAGGAAGATAACCTCATCTCATATGGTCAAGATATAATCTTCTAAAATTAAAAATTCTGAAAAGAGGCAATAGGCTAGAAAACTTATTTTTATTTATTTTTTTAAATTTTATTTTATTTTTAAACTTTACAATATTATATTAGTTTTGCCAAATATCAAAATGAATCCGCCACAGGTATACCCGTGTTCCCCATCCTGAACCCTCCACCCTCCTCTCTCCCCTACCCTCCCTCTGGGTCGTCCCAGTGCATCAGCCCCAAGCATCCAGTACCGTGCATCGAACCTGGACTGGCGACTCATTTCATACATGATATTATACATTTTTCAATGCTATTCTCCCAAATCTCCCCACCCTCTCCCTCTCCCACAGAGTCCATAAGACTGATCTATACATCGGTGTCTCTTTTGCTGCCTCGTACACAGGGTTATTGTTACCATCTTTCTAAATTCCATATATATGAGTTAGTATACTGTATTGATGTTTTTCTTTCTGGCTTACTTCACTCTGTATAATAGGTTCCAGTTTCATCCATCTCATTAGAACTGATTCAAATGTATTCTTTTTAATGGCTGAGTAATACTCCATTGTGTATATGTACCACAGCTTGCTTATCCATTCATCTGCTGATGGGCATCTAGGTTGCTTCCATGTCCTGGCTATTATAAACAGTGCTGCGATGAACATTGGGGTACATGTGTCTCTTTCCCTTCTGGTTTCCTCAGTGTGTATGCCCAGCAGTGGGATTGCTGGATCATAAGGCAGTTCTATTTCCAGTTTTTTAAGGAATCTTCACACTGTTCTCCATAGTGGCTGTACTAGTTTGCATTCCCACCAACAGTGTAAGAGAGTTCCCTTTTCTCCACACCCTCTCCAGCATTTATTGCTTGTAGACTTTTGGATTGCAGCCATTCTGACTGGCGTGAAATGGTACCTCATAGTTGTTTTGATTTGCATTTCTCTGATAATGAGTGATGTTGAGCATCTTTTCATGTGTTTGTTAGCCATCTGTATGTCTTCTTTGGAGAAATGTCTATTTAGTTCTTTGGCCCATTTTTTGATTGGGTCATTTATTTTTCTGGAGTTGAGCTGTAGGAGTTGCTTATATATTTTTGAGATTAGTTGTTTGTCAGTTGCTTCATTTGCTATTATTTTCTCCCATTCTGAAGGCTGCCTTTTCACCTTGCTAATAGTTTCCTTTGTTGCGCAGAAGCTTTTAAGTTTAATTAGGTCCCATTTGTTTATTTTTGCTTTTATTTCCAATATTCTGGGAGGTGGGTCATAGAGGATCCTGCTGTGATGTATGTCAGAGAGTGTTTTGCCTATGTTCTCCTCTAGGAGTTTTATAGTTTCTGGTCTTATGTTGAGATCTTTAATACATTTTGAGTTTATTTTTGTGTATGGTGTTAGAAAGTGTTCTAGTTTCATTCTTTTACAAGTGGCTGACCAGTTTTCCCAGCACCACTTGTTAAAGAGATTGTCTTTAATCCATTGTATATTCTTGCCTCCTTTGTCAAAGATAAGGTGTCCATATGTGCGTGGATTTATCTCTGGGCTTTCTATTTTGTTCCATTGATCAATATTTCTGTCTTTGTGCCAGTACCATACTGTCTTGATAACTGTGGCTTTGTAATAGAGCCTGAAGTCAGGTAGATTGATTCCTTCCGTTCCATTCTTCTTTCTCAAGATAGCTTTGGCTATTCGAGGTTTTTTGTATTTCCATACAAATTGTGAAATTATTTGTTCTAGCTCTGTGAAGAATACCGTTGGTAGCTTGATAGGGATTGCATTGAATCTATAAATTGCTTTGGGTAGTATACTCATTTTCACTATATTGATTCTTCCAATCCATGAACATGGTATATTTCTCCATCTATTAGTGTCCTCTTTGATTTCGTTCACCAGTGTTTTATAGTTTTCTATATATAGGTCTTTAGTTTCTTTAGGTAGATATATTCCTAAGTATTTTATTCTTTCCGTTGCAATGGTGAATGGAATTGTTTCCTTAATTTCTCTTTCAGTTTTCTCATTATTAGTGTATAGGAATGCAAAGGATTTCTGTGTGTTGATTTTATATCCTGCAACTTTACTATAATCATTGATTAGTTCTAGTAATTTTCTGGTGAAGTCTTTAGGGTTTTCTATGTAAAGGATCATGTCATCTGCAAACAGTGAGAGTTTTATTCTTCTTTTCCAATTTGGATTCCTTTTATTTCTTTTTCGGCTCTGATTGCTGTGGCCAAAACTTCCAAAACTATGTTGAATAGTAATGGTGAAAGTGGGCACCCTTGTCTTGTTCCTGACTTTACAGGAAATGCTTTCAATTTTTCACCATTGAGGATACTGTTTGCTGTGGGTTTGTCATATATAGCTTTTATTATGTTGAGGTATGTTCCTTCTATTCCTGTTTTCTGGAGAGTTCTTATCATAAATGGATGTTGAATTTTGTCAAAGGCTTTCTCTGCATCTATTGAGATAATCATATGGTTTTTATTTTTCAATTTGTTAATGTGGTGTATAACATTGATTGATTTGTGGATATTGAAGAATCCTTGCATCCCTGGGATAAAGCCCACTTGGTCATGGTGTATGATCTTTTTAATGTGTTGTTGGATTCTGATTGCTAGAATTTTGTTAAGGATTTTTGCATCTATGTTCATCAATGATATTGGCCAGTAGTTTTCTTTTTTTGTGGGATCTTTGTCAGGTTTTGGTATCAGGGTGATGGTGGCCTCATAGAATGAGTTTGGAAGTTTACCTTCCTCTGCAATTTTCTGGAAGAGTTTGAGCAGGATAGGTGTTAGCTCTTCTCTAAATTTTTGGTAGAATTCAGCTGTGAAGCCGTCTGGACCTGGGCTTTTGTTTGCTGGAAGATTTCTGATTACAGTTTCAATTTCCATGCTTGTGATGGGTCTGTTAAGATTTTCTATTTCTTCCTGGTCCAGTTTTGGAAAGTTGTACTTTTCTAAGAATTTGTCCATTTCTTTCATGTTGTCCATTTTACTGGCATATAATTGTTGATAGTAGTCTCTTATGATCCTTTGTATTTCTGTGTTGTCTGTTGTGATCTCTCCATTTTCATTTTCTAATTTTATTGATTTGATTTTTCTCCCTTTGTTTCTTGATGAGTCTGGCTAATGGTTTGTCAATTTTATTTATCCTTTCAAAGAACCAGCTTTTGGCTTTGTTGATTTTTGCTATGGTCTCTTTTGTTTCTTTTGCATTTATTTCTGCCCTAATTTTTAAGATGTCTTTCCTTCTACTAACCCTGGGGTTCTTCATTTCTTCCTTTTCTAGTTGCTTCAGGTGTAGAGTTAGGTTATTTATTTGACTTTTTTCTTGTTTCTTTAGGTATGCCTGTATTGCTATGAACTTTCCCCTTAGGACTGCTTTTAAAGTGCCCCACAGGTTTTGAGTTGTTGTGTTTTTGTTTTCATTCGTTTCTATGCAAATTTTGATTTCTTTTTTGATTTCTTCTGTGATTTGTTGGTTATTCAGCAGGGTGATGTTCATCCTCCATATGTTGGAATTTTTAATAGTTTTTCTCCTGTAATTGAGATCTAATCTTACTGCATTGTGGTCAGAAAAGATGCTTGGAATGATTTCAACTTTTTTGAATTTACCAAGGCTAGATTTATGGCCCAGATGTGATCTATCGTGGAGAAGGTTCCATGTGCGCTTGAGAAAAAGGTGAAATTCATTGTTTTGGGATGAAATGTCCTATAGATATCAATTAGGTCTAACTGGTCTATTGTATCGTTTAACGTTTGTGTTTCCTTGTTAATTTTCTGTTTAGTTGATCTATCCATAGGTGTGAGTGGGGTATTAAAGTCTCCCACTATTATTGTGTTATTGTTAATTTCTCCTTTCATACTTGTTAGCATTTGTCTTACATATTGTGGTGTTCCCGTGTTGGGTGCATATATATTTATAATTGTTATATCTTCTTCTTGGATTGATCCTTTGATCATTATGTAGTGACCATCTTTGTCTCTTTTCACAGCCTTTGTTTTAAAGTCTATTTTATCTGATATGAGTATTTCTACTCCTGCTTTCCTTTGGTCCCTATTTGCATGGAAAATCTTTTTCCAGCCCTTCACTTTCAGTCTGTCTGTGTGCCCTGTTTTGAGGTGGGTCTCTTGTAGACACCATATGTAGGGGTCTTGTTTTTGTATCCATTCAGCCAGTCTTTGTCTTTTGGTTGGGGCATTCAACCCATTTACGTTTAAGGTAATTACTGATAAGTATGATCCCGTTGCCATTTACTTTATTGTTTTGGGTTCAAGTTTATACACTGTTTTTGTGTTTCCTGTCTAGAGAATATCCTTTAGTATTTGTTGGAGAGCTGGTTTGGTGGTGCTGAATTCTCTCAGCTTTTGCTTGTCTGAGAAGCTTTCAATTTCTCCTTCATATTTGAATGAGATCCTTGCTGGGTACAATAATCTAGGCTGTAGGTTATTTTCTTTCATCACTTTAAGTGTGTCTTGCCATTCCCTCCTGGCTTGAAGAGTTTCTATTGAAAGATCAGCTGTTATCCTAATGGGAATTCCCTTGTGTGTTATTTGTTGTTTTTCCCTTGCTGCTTTTCATATTTGTTCTATGTGTTTGATCTTTGCTAATTTGATTAATATGTGTCTTGAGGTGTTTCGCCTTGGGTTTATCCTATTTGGGACTCTTTGGGTTTCTCAGACTTGGGTGACTATTTCCTTCCCCATTTTAGGGAAGTTTTCAACTATTATCTCCTCAAGTATTTTCTCATGGTCTTTCTTTTTGTCTTCTTCTTCTGGAACCGCTATGATTCGAATGTTGTAGCGTTTAATATTGTCCTGGAGGTCTCTGAGATTGTCCTCATTTCTTTTAATTCATTTTTCTTTTATCCTCTCTGATTCATTTATTTCTACCATTCTATCTTCTAATTCACTAATCCTATCTTCTGCCTCTGTTATTCTACTATTTGTTGCCTCCAGAGTGTTTTTAATTTCATTTATTGCATTATTCATTTTATATTGGCTCTCTTTTATTACTTCCGGGTCCTTGTTAAACCTTTCTTGCATCTTCTCAATCTTTGTCTCCAAGCTATTTATCTGTGATTCCATTTTGATTTCAAGATTTTGGATCAATTTCACTATCATTATTCGGAATTCTTTATCAGGTAGATTCCCTATCTCTTCCTCTTTTGTTTGGTTTGGTGGGCATTTACCCTGTTCCTTTATCTGCTGGGTATTCCTCTGTCTCTTCATCTTGTTTAAATTGCTGAGTTTGGGATGTCCTTTCTGTATTCTGGCAGTTTGTGGAGTTCTATTTATTGTGGCATTTCCTCACTCTGTGTGGGTTTTTACAGGTGGCTTGTCAAGGTTTCTTGGTTAGGGAAGCTTGTGTCGGTGTTCTGGTGGGTGGAGCTGTATTTCTTCTCTCTGGAGTGCAATGAAATGTCCAGTAATGAGTTATGGGATGTCTATGGTTTTGGGGTGACTTTGGGCTGCCTGTATCTTGGAACTCAGGGCTGTGTTCCTTGCTGCTGGAGAATTTGCTTGGTATGTCTTGCCCTGAAACTTGTTTTGCCCAGAGAGGTTTACAGCGTTATATGGAGAAGAGAAGAGAATAGTGAGGAGGGAGTTAGAGGTGACCCGAATGAGATGAGGTGGAATCAATAGAGGAAAGAGTGTGCTATTCAGTAATCTCTTCCTTATATGCACTCCACAACTGGACTGCTCAGAGTTGTTCACAAAGTTATACAGAGAAGAGAAGAAGGAAGAAGGTGGCAGAGGTGGCCAGGAGGATAAATGGGGGGAATGAAAAGGAGGGAGACAGATCCAGCCAGTAATCAGTTCCCTAAGTGTTCTCCACCGTCTGGAACACACAGAAATTCAGAGTTGGGTAGAGTAGAGAGGGGTTAGGGAGGAGACACAGGCGACCAAGTGGAGAAAAAGGAGAGTCCAAAGGGAGAGAGAGCAGTTAAGCCAGTAATCTCGCTCCCTAGTGAAAAATGGGTATTGAAGATTGGGTTCTTAAAGGTACAAAATTGGTAACAAATACATAAAAGCAAAAATTAAAAATCTAGAGTAGAGTTTGGAATTTCAAAAATATGATGTTAAAGAAAAGAAGAAGGAAAAGAAAGAGAGAAAAAACGAACAAACAAAAACAAACAAGGTAGCAAAAATTATAAAGAAAATATAGGTACAAAATTGATAACTAATACCAAAAAGCAAAAGTTAAAAATCTAGAGTAGAGTTTGGAATTTCAAAAATACAATGTTAAAAAAGAAGAAGAAAAAGAAAGAGAGAGGAGAAAAAAACCAAACAAGAACAAACAAGGTCGCATAAATTATAAAAAAAAGAATACAGGTACAAAATTGATAACAAATACCAAAAAGCATAAATGAAAAATCTAGAGTAGAGTTTGGAATTTCAGATATACAATGTTATTTAAAAGAAGAAGAGAAAGAAACAGAGAAAAAGAAAAAGAAAAAATAAAAAAGGGTCACAGAAATTATATAAAAACAAAAACAAAAACAAACTATAGGTACAAAATTGATAACAAATACTAAAAAGCTAAAATTAAAAATCTAGAGTAGAGTTTGGAATTTCAAAAATACAATGTTAAAGAAAAGAAGGAAAAAGAAAAAAAAGGTAAAAAATTATTTAAAAAAAATATATATATGAAGTTTGCTTTTAAAAAATAGGGTCTTCTTCTTTTTTTTTTTTTTGCAAAGTAATCGGTTATAAAAGTGGAAATTAAAGGAATAATAGAGGACTTAAATTTTTTTTTTTTTAAATAGGCTCACTTGTTCAGTTGCACTGAGGGGAGGTAGGGAGGGATGCCACAAACAAATAACACTGGCGTGTGCTCGCAGTGCCTTAGCCACACTGGGTCTGCCCCCCATTCACAGCGCGTGTAGCCTCTCTGCCCACACTGCTCAGGCTCTAGGTTGCTCCACCGCGAACCATCTGCAGCCGGCCCTGGGCTGCCTGTACTTCCCAGGTTCAAGCTGCTCAGGTTCAGGCACTCGGGTAGTCCTCAGAGGCGCAGACTCTCGGTTGGGCCTGCATTTTGTGCCCTTCCCAGATCCGAGCAGCTCAGGTGATGAGGTGTTTTGCATGCACAATTGCTGCGACTTATCGCCTCCCCGCCGCTCAGTTATATAGGTGTGCACAGGCACACCTTCTCAGGCAGATGTTGACCGTCCAGACCCCCAAGAAGTTTTAGTTAGCAAAGAAGCCTGCTTACAGTTTTATAGATAATGTCTCTCTGGGGCTGCGATTGTCCCCTTCCAGCTCTGGCTGCCTATCACCGGAGGGGGATGGTCTGCCGCCGGCTATCTCTGTTCAGTCCTTTGTTCCGTGCGCGGGCCTGGCAGTGTCATAGGTTAGGGCTGGCTTTTCGCGTGGTAGATATCCCACAGTCTGGTTTGCTAGCCCAAATTATTTCGCTTAGATAGTGCTCGGGGTATTCAGGCCAGATTCTTGTGATGCAGCCCGCGCCGTGCCTCCCTGCCCAGCCCCCGCTTGCTAATGGTGGATGCAGGCTGTCTGCACTGCTTCTCAGCTGGGGGAGTTACCATAGGGCTCGCAATGTGCGGGTTTTAATTATTTATTTTTCCTCCCTGTTATGTTGCCCTCTGTGCTTCCAAGGCTCGGCACAGATTCGGCAGTGAGGTTTCCTGGTGTTTGGAAACTTCTCTCTTTTTAAGACTCCCTTCCCAGGACGGAACTCCGTCCCTCCCTCTTTTGTCCCTTTTTTTGTCTTTTATATTTTTCCCTACCTCCTTTCGAAGACTTGGCTTGCTTTTCTGGGTGCCTGATGTCTTCTGCTGGCATTCAGAAGTTGTTTTGTGGAATTTACTCAGTGTTTAAATGTTCTTTTGATGAATTTGTGGGGGAGAAAGTGTTCTCCCCGTCCTACTCCTCCGCCATCTTAGCTGTTCCTCTAGAAAACTTATTTTTAGATTCTCCATATATTTTTGGTTTTCAATATTATTTAAAATGACACTTTGAAGTGTTTTGTACAATCTTTTAAAAAATAAAGTCGAAGAAACCAACAAACAAAATGTTCATGCTAGTTTTCTTCTGCCTTTTGCTAATATAATAAAATAATATATTCTTACATAGCTTAAATGAATTCACTTTCATTTCTTCCTATATTTTCAGTAATAGTGGGTGTTGACTTGTGTGTGCATGTGATCAGCCAGAGAGACTCCCAAAGAATATTTGTGATTATTTGTTAAATGAATGAAGTGTGATTACCATGATATTTATTTCCATATCATTAGTTTAATTTTCCTCCATCCTAGAATTGGGATGTTTGTTACCTGTTCTTGAATTTTGTCCACAAATATAACCCTCTGTTTATCCTGTTGGAGTCTTTTGTTTAACTTGACTTCCATAGGATTGAAAGATTGCTTTTAGAATAATTTCAAGTGTTGCTCAGCATAACTTCTTTCACTAAGTTCATGAGTAACAGCTCATCTACTCATTCAGAAAACAGATAACTCTTGAGTGCTTTATATGTAGCAACCTTTCTTTATAAACATTGAATAACCTTAAAATATGGGAAGGTTAAAGACAAAAGGAAAACTACAAAGAAGCCGACAACTGAGGATCATAATGGGGGTATGACAAAACAAAGGAGCCAAAAATAATTAAAATCTTTTGTGGAGCAGTATAGAACTAAGAAAACACAGCTGAGTACAGAGGTGGTACAACTACGATGTGTGTGTGTTCTTAGTCGTATCCAGCTCTTGGGACACCCTGGACTGTAGCCCACAGGCTCCTCTGTCCATGGATTTACCCAGGCAAGAATACTGGAGTGGGCAGCCATTTCCTTTACCAGAGGATATTCCTGATCCAGGGATCGAACCCGCATTGCCTACATTGCAGGCGGATTCTTTACCAGCTGAGCCAACAGGGATATTTACCTTTCAAATAAGGAACTTTTCAAAAGGTTGACTTCTGGTGGGAGTTTAGCTCTGCAGTTTGTTTATTCAGTCACAAGAGGGGGCTGCTTTATTTGGAAACAGTGGTCCTTTCTGGCTATAAAGGAAAGGAAACGTGTTTTCCATTGATGTTCCACAGAAAAGAGAAGAAAAATGACAGATTTTCATTGTCTTTCGATAAACTGATTTTATAATCCTTTGTTGAGTGCATGCAGTCAAGGACTCAAGGAATCATAGCCTTATAGCCTAAACCTTTTCCATGTACCTCCCTAAACACTGCTTTCCCATTTCCCACCCCTGGTTAACTCTTCCTTCCCTATCCCTTACGCTTTTTTTTTTCTTCACTCCTCTTTTTCTGCCAGGATCATCCACCTCCACCCTTATCCACCCCAGATAGTTTGCTTTCCCTTCTGTCTTTTCTCTCAGTGTCTGCATCCTTGGTGCAGAGCACCTACAAACTTGGGCACAGAGGGCATAAGGATTAAGGACAGTTGTTCAAGGAGAATGAGGAGAATACCATCCTTGTCATCAGTTACTATATCAAGAACCAATGCATTGAGAAATGTCTGCCTAGATGGAGACAGATGCATGATTCCAAGGACATTTTCAGGATGCTGAGCTCCAATGTCCAAGCTCAAGATGTTTAGCTTTCTGTCTCAATGTTACTAATATTTCCTGTCCTCAGAACAACCACAGCCTATTTTGAAATCTCACATACATTTACTAGAACATGGATGGAAATTTTCATCTCTTTACAATATAGAGCTCAGTAAAGCTTTCTGGGATTAAACAATGTTTCCCACAAGCTTCACGGAGCATCAGAAAATTTCTTTGAAGAAGAAATGATAGAACACAGGTTCTGGATAGACACACCATTGTGATTGGTGTTCCTTTTCCAGAGCCAGACTTTAAACTTCACAAGAGATAGCAGTCGGCACCCTGTGAGTTGGGGATGTCTCGCCTTCTTTGCAGAATGTGACTAAAACAGGGCAGGAAGACCTAGATAAGGAACTGCTTGATCATTGGCTGAAAGATCCTGGCAACAACACACTGCAACAGATACCTGCACTGGTTGTAAGTCTCTAACAGCAGCAGTTGTTTCTGTTCTCTGGAAACAAGCCTAGGAGCAGACACAAGTGTGAGCTCTGAGCCCACAATCCTGGTTTGTCCTTGAAGTATGAGGCTGGTGATTTGAGTAACTGTTTTTCTAACCTTGGGTAAGTGTTCTATGTCTACAAGGGATGACTTTGAGGCCAAGGAACCATAAAGCGTCATTTGCTCTCTACTCTGCTTCCTGTGTTTTATTCAGCATTATACCAATGGAATTGAGAACAGATCTATGCATTTGCTAGTGAGTGCAAACTTCTACATGATAGATTAATTCATAGCCATGATCCGGAAGAGACTTTAGTAGCAGGCAGGTTGGAAGAAATCTCTGGGGTTATTGAGCCAAAGACCCTGGGATAAAGCCTATAGAGTTCTCAGATTCTTGCCATGTGTCTTTGGTCCCTATATAATAAGTACCAATAATATTTCTCAGGACATAGATAAAAGCACTGGAGTAGGGGATAGGTCCAGACAGTTTGGAGAGTGTTGTGGCCTTGATCCACAGAATTACACTGATTTGTTGTCAGGGGATAATTTTATTTTCTTGACCCTTTAGGGTCTGTTATCAGAGAAGGCAATGGCACCCCACTCCAGTACTTTTGCCTAGAAAATCCCATGGATGGAGGAGCCTGGTAGGCTGCAGTCCATGGGGTCGCTAGAGTCGGACATGACTGAGCCACTTCACTTTCACTTTTCACTTTCATGCATTGGAGAAGGAAATGGCAACCCACTCCAGTGTTCTTGCCTGGAGAATCCCAGGGACGGGGGAGCCTGGTGGGCTGCCATCTATGTGGTCACACAGAGTCAGACACGACTGAAGCGACTTAGCATCAGCAGCAGCAGCGGCAGCAGAATACAATATTTATATCTCTCTTTCTGACTTACTTCAGTCTATATAATTGGCTCTAGTTTCATCCACCTCATTAGAACAGATTCAAATGCATTCCTTTTAATGGCTGAGTAGTATTCCATTGTATATATGTACCAGTTTTTTATCCATTCATCTGTCGATGGACATTTAGGTTGCTTCCATGTTCTAGCTATTATAAAGAGAGCTGCAGTGAACATTGGGGTACATGTGTCTTCTTCAGTTTTGGTCTCCTCAGGGTATATGCCTAGGAGTGGGACTCTGCCGGGGTCCAGCCCCAGCAGGATCCAGGGGTACCCTCAGGATGACAGCATCGGTGATAAGGAAAGTAAAAGGGCAGAGAAAGAGGCTTGATCTTCCTTGGTTTACACAGAAAGCCAATAAAGCTCCTGGCACGGATCTTGCTTTGTTCATGGAGGCTGCAGGCACCCTCTCGGTGGGGTGAGGACGCAGGATGCCCCCTCCCCGGTGAAGACACAGGGCGCCTTCCCAATCGGGTCTTAGAAGCCCAGGCAAAAAAGTGAACTCAGAGAGCCCCTGTGCCCCAAGGAGACATCCTGAAAGAAGAACAGAGAAAGAGAAAGCGAGAAAAGGAAAAAAAGAATGACACGGGGAGACCAAGCTTCGGTGAGCGAGGTCCATAACTTTATTTTCAAAAGGAACTTTTATACCTTGACTTGTACATAGAGGGAAATGAAAGATACAAAGTAATGCAGAGTCAGCCCAAACATTACATCTGTTTTATCTTTATCGAAACCAGGATTTTTTCCGCATACCTTTCTCACAATGTTGTGTA
Source organism: Bos javanicus (assembly GCF_032452875.1). Taxonomy (NCBI): domain Eukaryota; kingdom Metazoa; phylum Chordata; class Mammalia; order Artiodactyla; family Bovidae; genus Bos; species Bos javanicus. The sequence goes on along the minus strand of NC_083877.1, from coordinate 24,379,319 downwards.
CATTATATTCTGGCCTTGGAGGCCTGTAGACATTTTATGACCCTTTTTTGATAAAGGCTGCTCAACCAGAAAACTTATGTTCCCTTGAAGTGTTTTTTCTTTGTATTTCTAATCTATGTCAGCCTCAGAAAGTGCTAAACAGAGTTACATTCTCACGAGCAAAGGAGCAGTCAGTTACAACAAAGAATGAACCAATTAGCCCAAAGGTCTGATGTGGTTAATTCCAAGGCTACTACTTGTTTTTCTTACATTCCAACTACATTAACTAATGCACTTCCAGGTGCACAATGGATAAGGGATATGGGCATTTGGCAGCAAGCATTAGCTCAACAATGAAATCCTACACCAACACTACTCTAATAGTTTTTAACTCTTCGAAAGGCTCTATATTTTAAGAATGTTTTAGGCTTCCAATGTCTCTCACGGTTGGGAGGCTGTGAACAATCATGTGCGTAGCTGCAAGAGTCTGGATAAACCTGCCAGGCAAGCTAGAAAGCCATCAGAGGGGTTTGAATTGAAACACTCCTATCATGCCCAGGAGACTTATTAATTAGCGCCTTAAGTTGACTTTTTCCAGAGAAAGGTGGTCGGGGATAGCCCCCTGTTAATGTCAGAAGAGTTGGTGAACAGCACAAAATAGTAAGACAGATTCTGGTTTTAGGGTAGATGCTTGCGCAGATCCAGGGAATCCCTCGAGTCCTGATCCGCCTTTGCCTGTCAGGTCCTTTCTGCATGACCTTTGTCATGGGTGGGACTTCCCATGGTGGCTCCTGGCAGGATTCCTGAGTAATACGGTAGTTTTATTCCTAGCTTTTTAAGGAGTCTCCATACCTTCTTCCATAGTGGCTGTATCAATTTACATTCCCACCAGCAAAGCAAGAGTGTTCCCTTTTCTCCACATGCTCTCCAGCATTTATTGTTTGTAGACTTTTTGATGATGGGCATTCTGACTTGTGTGAGGTGGTATCTCATTGTAGTTTTGATTTGCATTTCTTTTTTTTTTTTTTTTTTTGATGAGAACATCAATAGTATATTTAAATGAAGATAATGAGTGATGTTGAGCATCTTTTCATGTGCTTGTTAGACATTTGTATTTCTTTGGAGAAATGTCTCTTCAGGCCCCTTTCCCACTTTTTGATAGGGTAGTTTGTTTTTTTAGGTACTGAGTTGTATGAGCTGCTTGTATATTTTGGAAACTAATTCTTTATCAGTTGTTTCCCTTGCTATTATTTTCTCCCATTCTGAGGGTTGTCTTTTCACCTTATTTGTAGTTTCCTTTGTTGTGCAAAAGCTTTTAAGTTTAATTAGGTCCCAATTGTTATTTCTGTTTTTATTTCCATTACTCTAGGAAGTGGGTCATAGATCTTGCTTGGATTTATGTCATCGAGTGTTCTGCCTATGTTCTCCTCTAAGAGTTTAATAGTTTCTGGTCTTACATTTAGGTCTTTAATCCAGTTTGAGTTTATATCTGTGTATGGCATTAGATAATGATCTAAGTTCATTCTTTTGTACATCGCTGTCAAGTTTTCCCACCGCCACTTATTGAAGAGGCTGTCTTTGCCCCATTGTATATTCTAAGGTACCCATAGGTGTGTGGGTTTATCTCTGGGTTCTCTATCTTTTTCCATCAGTCTGTTTTTCTGCCAGTACCATACTGTTTTGATTACTGTAGCTTTGTAGTATAGTCTGAAATCAGGAAGGTTAACTGCTCCAGCTCCATTCTTTTTTCTTAAGACTGCCTTGGCTATTCAGGGTCTTTTGTCTTTCCATATGAATTGTGAATTTTTTTGTTCTAGTTCTGTGAAAAAAGCCATTGATAATTTCATAGGGCATTGAATCTCTAGATTGCATTTGGTAGTATAGTCATTTCACAATATTGATTATTCCCACCCAGGAACATGGAATATCTCTCTGTTTATGTCATCTTTGATTTCTTTCATCAGTATCTTATAGTTTTCCATATACAGGCATTTTGTTTCCTTAGATAGGTTTATTCCTAGACATTTTGTTCTTTTTGTTGCAATGGTGAATGATACTGATTCCTTAATTTCTCTTTCTGATTTTGCATTGTTAGTATATAGGAGTGTGAGTGACTTCTGTGTTTTGACCTTGTATCCTGCAACTTTGCTGAATTTGCTGATTAGCTCTAGTAATTTTCTGATAGTTTCTTTTGAGTTTTCTATGTATTGTATCATGTCATCTGCACCAGTGAGAGTTTTACTTCTTCTTTTCCTATCTGGATTTCCTTTATTTCTTTTTTCTTCTCTAATTGCTGTAACTACGACTTCCAAAACTATGTTGAATAATAGTGATGAGAGTGGACACCCTTGTCTTGTTCCTGATCTTAGAGGGAAAGCTTTTAGTTTTTCACCATTGAGAATAATGTTTGCTGTAGGCTTTCCATATATGGCCTTTACTGTGTTGAGGTAGGTTCCTTCTATGCCAATTTTTTGAATCGTTTTTATCATAAATGTATGCTGTATTTTGTCAAAGGCTTTTTCTGCATCTATTGAGATGATCATATGGTTTTTAATCTTTCAATTTGTTGATATGCTGTATCATGTTGATCAATTTGCATATATTGAAGAATCCTCACATCCCTGGAATATACCTAAGTTGATCATGGTGTATGAGTGTTTTAAAGTTTTGTTGGATTCTGTTTGCTAGAATTTTGTTGGGGATTTTTGAATCTATGTTCATCAGTAATATTGGCCTGTAATTTTCTTTTTTCCTGTTGTCTTTTCCTGGTTTTGGTATCAGGGTGCTTGTGGCCTTGTAGAATGAGTTTGGAAGTGTTCCTTCCTCTGAAATTTTTTTGAAGAGTTTCAGAAAAATAGGCATTAGTTCTTCTGTGAATGTTTGATAGAATTCCCCTATGAAGCCATCTGGCCCTGGGCTTTTGTTTTGGGGGAGGTTTTTTTTTTAATCACAGTTTCAATTTCAGTGTTTGTAATTGGGTTGTTCATAATTTCTATTTCTTCGTGGTTCACTCTTGGGAGGCTGATCTTTTCTAACTATCTGTCCATTTCCTCTAGGTTGTCCATTTTATAAGCATATAGTTTCTCATAATATACTCTTATGATCCTTTGTATTTCTGCATTGTCTGTTGTAACCTTTCCTTTTTCATTTCTAATTTTATTAATTTGATTTTTCCCCTTTTCTTTTCTTCATGAATCTGGATAGTGGTTTGTCAATTTTGTTAATCTCAAAGAACTTAGTTTTATTTATCTTTGCTATTGTTTCCTTCATTTATTTCTGCTCTGATTTTTATGATCACCTTCCTTCTACTGACTTTACGGGTTTTTTGTTCTTCTTTTTCCAGCTGCTTTAGATGTAGAGTTAGGCTGTCTATTCGATGCTTTTCTGCTTCTGAGGTATGATTATATCGCTATTAACCTCCCTCTTAGAACTGCTTTTACTGAGTCCCTTAGCTTTTGGATATTTGTGTTTTCATTGTCATTTGTTTCTAGGAATTTTTTGATTTATTTATTTATTTATTTTATTTTTCAGTAACCTCTTTGTTATTTAGCAATGTATTGTTTAATCTCCATGAGTTTGTGTATTTTTGTTCCTTTTTTTTTTTGGCCTGTAGTTGATATCTACTCTCACAGCATTGTGGTCAGAGAAGATACTTGATACAATTTCAATTTTCTTAAATTTACTGAGGCTTGATTTGTGTCCCAGGGTGTGGTCTATCCTGGAGAATATTCCATGTGCACTTGAAAAGAAAGTGTATTCTTCTGCATTTGGATGGAAAATACTGAAGGTATCAATTAGGTCCATTCGGTCTAATGTTTCATTTAAGGTTTGTGTTTCCTTATTGATTCTGTTTTGATAATTTGTCCATTGATGACAGGGGGGTATTAAAGTCCCCTACTATTATTGTGTTGCTGTTGATTTCTCCTCTTTTGCCTGTTCAGTTCAGTTCAGTCACTCAGTCGTGTCCGACTCTTTGCGACCCCATGAATCACAGCACGCCAGGCCTCCCTGTCCATCACTAACTCCCAGAGTTCAACCAAACTCACGTCCATCGAGTTGGTGATGCCATCCAGCCATCTCATCCTCTGTCATCCCCTTCTCCTCCTGTCCCCAATCCCTCCCAGCATCAGGGTCTTTTCCAATGAGTCAACTCTTCACATGAGGTGGCCAAAGTACTGGAGTTTCAGCTTTAGCCTCATTCCTTCCAAAGAACACCCAGGACTGATCTCTTTTAGAATGGACTGGTTGGATATTCTTGCAGTCCAAGGAACTCTCAAGACTCTTCTCCAACACCACAGTTCAAAAGCATCAATTCTTTGGCGCTCAGCTTTCTTCACAGTCCAACTCTCACATCCATACATGACCACGGGAAAAACCACAGACCTGACTAGATGGACCGTTATTGGCAAAGTAATATTTCTGCTTTTGAATATGCTATCTAGGTTGGTCATAACTTTCCTTCCAAGGAGTAAGCATCTTTTAATTTCATGGCTGCAATCACCATCTGCAGTGATTTTGGAGCCCCCAAAATAAAGTCTGACACTGTTTCCACTGTTTCCCCATCTATTTCCCATGAAGTGATGGGACCATGATCTTCGTTTTGTGAATGTTGAGCTTTAAGCCAACTGTTTCACTCTCCTCTTTCATTTTCATCAAGAGGCTCTTTAGTTCCTCTTCACTTTCTGCCATAAGTGTTTGCCTTATGTATTGAGGTGCTCCTATGTTGAGTGCATAGACATTTACAATTCTTATGTCTTTTTCTTGGATTGATCCCTTGATCATTATGTAGTGTCCATCTTTGTCTCTTATGATATTCTTTATTTTAAAGTCTATTTTGTCTGAAACAAGGATTGCCACTCCAGCTTCCTTTTGATTTTCATTCGCATGGAATATCTTTTTCCATCCTTTTACTTTCAGTCTGCATGTGTCTCTAGGTCTGAAGTGGGTCTCCTGTAGGCAGCATATATATGGGTCTTACTTTTGTATCCATTCAGTCAGTCTGTATCTTTGGTTGGTGCATTTAAACCATTTACATTTAAGGTAATTATTGATACATATGTTCCTATTGGCATTTTCTTGATTGTTTTGCATTTGTTTTTGTAGGTCTTTTGTTTGTTTTGTGTTTACTGGCTATGTAAGGCCCTTTTGGTATTTGTTGCAAGGATGGTTTGGTGGTGCTTAATTCTCTTAATTTCTGCTTGTTCATAAAGCTTTTGATTTCTCCGTCAATTTTGAATGAGATCTTTGCTGGATATAGTAATCGTGGTTGTAGATTTTTCTCTTTTAGTACTTTAAATATATCCTGCCATTCCCTTCTGGTCTATGGAGTTTCTCCTGAAAGATCCTCTCCTAATCATATGGGTTTTCCCTTGTATGTTACTTGTTGCTTTTCCCTTGCTGCTTTTAATACTCCTTCTTTTTGCTTAATCTCTGTTAGCTTTATTAATATGTGTCTCAATGTGTTTCTCCTTGGGTTTAACCTGTAGGGGACTTTCTGTGCATCTTGGACTTGATTGACTATTTCCTTTACCATGTTGAGAAAGTTTTCAACTATAATTAACTCAAAATTTTTCTAATTGGCTTTCTTTCTTCTTCCTCTAGGACCCTTATAACTCGAATATTGGTGCATTTAATATTGTCCCAAAGGTCTCTGAGGCTTTCCTCAAGTCTTTTCATTCTTTTCCCTTTATTCGGCTCTTCAGCAGTTATTTCCACCAGTCTATCCTCCTGCTCACTTATCCATTTTTCTCCCTCAGTTATTCTGCTATTGGTTCCTTTTACAGTGTTTTTAATTTCAGTAATTGTGTTATTCATCTCTGTTTGCTTATTCTTTATTTCTTCTATGTTCTTGGTGATTGTATTAGATATCATTCTTGTTATTGTTTTATTATATGGCAAAGGGAAGGAGATTTGCAGATGTAATTAAAGTGCCTAATCGGTTTGAACTTGAGTGAATCAATAGGGAGATTGTCTTTGGTGGGCTTAATTTAATCAGGTAAGCTCTTTCAAAGAAGGCTTAAGCTTTTTCTCAGATTAGAGAGATTCACCCAGGCTTGAGGGAGCAAGCTGTCATGAGGGCTATGGCTATGAGGAAATGAATTCTGCCACAATCACATGAGTTTGGAAGAGGACCCTCAAGCCTCAGACAAGACCACAGTGTTAGTTGACTCCATGATTGCAGATTTGTGAGATCCAGCTTAGCTGTGCCCTGACTTCTGACATACAGAAACTATGAGATAAATGGATGTTGTTTTAAATCACAAAGTTCATGATAATTTATTACACAACAAAAGGAAAATAACAGACTTAGTAAATGTGTTAAGTATTAGTTCATAGTGCTTAGAATTGGTTATAGAATAAGAAAACTTGAAATATAATGAAATCTTGTAGCACATAGTAACTTGATAGAAAATTCCCAAATTTGACTCTAATCCTAAAAATGTTCATGCATTACTAAAAATAAACTGTGAGTAGTATGTATATATATATATATATATATATATATATATATATATATATATATCAAATATGCTAGGAGTAAAGACCAAATTATCTTTATTTTCTCTAGATAGGAAGTATTAACAAATTTACTGTCATATGAAGAAACAAATTATGGAGCCAAAGAACATAGAAAGAAAATGTATTATAGAAAATGTCAGGGAAATAACTACTGAAATATTGTATCATTTTCTAGATATATACTACTTGTGGTATTTGTTTTTGAGATTGTAACTTCCTATAGTTTTACTTCTCATTCTAAAAATTATTTTATATTCAATTTTATTCATAATTTTGTGTGCTTTTTAAAAAGCCCAATTTTATAAATTTCAGGGCCTACAAACCATAAATTCTCTTCTCTGCATAATTTTAATGCTTTAAATTCAACCATACAAGGGCAGGAAGGGAGTGAAGAAGGTTCACAAAAATGTGAACTTCTCTTTATTTCTCCATCTGGCTGATAGAGGAGGCTGTTGAATAAATCGGAAATGGCTTTCTTTATAAGATTAGAATAAACCCACAAAAACTTTCTTTCTTTACAGTTTAAAGAGACATTCTGACATTTTTTACACAATGATATGTAAAGCATCTCAGACACTAGAGGCAAGCAGTTCTGTTAAGACAGCCTCTCTTCCTAACACTCCACACAATCTCCTTCAGGAGGAGAAATCTAAATCTTCTGTCATACCTCAACCTCAGAGCAACCTGGGTTCAAGTCAGCCAGTCTTCAGACTTTTCTTTGTGCAGGATCTCCAAGAAAGGTTCCCACCACTTCTTCACTGCTCTGCTGTGACTGTGGGGTCCATCTTGAGGTGCTTTCTTTTCCTGACTGACTGGCATTCCATTTTACTCCCTTGTCTGCACATGGAACATTGTTTCACTTTGACTTTGAATAGAGACTTTTTGTTGTAGCTGAGTTCATTGATTCAGCATTGATGTTTCAGGAGGAGCTAGATCCCAGTCAGTGACCAAGCCTGATGGCCACATCACTGTCTCTGAAGGACCCCGTCTGGAGCTGAGGTGCAACTACTCATCTTCTGTTCAAACAAATCTCTTCTGGTATGTGCAGTACCCTAACCAAGAACTCCAATTTCTCCTGAAGTATACATCTAAAGACAGCCTTGCCTCAGACATCAACTATTTTGAGGCTGAATTTAATAGGAGTGAGAACTCCTTCCACTGGAGGAAAACATCAGTCCATTGGAAAGACTCAGCCTAGTACTTCTGTGCTCTGAGTGATACGGTACCTGGGACTTCAAAGAGAGCTGAACACAAACCTCCTGAGATCTGGTAGCTTAAAAGACTCAGGGTCTCAGACAGTGTTATTTTTAGTAAGTTGGCATGTTCTTTGAAGACAAACAGAATCCTGGAAGAGTTTGGTTCTCAAAGACATCTTAGATTATTTTTCTTTTCTTTTCTTTTCTTTTTTTGTTTTACAAAAGAAAAAATATTGTTTTCTTAAGTTCAGTGTTCTCCATGGAATTGATGATGGTAGGTAGCACTTCCTGTCAGTGTCACCTGAGCAGGGTTGGTTGGCTGAGCTGATTGGTTGCAGGAGCAGGAACATTTCCAGTCAAGTCATGACCCTCACCACCCAGGGTTTACTATGTATCTTAGGGTGAAAATTTCCCAGCAACAAAGCAAAGTGTCATGAAGAGGCAAGTGGACACTGTGCTGGGGCTTTTGTTTGCCCAGGTTTGCTGTGAGTTGGGGCTGCTCCACAGGGGAATCTGAAGGATTGAGTAGCTGTAGTGTTGTTGGAGGGAGAAGCAGGAGCTCACAAGTTCTACAGGCTTTCTATCCTCATCATTCCTTAGGTCACTTTCAGGGTTTTGCAGCAGCTCTGTGGCTCAGCTGGTAAATAATCGCTTGCAATGAGGAGGACGTGGGTTCGATCCCTGGGTTGGGAAGATATCCTGGAGAAGGGAAAGGCTACCCACTCCAGTACTCTGGCCTGGAGAATTCCACGGACTGTATATACTCCATGGGGTCGCAAAGAGTGGGACATGACTGAGCGACTTACACTACACTACTGTGACCCTCACCTGCGACTGCTTCGCTCTTTCTCATCAGGTGTGAGAGGGGTGGATGTGGAGCAGAGTCCCCCAGCCCTGAGTCTACAGGAGGGAGCCAACTCTACACTGTGGTGTAATTTCTCCACCCTCACAGACAATGTGTAGTGGTTCCGTCAGAACCCCGGGGGCTGCCTCATCCGTCTGTTTTACATTCCTTCAGGGACAAAGCAGTATGGAAGATTAAACACCATGACAGAACCTACAGAACGCCGCAGCTCACTGCATGTTTCCTCTTCACAGACCACAGACTCAGGCACTTACTTCTGTGCTGTGCAGCGTAGTGCTCCCGGAGAACCTGCAGCCTGTACTCAAACCCTCCGCGGGGCTCAGCCCCTCCTCCAAGCACAGTCACACCATGACGCCAGGTATTTGCCCTGTTTAGTATTTCTTACCTACACTAGGACAGTTTTAACCACAAACACTTTTTGGCCCAATGAATTTTGGATTTGGTCTTTTCCCTTCTGAATATCTCCTATATTGCCCTCTGCACTAGAACCTCTGACTTGTAGCTAGGAGAGTATCTAGAGAAGACTACAGATTTAAAGTAAATATTTAAACACAATATGCTGGACACCAAAATTATAAAAAGTGAAAGATATAAAAGGGGAGAAAATGACTCCAATAAAGATGTTATCCAGTTTAGTTGGGTGTCTCAAGAGTATTCGAATCTGCCTTATCATAATTGGAAATACAAATAACTCACAATTGCAATTACTCATGTTTGCAAATTGCAAATACATCTCATCCTATGACAGGGGCAAAGCAAACAGAAAATATTTGTTCAGTGTTCATATATGAATTGATCACTTGAAATAAATTTATCCTCTTTCAGTTCTGGATGCAAGAAGTCTAAAATCAGTTTCACTGGCTACAGTCAAGTTATTGGCAGGGTTGATTCTTTCCCTTCACTGCACATTACTTAGTTTTAATTTATTTATTTTGTAAGTGGAAGTTTCTACCTCTTAATCCCCTTCACCTATTTCACCCCTACACCCACCCCTTTCCCCTGTAGTAACCAGTAGTTTGTTCCCTATATGTCTGAGTCTGTTTCTGTTTTGTTATATTTGTTAATTTGTTTTGCTTTTAGATTTCATATAAAAGTGAAAGCACACAGTATTTGTCTTTCTCTATCTGACATTTCGCTAAGTGCAATATCCTCCAGGTCTATCATGCTGTCCCAGCTGGCAAAATTTTATTCTTTTTTATGGCTAGCAATATTCTATTGTACACACACACACACACTCACACATATATATCTTCTAGATCCATTCAGATGTGTGAAAACTGAGGTTGTTTCTATATATCTTCACTGTTGGAAATAATGTTGCAGTGAACATTTGGGTGCATACATATTTTTGAATTAGTGTTTTTGTTTTCTTCTGATAGATACCCAGGAATGGAATTGCTGAATCATATAATGCATGTGCATGCTAAGTCATTGCAGTCATGTTCGACTCTTTGCAACCTCGTGGAAACAAAGATCGCCAGGCTCCTCTGTCTCTGGAAATTTTCCCAGCAAGGACACTGGAGTGGGCTTCCATTTCCTACTCCAGGGGATCTTCTTGACCCAGGGATCGAAATTGTGTCTGCTACACTGAAGGTGGATTCTTTATTGCTGAGCCACCTGAGAAGCCCCAAAACATATAGTAGTTATATTTTTATTGGTTTGGGGAATTTTCATACTGTTTTGAATAGAGGCTACACCAGCTTACTTTCCCAGCAAGAATACACAAGTTTTCCCTTTTCTCCACGTCAATTATTTTTCATCTTTGTCATGATAGTATTCTGGTAGGAGTGAGGTGATATCTCACTGTGGTTTTGATTTGCATTTACCTGATGATTAGAGATGTTGAACATCTTTTCATATGTCTGTTTGCCATCTGTATGTTTCTTTGGAAAAATGCCTATTCATGTCCTCTGCCTGTGGTTTTGATATTGTGTGCAAAAGTTAATTTATATATTCTGGACATTAACCCCTTATTGACCAATCACTTCCAAATATCTTCTCCCATTTGATAGGTTGCCTTTTTTGTGTGTTAATGGTTTCTTCCACTGTGCAAAATATTTTAATTTAATTAGGTCCTATTTTCTGTGTTGTTTCTTTTCTTGTCCTTGTCTGAGGAAATAGAGACAAAAATATGGCAAAGATGAATCTCATAAAGCATATTGCCTATACTTTAAGAATTTATGAGTTAGGTCTTATATTTAAGTCTCTAATCCATTTTGAGTTTATTTTAGTATATGCTGTGAGAAAATATTCTAATTTCATTCTTTAACATGTAGCTGTCTAGTTGTCTAACACCACTTATAGAAGAAGTAGTCTTTCCCCCAATTGCTTATTCTTGCCTCCTTTGTTATAGACTGATTGACCATGTATACAAGGGGTAAAATCTGGACTCCGTATTCTGTTCCATTGACTGAATCTCTGTTTTGGGGCCAGCAATGTGTATTTTAGATTATAACACCTTTGAAGCATATTTTGGTGTCAGGGACTGTGATACCTTCACCTTTGTTCTTTTTTTTTCAAAATTGCTTTGACTATTTGTGATCTTTTGTGGTTCTATACAAATTTAAGTATTATTTGTTCTAGTTGCGTGAAAAATGCCATGACTATTTTAAGAGGAGTTGCATTAAATCTATAGATTGCTCTGGTTCAGAGGACATTTTCACATTGTTTATTCTTAAAACCCATGAACATTAAATATTTTTATATTTACTTGCATTGTCTTCAATTTTCTTCATCAATATCTTATAGCTTTCACAGTGACATCAGTACAATTCTAGGGCACATGATCTAATAAGTGCAATTCTCCTTGTAGAGGCAACAAGACTGAATATCCTGATCCTCCTCAAAGTCTAATAAATAAGATTCAATGTTGTATTTCAAAAGAACAATATTTTATTTCTGTTACAGTTTCATAAAAACACATACAAATGAATAGATTCTGAAAGTCAGAAGAACTGATGTTTCTTCATTTCATGTTAAAGTAATTTTATTTACTAAAAAATCTAAATAGAGCCCTAAAACCCGGTTAAGAAAAAAAAAAAAAAGATAAGTTAATTATTTTAAATAAGATAGCTTTTCACCAAGAAAGCTGAAAATCTGTGGGTTTTAAAAAAGCATTGGTTCTGAATGGAGGAAAGGTAAGTATAGGCTAAATGAATGACCAGTAAGTAAGTTACAAAAAGAGTTCATAGTCTATACTAAATTCTATCTTAAATGAGCTGGTAAAATTATTTTACTGAATAATTATCAATATGTGTCAACTTGTTTACAATTGAGTTCCCCTCAGCTCATACCTTTAATACTAATTGTTTTTTTCCATACTCCTTTTCAGGATCTGCCTAACTCAAATTACCAGGAAAAGACAAGTAGACAAAATAAAGTTTGTGGTGAGCCAGACTTTTTTCCCATATGTGCACAGACCACATATGTGGTCTATGAACATGACAAACCCCACTTCCTGCTGGGGGGAGTCACACAGGTACCGGGTAGTATGTATATGTGCTGCCAGGCACTCAAAGACACTGAACTCTCAGATTGAGGCAGAAACTAAGCACATTTGTGCAGGGAAATCCACGCCTCATGCCGCTCTGCAGCCTGCTCTGGGTGTTCCTGGCCTTCACCTTCTCTGGTAGGGATGCTTCCAAACATGGGTGCGAGTGTTCAGGGTGAAAGGCCTGCACACAGGCATGTGGTATGCACACAGGGACTTGGGGAGGAAAAGAGGGTTGCAGAAGAGCATACTTATGATTTCAATTTGGGTTTTCTTTAGGTCGCAAATTAGTCTAAATCCTACATTATTTTGTTCATTACTTCAGCTTTGTTTGCTGATTTTCCCCCCACAGGATCTGGTGTGGCGCAGAGAGTTATTCAAGACCAGCCAGACATATCCAGTCAACTGGGACAGTCAGTCACCCTGAACTGTCGGTATGCAACAACCTGGAGCTCTTATCACTACATGTTTTGGTACAAGCTGCTTCCCAGTGGAGAGATGATTTACCTTATTGGTCAGGTTTCTTCTGGCCAGAATGCAAGGAATGGCCGCTACTCTGTAAATTTTCAGAAAGCTCGTAAATCCATCAGCCTCACCATTTCAGGCTTACAGCTGGAAGATTCTGCCGAGTATTTCTGTGCTCTCTGGGAGCTCACAGTGCTTGAAGTAATGGGAATAGCTAAACAAAAACCCCAGAGTTTAATAAAAGAGAGCTTCCCTGCTGCAGAACTCCAGCTGAAATATGCACCTGCAGATCCCAGACCAGAAATGGTAGTTGTGTGGTTGCTTAATCTGTGGTCTGGAAGCTCCTTTTAAGTCACTTAGGAACAGATGTCCAGACAAACTTTCTAATAATACGTTCTCAGTCTTGATTTTTTAAATTTTATTTCAATCATACAGAACATGTGCAAAGTTGTCTAAATTTGAAAACTTGCTCTATAATTTAATGTGGCAACTGCACCTAAAAAAAAATCTCACATCATAAATCTGGGTTTAATTTTCAGAAATTTTCATGAATATAATTTCCTTAATCTTTTCTTCTTAGGTTTTGTGTCTGTTAGGCCACAATCAGAAAAGTAGGACCACAGTGATACAGAATAAGAGACTCATTTTAAGGAACAGAACTCTCAGGCAATTGCTAGAGTTGGTGGAGGAGTTTATACAAAGCTGCTATCTTTGCATCTTGTGCTGAGCCTGAATTTACTTAAATCAACTAGAGTGTCATTTGGAAAGGAAAATTGGATATGGACAAAAGCATGGGAAAACTGGCATTTAAGGACATATTAGAACCCATGAGGATGATTGAAACACACAAAGACAAGCTAAAAACTTGCCTGTCTCTTACCTCCTTCAATCTCATGGTGGTGGGTGACCTTCAGGAGAAGCGGATATTTATCACCATGCTACATGCACATTGGCCCAAGACAGAGGGATGATGAGGAGGAGATCTGGTTGGAGGTTAATGAGTTGTAAGTCAACAATAAGATGAGCTAGCAGATGAGCAGCAACACATGTGAGTTGCACAGTGACTGGAGCCCTGCACCAACCAGCAGGGCATAAAAAAATGTGGCTACTTTATGACAACTACCTTCTAAACCTTGCACAATCTTTTTTATGGCCAACCCTAACCCAGAACAATACAGAGAAACAAATTCCGAGTCATAGATTTCCAGCTAGTAGAGACACTACAAAGCTATTCCAGTACCTTCTATGTCAACTGGTCATCCATCTATACTTCTTTTAACAACACACTTTCAAATAAAGAAAACAGCAAAACTATGCTTCTTGTTAATACGATTATTATTCCCCATTTGACCATAATCAATATAAACTTCTCCTGAAAAGAGTATACCAGGTTTGTGCATGCGTACTAAGTTGCTTCAGCCACATCCAACTCTTCATGACCCTATGTACTGTAGCCCACCAGGCTCCTATGTCCATGTGATTCTCCAGGCAAGAATACTGGAGTGCATTGCCACACCCTCTTCAAGGGATATTAAGTTCACTTAACCATTGGGTGGTGTTCTTTCCTTTTATACCTCACCCACACTGTCCCATTGGATCCTGCATCTTAACTACTGAGATACAATCAGATACAATGTTAACTTGTAGTTTGCACATCATATATTTCTATAGGAGGCAAGTGGGGGAGAGATTTAAAAATGGTTACTCTATACATAAACATATTCATATCAAACTGAAAAAGAGGTCGTCATAACTACTGTCAACTTAAAAAATATTCACAACCAGAAGTTGAGAGTTATGTTCTATCTGGTGGGAATTTTGAGGACTTCAAGCCTGGGAGATAGCATCTCAAGTAAACCTGAAAGAACTGCTCTAAGGAGGTGAGCAGAGGAGCCAGGTTGTATAGAAGTTTTGTAACAAAGTGCAGGTAGTCGGAACATCAAAAGATTATTGTTAATTAAAGAAAAACGGATATCTCAAGTTAAGGATGGACTTCCCTGGTGGCTCAGACAGTCAAGAATCTGCTTGCAATGAGGGAGACATGGGTTTGATTCCTAGGTTGGGAAGATTCCCTGGAGGAGGGCATGGCAATCCACGCCAGTATTCTTGCCTGGAGAATCCCCATGGACAGAGGAGCCTGGCAGTCTACAGTCCATGGGGTTGCAAAGACTCAGACATGACTGAGCTACTAAGCACAAGTTAAGGAGTCTAGGACACTTCTATGCATGGGGAGATATAAGAGTCTGGGCTCACTGAAGTCATTCTTTTACTATTCACCTCAGCTATCTTGGGGCCAGTATCTGTGTTTCTTACATCCTGAGCTCCTTTAGTCTCGTGGTAGGGAATGACTGCAGTTCTGATGGTTGTTAGATCACAGATATTCTTCTCCTTCCTGAGTGCCCTTACGCTCAGGAGCTCACATTGGGCTGCAGTTGCTGAGGACTGTGACATCCTTGTTTACTGATATGGCAGGAAATATTCCATTGCTGACTATTTCACTTTTTGTTACTGCAAATGACCACATGATTGTTGGTAGTACTTAAAACTACCTTTTTCATTACCCATTCCATAACAGTTTTGCACATAACAAGCACCTTCACTCACTGCCATACTTGACTTCCTATAAAACAAGCTCCTTACACAGGAGCAATGCTATGTGGAAAGTCATCAAGGTGAATAAGACATTCTGCAAGCCCACCACTGTGGTTTTGACAGAAGTTCGAAGGGTGTTGAAGGCAAATCCTAGGGTTTATTTAAGTGGAAATAATCTTGCCAATAAATATGGAAAATTGAGATACTGTATTCTTGGAAATATCATTAAGAATGATGCTTGATTTCATATCAGATGCAATAGAAGTCACCAAGGGAAAGCATTTTTAAAGTGTTAAAAGGAAGCAAACAAGTAATACTTTCAAACTAGCTTCTTATGAACATGAAAATGAATCCTTTATCTAAATCTTTCTATTTTTTTTTTCTCTGAGAATCAGGCTGTAACACACTGCATGAATCAAGAATGAAAGCTAAAGCTCTGCCAGCTGGTGTCCTGCTCAAATATCTTATGATACTTACACTGGCCTCTCTGCTCCCATCCAGTGATCATGGGTTAAACTCCGAGGAAGCCTGTTGCAGTGAAAAAGAAAAAAAGAAAAATGAGGTTTTTTTCTTTCCCTTTCTTGGGGCCAAAGAAGATAAAAAGAACAGTGAGCAGGCCTGAACATTCCTGAAGTGAAGTGAAAGTTGCTCAGTCATGTCCGATTCTTTGCAATCCCATGGACTATAGTCTATGGAATTCTCCAGGGCAGAATACTGGAGTGGGTAGCCTGTCCCTTCTCCAGCGGATCTTCCCAACCCAGGAGGTGAACCAGGGCCCCCTGCATTGCAGGTGGATTCTTTACCAACTGAGCTACCAGGGAAGCCCTGATAGAGATTCCCTGAAGTCTCAATAGGGAAAGGTGTGAACATTCCTAGTTGTTTTTGTTTTATTTATTTATTTATTTATTTTGCCTTAACTGCTCCTAACTCTGCATATCTATAAGTTTGCTTTACTGCTCCCTAACTCTGCAGGGGCTTCAGTTCACATTGTCTCCTTTGTGTCTATGCTAACCACATCTCCTATCTAGTGTTTTCCCTTACAACCCCCTTCCCTTTGTAGTTACAGATCAGAAAGAAGGCCGCAGAGCCACCTAACTGCCAGTCAATTACTGGGTTATAGATACCAGGCTATGACTATCTTTGAAACAATGCAAGAGGAAGAAATCAAGATCCTATTATCACCTTGACTCCTGACTGTGAGCCCTGTCCTTGTGGCTCAGATGGTAAAGAATCCACAGGTTTGACCCTTGGGTCAGGAAGATTCCCCTGGAGAAGGGAATAGCAACCTACATCAGTATTCTTAAAGCCACCTTTCTATTTCCTCCAAATTCTGTCTCTGTCCTTTTTATTTGGCTTTGGTGGGCAGAGAAAACAAAAAATTTGGCCAGCAAAAGCGTAATCACAATAGGAGCTGTCATTGCTGAACCATTCAGTAAACTTCCCTATGCAGAAATGGGGAGAAAGAGGATTCAACAAAACCGGCTGTTTTTTTTTTCTTCTTGCCTGCCAAATGTGAAAGTGATTGACTTCAAATGACAAATACAGCACATGGCCTGATTATGGCTGGAGAGTAAGAGACTACCTTGAAAAGAAAGCTTGGAATTGTTGCACAAGATGGGAGTTTCTTCTCTGGCAAGTAAAACTGTATGTACTGCTCTGTCTTTTCTTGTAGTATAGAAATATCTAGCAAAGTGAGAACAAGAGTCAATAATGGGAAAAAATTAACAATTGCAGAAAACACTGCTTGGTATACTCATTCCAGTTTATATTATGACACCCAATCTCTCAAAATAACACCCTAATGAATTAATTTCTCATTAATAGTAATAAGAACATGATAGACATGGACTCTTATGATAGCACATGAAATCTGCCAGGTAAACTACTACATATACATCAGAAAGTGCTCCCCTGGTGGCTGAGCTGGTAAAGAACCTGCCTGGAAATGCAGGAGCCACAAAAGATGCCAGTTTGTCCTTGGTTATAGAAGATCCCCTGGAGTTCAGTTCAGTTCAGTCACTCAATCATGTCAGACTCTTTGTGACCCCATGAACTGCAGCACGCCAGGCTTCCCTGTCCATCACCAACTCCGGGAGTTCACCCAAACCAACGTCCATTGAGTCAGTGATGCCATCCAACTATCTACCCTCTGTTGGCCCCTTTTCCTCCTGCCCTCAATCTTTCCCAGCATCAAGGTCTTTTCAAATGAGTCAGCTCTTCCCAAGAGGTAGCCAAAGTACTGGAGTTTCAGCTTTAATGTCAGTCCTTCCAATGAATACCTAGGACTGACCTCCCTTAGGATGGACTGGTTGGATCTCCTTGCAGTCCAAGGGACTCTCAAGAGTCTTCTCCAACACCACGGTTCAAAAGCACCAATTCTTCGGCGCTCAGCTTTCTTCATAGTCCAACTCTCACATCCATACATGACAAACAAGAAAAACCATAGCCTTGACTAGACGAACCTTTGTTGGCAAAGTAATGTCTCTGCTTTTTAATATGCTGTCTAGGTTGGTCATAAGGAGTAAGCATCTTTTAATTTCATGGCTTCAATCACCATCTGCAGTGATTTGGAGCCCCCAAAAATAAAGTCAGCCACTCTTTCCACTGTTTCCCCATCTATTTGCCATGAAGTGAAGGGACCAGATGCCATGATCTTAGTTTTCTTAATGTTGAGCTTTAAGCTAACTTTTTCACTATCTTTAGTTCTTCTTCACTTTCTACCATAAGGGTGGTGTCATCTGCATATCTGAGGTTATTGATATTTCTCCCGGTGATCTTGATTCCAGCTTGTGCTTCGTCCAGCCCAGCATTTCTCATGATGTACTCTGCATATAAGTTAAATTAGCAGGGTGACAATATACCCTGCAGTAGAAATAGCAACCTGCTGCGGTACTTTTGCTGGAAAATCCCATGAACAGAAGAGCCTGGCAGACCATAGTCCATAGGTTGCAGAATCAGTCATGAATGAGCACACATGCACTCATACATATCCCAGAAAAATATTGACCTTTATCTTGTGGATAGATTATTCTGCAATTTCAGATTCTGTCTCCCAACCCCATCACCAAGATTTTGCACATTGCTGCAGCTGATTGAATATTTAAGTTAGGGAAGGTATTATGTTGGGTGATTTGAATATTTGTTCCTACTTAATTCTTATTGGAACACTTCAAGGTTGGATCAATTCATCTTTAGGCAGGCAATGTTACAAAGTGCTTGAGACCGAAGACTTGGTTTGTATTTCTAGATCTACCACTCATTAGTTGAGTATCTTGGGAAAATGACTTAACGTCTTTTTGCTTTAGTGCTTGCATATCTACAATGTTAGATATTGATAGAATATCAATATTGATAGAATCTACCATGCAGAGTTCTCATGAGAAGTGAATGAGATAATAAGTGCCAGTGCTGAGTCCAGTGCCCAGCAGAAAGATACTGAGTACTTACAGGAAAGGAAATTGAACTTGAAGGGGGTTCAGTATTTTTCCTGGTGTTGCATGGTAAGTATCAGAGTGGAGCCTCCCCTCCACTTAGAGCAGATGCCCTTCCTCACCCCAAGAGTAACTCTGTCTCAATACAGTATTGTATTGTGTTTATAGTACTTATTTCTCTTTAAAATTATTTTTTCTAAAAAAAAAATTCATTTAATTTTTTCTCTCTTCCTACTGAACTGTAGGCATTTAATATCTCTTTACTACAGCATCCTCCAGACCTGAACCCTGCTTGGCACACAAGAGGCCACACACACACACACACACACACACACACACACACACACACAATATGAAATCCAGCAGGATTCTATAGGGTCTTTCTGAAACAGACTCCCAATACCCAAACTCTGTTGCTTCTTGTGCATAGAAAACCATTAGGTTCTTGGGCTTTCCTTGAATCCAAAGAATAAACTTGATCAGAAAAAAATGCAGAAGGAGAGGAAAACAGTCAAGCAAGACAAAATAATAATAGTTTCGCCATTAAGCAAAGCTAAGAAGGACTTTTTGTTTCTTTCCATTTGAAAGTTTTTAAATTTTTAAATTAAAATTTTATATAAAAAATTTCTAACCAAAGTGCTTTTCCTCCCATGGGTTGCCATCCCAATCTCTCTCAAGTTGAATAGCAGCAGTCCACAATGAGGAAACTGATTTCTGAAAGTTCTCAGAAACTTTCAGTTTGTCTTTGCTGAAAGAGTGGGGTCAGTTCTCTTTGCATGTGACTTTATGGGGGGATGCCTGATTAAGCTTCTTCTTTGGCTTAAGTTTTTTCACAGACAAGGGCAGGCTGAGGACACGGGAGACAAGGACCATAGAGCCCAGTTCCATTTCAGTATATTTAAATGAATCTTCAACTTTCTGCATCTCATAAAACATCCTGCTTTTACACTTGTAATTCACCTTCCCTCCCATAATAATAAAACAGGTATCCCTTTTATTTTGAAATAGTACCTGTTTGCCTAAACACTTCACCGACACCATTCTTTCTGATTTCTATGGCACCTTAGGCCACTGATCATCCAAATTCTGTGGTCTGATTTTTTAGGACTCATTTAAAATATTTAAGCTTTCTCATCTTAGAAAAAATATTTCATATTCCTCCAAACCCCATACATGCCTCTTCTGCAACCAATCTATCTTTTACTCCCTGGCTATTGTTTAAAAGCCCAGATCATATAACTGCTTACACTCTGTCACCTCTTTTTTACTCCATACACTTGTTTTTTCTCCCAATATTTTCTAAAATCTGTTTTCTTAAAAACCACCAATGGTCTCTTTATTGTTAAATCTAAAAGACATTTTTAACCTCCTTCATCTAGACAAGTATTTCTCAAATTTTAATGTGCACAGGAATATTATTAAAATGCAGATTCTGACTTAGGAATTTTGGGTTGGGCCTGAGATTCTGAAGTCAGAGTAGCTCCCTGGTGACGCGAATGCTACCTACCTACAGACCACATTCGAGCAGCCACTCTCTGCAGTGCTTGCCACTCTTTCTGGGGACCTTTGTGTTCCTGGCACACAGTACCCCAACCTTAAACTTTAACTTCTGGGAGGTCCTTTGCAAGATCTCCTATTCTTCTTTACCCATCCCACATCAAGAGCATTCCTCCTGCTTAGGCCCTCTTTTCCTCTCAATCTGTATACTATTCTTTGAAAATTTCATCTGCTCATATTGCTTCAATTATCATGCAAACAGTCTTAGTGGAGTGCACATAAGACTGGTCTCTGGAGTTAGATCTAGATTCTAATCACTACCCTGTCTCTTAAAATTACTGCAATCCTGTGTAATCTAAATTCTTTGAAGCTAGGTTTAGCATTTGTAAAATGGAGGGTAAAAATGAGTAACCCAAGATGTTGTTGTATTAAATGAGATATTTCTTATAAAGCTCAGACAGTAAAGAATCTGCCTACAATGCAGGAGACCTGGGTTCAATCCCTGGGTCAGGAACATACCTTGGAGAAGGGAATGGTAACCCACTCCAGTATTCTTGCTTGAAGAATCCCATGGACAGAGAAGCCTGGCAGGCTACAGGTCATGGGGTCACAAAGAGTCAAACACCACTGAGGAACTAACACTTTTAGTATTTCATTTTAAAATAAAGCTTGAACTTCAGTGCCCCTTACTTAAACATGTCATTTCCAGGATGCATAGGGCCCTAGCCATATTTTATAAATGTTTCAAAAAATAAGATATCTTAACGAGTTAAGATCCTTGCCAGTTAAACCCCAACTTCCACTCTACTATAATTCTAGTCTGTCAGGTGGTGATGGAGTGAGCCACAGGCTTATTTAGCATCTGCAAAAGTGAATTTGAATTAAGAATGCATTTAATTTTGACCTAGTGGAATTTATTTATGCAACTCACAGTCACTTCAGTACATAAGTGCTTGTTATCAAGATCTCACAGGCTAAGCATCAGAGACAGATTTCAAACAAAAATCTGTTTGACACTAATGCTAATTACCTTACGTTACACTGTACTGCTGTTCCTTTGGTAATGATTCATTAACAAGTCTTTGTTTCCAAAAGGCATGATAGTCTATTGCCAGAACTTTTAGTGTTTTAAGAGCAGGTAACACCTCCCTAACTGGTTCCAATATGTTTTTATAGTTTCCTTGCACACTGTTGCATTCCACTCTGTGGAATATCTGTGCATTCCACCCTATCCATTGGAAGATGAGTTTGCTTATGTTCTTCCTTTGGTATGAAAATGGCCTCGTCTGATCATATTTATTATTGTTCATATTAACTTCTTACTGACTGGTCACAATGTTTTACATTTATGAGAATAAAGTGAAACTCATAGCATGCCAGTCCAATGAAGGCATTAACAACCATGGTAGGTAGATGATACCAAGGTTCCCCAGGTAGTGCAGTGGTGAAGAATCTGTCTGCTGATGCAAGAGATGTGGGTTTGATCCCAGGATTGGGAAGATCCCTTGGAGGAGGAAATGGCAACCCACTCCAGTATTCTTGCCTGGAAAATTCCACAGACAGAGAAGCCTGGTGGGCTACAGTCCATGGGGTTGCAAAGAGTCTGAGGGACTGAGCACACACACACACACACACACACATATAAAAGAAATTTGCAAGTGTAATTAAAGTCTCTAATCAGTATGACCTTGAATGAATCAAAAGGAGATTGTCCTAGGTGGGCCTAATCTAATCAAGTGAGCTCTTTAAAAAAGAGCTTAAACTTTTCCTGGGATCAGAGACATCCTCCTTGTCTTGAGGAAACAAGTTGCCATGAGTGCTACAGCCACAAGGAAATGAATTCTACCAGCAACCACTGAGTCTGGAAGAGGACCCCATGCCCCAGACAGTCTTAGTTGACTCCTTGACTGCAACGTTGTGAGTTCAGCTTAACTGTGTGCTGATTTCTGACTTACAGAACCTGTGATATAAACAGATGTTGTTCCATCACAAAAGTTCTTGATAATTTGTCACTCATAAATAGGAAACTAACATAGAAAATAAACTTGTTAATTGGTGTGATCAGTTGATAGTATTTAGGATTTGTTATAAGAAAATTTGGAATGTAATGAAATCTTGTAGCACATAGTACTGTGATAGACAGTTTCCAAATTTTGACCATAATCCTACAAGTTTTCATCCATTTTCAAAATGCACTTTGAATTTTTTAAGACAGCAAGTTTCAATCAATGATTATCTTTCTTTTCTCTGTATTAAAGCTTTTACAAATTTATTGTCATATGAAGAAAAGCATAAAAAGTATGAAGACAAAAAGCATAGAAACAAAAAGTATTATAGCAGTGTGTCATGGAAATAAGTACTAAAATATGACTCAATTTTCTAGATTTATGCTGTCTGTGGAATTTGCTTTCTAAAATTTATAATTTGCTATGATTGTATTTCTCATTCTAAACATTATTTTCTATTTAATTTTTATCCATAATTTTGTGATGCTATAGAAAGTGCAATTTTGTAAGTTTCAGAGCCTACAAAACATAAATTCTGCTCTGTACATAATTATAATGCTTTTAAATTCAACCATACAAAGCCAGCAAGGGGGTGAACAAAAATTGTGAATCTCTCTTTATTTCTCTATCTGACCTCTGGAGGGCACTGTTGTGAAAATTGGGAAAGATCAGAATAAGCTCAAAAAAACCTTCCTTCCTTACAATTTAAAGAGGTATCCTGACACCATTTTTTACACAATGACATGTAAAGCATCTCAGACACTAGAGACAGGAAGTTTTAAGACAGCCTCTCTTCCTAGCTCCCTCTACAGTCTGCATCAGAAGAAGAAATCGATATCATCTGTCATTCCTCCTCAACCACAGAGCAACTTGGATTCAAGTCCCCCAGTCATGAGACTCCTGTCTGTAGGGAATCACCCAGAAAGCAGCTCACTGCCTCTTCACTGCTCCACCATGACCTTGGTGTTCACCTTGATGCTTGAGGCACTCCTGCTGCTGAGTGAGTACTGTTCCATTTTACTCTCTTGTCCACACACGGAACATTGTTCTGGTTTGACTTTGAATAGAGACTTTTGTTTAGCTGAGTTCTCTGATTCAGTATTAATGGTTCAGGAGCCCAGTCAATGACCCAGCCCGATTGCCACATCACTGTCTCTGAAGGAGCCCCTCAGGGGGCTGAGGTGCAACTACTCATTTTCTCTTCAACCTAATCTTTACTGGTATGTGCAGTACCCCAACCAAGGACTCCGGCTTCTCCTGAAGTACATGTCTGGAAACAATCTTGTTTCAGGCATCAAAGGTTTTGCATCTGAATTTAGGAAGAGTGAAACTTCCTTTCACCTGAGGAAAAAGCCCACTGAAGTAACTTGACCAAGTACTTCTATGCTCTGAGTGACATGGTGACTAGGACTGTAGGGGGAGCTATCTGCAAACCCCTGAGATGTGGTAGCTTAAAGGACTTACAGTTTCAGCCTGTGTTATTTTCAGGAAGTTGGCATGTTCTGTGAAGGCAACTAGTACAGAGAATATAGAGTATTGCAAATGTTTCATTCCTATGGGCATCTTAGATTTTTTCTTTTCTTTTTAAATTTGCAAAGACAGGATTTGTTTTCTCAAGTTCAGTGTTCTCAGTGGAGTTGACTGTTAGGTGGGGCTTCCTGTCACAGAGTGTCACCTGAGCAGGGTTTGTTGGGTGAGCTGATTGGTTGCAGGAGCAGGAACATTTCCAGACAAGAAGTGACACACCACTTATGGGTTTAGCTGTGTGTTTTAAGGTGAAAATTTCTCAGCAACAAGTCAAGGCATCATGAAGAGGCTAGTGGGCACTGTGCTGGGGCTTTTGTTTGCCGGGGTTTGCTGTGAGTTGGGGCTGCCCTCCAGGGGAATCTGAAGAAATGAGCAGCTGCTGTACTGTTGAGGGAGGGAGTAGAAAGAGTTGACAAGTCCTGCACTCTTCTCTCCTTCTCAACATCCATGGGAGCTGGAGGGACACGTTCAGGGTTTTTTCAGAGTTACAGTGAGCCTCACCTGTGACTGTCTGTCTCTTTCTCATCAGATGTGAGAGGGGTGGATGTGGAGCAGAGTCCCCCAGCCCTGACTCTACAGGAGGGAGCCAGCTCTACACTGTGGTGTAATTTCTCCACCTCGGCAGACAGTGTGCGGTGGTATCTTCAGAAGCCCGGGGGCCGCCACCTCATTTACATTCCTTCAGGAACAAGGCAAGGAGGAAGATTAAATGCCACGACAGTCCTTAAAGAACGCCGCAGCTCACTGTACATTTCCTCTTTGCGGACCACAGACTCAGGCACTTACTTCTGTGCTGTGCAGCACTGTGCTCCCCGGGCACCTGCAGCCTCTACGCAAACCCTCCGCGGGGCTCAGCCCCTCCTCCAGCCACAGTCACACCGTGAGGCCACCACAGGGCATTTACAGTGCTTCTTATTGGCCTTACAGATTTGAGACTTTGGTCTTTATCTTCCTCTCAGTCTGTATCTTCTTCTGCGCTAGAGTCTCAAACTTGTAACTAGGACAGGTCTATTAATAGATAAGAAAGTGAAAGTGAAAGGCGCTTAGTCGGGTCCACTCTTTGTGACCCCATGGACTATAGAGCCCGTGGAGTTCTCCAGGCCAGACCACTGAAGTGGGTAGACTTTCCCTTCTCCAGGGGATCTTTTTAACCAGCTGAACCACAAGGGAAGCCCAAGAATACTGGAGTGGGTAGCTTATCCCTTCTTCAGCGGATCTCCCCAACCCACGAATGGAACGGGGGTTTCCTGCATTACAGGTGGATTCTTTACCAACTGACCTATGAGGGAAACCCTATCAAAATAAATATTTAGCTACAATATGCTCTACTCCAAAATGGGAAGAAGTGAAAGGAGCTAAAAGAAGAGAAAAGTGACTCCAAGAAGATGTTATTCAGCTAAGTTGGCTGTCCCAAGAATGTCCATCCAAACCTACCTCACCATGATGTGTCCCAACAGACAACTGCAGATACATCTCATCCTACTACTGCAGCACAGCAAACAAAAAACACACACATGCTCAATGGTTAATATGAACTTGGTCGTTTAATTAAATCAAATTTATCCTCTTTCAATTCTGGATGCAAGAAGTCTGAAATCAGTTTCACTGGCTACAGTTAAGGTATTGGCAGGGTCGATTCCTTTCCTTACTGTGCATTACATAATTTTATTTATTTTATAAGTATGGAAAAATACACATAATTTTTGTACCTCTTAATCTGCTTCACCTATTTCACTCCTACACCCACCCCTTTCCCCTCTAGTAACCAGTAGTTTATTCCCTATATCTATGAGTCTGTTTCAGTTCTGTTAGTTTTGCATTTTAGAATCCATATACAAGTGAAAACATACAGTATTTGTCTTCTCTGTCTGACTTATTTTGCTAAGTATAATACCCTCCAGGTTCTCCACATTGTCTCATATGATTAGATTTTATCCTTTTTATGATTAAGTAATATTTCATTGTGTATATATATATATGTGTGTGTGTGTGTGTACACATGTTCTCTATCTATTCATATGAATGAACACTGATTGCTTCCATATCTTGGTGATTAGAAATAATGCTTCTGTGAATATTAAGGTGCATATATATTTTCAAATTAGTGTTTTTGTTTTCTTCTGATAGATATCCAGGAATGGAATTGCTGGATGATATAGTATTTATATTTTTAATTTTTGAAGAACCTTTATGCTGTTTTAAATAGTGGCTGCACCAGTTTACTTTCCCAGAAAGTGTGCCCAAAGGGTCCCTTTTCTTCACATCCTCAGCAACACGCATTACTTCTTGGCTTTTTGATGATAATGTTCTGATTGGGGTGAGGTGAGATCTCATTGGGTTTTGATTTGCATTTACCTGATGATTAGAGGTGTTGAATGTCTATTCATGTGTATGTTGCCCATCTGTATGTTTCTTTGGAAAAATGTTTATTTAGGTCCTCTGCCTTTTTAAAAACCAGATTACTTACAGTTTTTATATTGCATATAAATTTCTTTATATATTTTGGACATTAACCCCTTATTGACTAATGATTTGCAAGTATCTTCTTCTGTTTGATAGGCTGTCTTTTTGCATTTTAATAGTTTTATTCCAGTTTGGATGTCTTCTATTTCTTTTTCCTATATGACTCCTGTGACAAGGACTTCAAGTACTATGTTAAATGGAAACGGTGAGAGTAGGCATCCTTGTCTTGTTCCTCATCTTGGAGAAAAGCTTTCAGTTTTTACGATCAAATATGATATTAATTGTGTGTTTGTTGTAAATGGCCTGTATTATTTTGAGATGTGGTCCCATTATACCAAGTTTATTAAGAGTGTTAAACATGAATGGATGCTGAATTTTGTCAAATACTTTTTCTTTGTCTGTTGAGATAATTATATAAGTTTTTATCCTTCATGCTATTAATGTATATCATGTTGATTGATTTGCAAATACTGAACCATCCTTGTACACCTAGACTATATCCCACTTGGCCATGATATATGATTCTTTCATAAATTGTTGAATTAAGTTTCCTAACTTAATTCAGTTCTAAAGGAAGTTAGTCTTGAATATTCATTGGAAGGACTAATGCTGAAGCTGAAACTTGGGCCACCTGATGCAAATAACTGATTCATTGATAAAGACCCTGATGCTGGGAAAGATTGAGGGCAGGAAAAGAAGGGGACAACAGAGGATGAGATTGTTGGATGGCATCACTGACTTTATGGACATGGGTTTGAGCAAGCTCTAGAAGCTGGTGATGGACAGGGAAGCCTGGCATGCTTCAGTCCATGGGGTCACAAAGAGTTGGGCATGACTGAGCAGCTGAACTGACTGAATTGAAGTTTGCTAATATTTTGTTGAGGATTTTTTTTTATCGATGTTCTTTCAAGAAATTGACTTTTTTGGGTAGTTTTATTTCTGGTTTTGGCATCAGGGTAATGAAGGCGTCATTGAATGAGTTTGCTAATATTTCGTCACCTTCAGTTTTATGGAAAATTTGAAAAGGATGGGACCTAATTAGTCTTTAAATGTTTGGAGAATTACCCTCTGAAGCCATGGAGTCCTTATATTAGGAATCAACAAAATATGGCCCATGAACCGGTCCATTCAGCCATTTACTTTGTAAATAAATTTTGTTGAAACATAAGAAAGCTTATTTATTTATGTATTATCAATAACCTATTTCGTGAAACAATGGCAGAGTTCAGTATTTGCAACAGAATGAATGGCTTACAAAGACAAAAATATTTACTGTTCTACCCTTTATTGAAGAAGTTTGTAATCCCCTCTTCTACATCATTAGTCATCATGGAAATGCAAGTTAATGCCACAGTGAGATCTCTATACACCCATTAATGGCAACCCACTCCAGTATTCTTGCCCAGAGAATCCCGTGGACAGAGAAGCCTAGTAGGCTGCTGTCCATGGGGTTGCACAGAGTCAAACACAACTGAAGTGACTAGCATGCATGGCATTGGAGAAGGAAATGGCAACCCACTCCAGTATTCTTGCCTGGAGAATCCCAGGGACAGGGGAGCCTGGTGGGTTGCTGTCTATGGGGTCGCACAGAGTTGGACACGACTGAAGCAACTTAGCAGCAGCAGCAGCATACACCCATTATTTTGGCTAAAAATAAAAAGACAACTATATCAAGTATTGTTAATGATACAGAATAATTGTCAGATTTAGAATCTATTTAGAGACATATTCTCTTCAGTGTGCAGCAATCTCCTTGATCTAATGTTGATCTTATGGGAGGAGAGACAGCCCCATGCAGTGACTCGGCTTGAGGGCCAGTTTCTGCCTTTGAAGGGATCCCAGGACAGGTGAGGCCCTATCATGAGTATTTCGAGAGCCCTGCTTCCTCCTGGTGTGTCCAGAACCCAGACCAAGGCTTCCAGACCCTCATGAGACATGCCTCCATATGGAACAGAAAAGGTTTCACAGGGGACCTCAACAAGGACAGAGATTTACTATCTGAAGAAATCCTTGACACAAGAAGAATACTTGGCCACATATTTCAGTGTTCTGATAGATGCTCTAAAATATATATATTATCAAAAATAGTTAAAGAAGAAATAGAAAAGCTAAATAAGTATATAATCATTAAAGTAATTTAACAATTATAAATATAAATTTATAGAGAATTCCTAATAGATGGGAAGTTTTTAACCTGCAAGCATCCCCTACTACATAATTAAAAATCAAATGCGTAGTAAGATGTATAGGAAACCATGTAACCAAGAAAATACTAGAAATTAAGTTTACATAGGGTGCTTCTACAAATAAATAAGAAAAACATTCAAAATGAAAAGAGACAATAAGATAATTTACATAAAGGCAATTTAAAGAAGAGGAAATAGACATGTGGACATATAAAACATCAACTTCTGCAGTAATCAGAGGAAATTAAATTAAAGATTACCATCTCATTTCTGTCAGATAACCAGAGATGTGAAAATCTGATAGCATTAAGTTTTGACCCAAATACAGGGAGAAGACTATTAAATTTCTCCAGATGGAGAAAAGCAACCACATAGAGAACATTTATTTAACAACTTCAGAGAAAAATTGTCTGAACTATTTAATGAAGAAGAAAACGTATATATTTAAAAGTCAAGCAATTCCAATTCCTGTTATCTACATTCAAGTAATTCCAACATTTGAACAAGGAGGCATTTACAAGGATAGTCACACCAACCCTGTAAGCAGAAGTATAACCATTCAAGTACAGAATGAACAAGTAATGAATTACATATGAAATCGAAATACATGAACTATTACAAGCAAAGAAACAGTTATCTATATTATTTTCTTAGATAAATCTTACAAAAATAAAATGCTGAGTATAAAAAGCATCAGAATGATATATGCTGCATGACACTATTTATGAGAAATTTCAGAATATAATCACAATATAATATATTGTTTTGTGATACATAGCTATAACAGTAAAATTGAAAAGACATATGTGGAATCTTCCCGATAGTAGTTATTACTTTAAAAATAGGAATAGTACTAGGAGTTACTCTTTAGTTTTATCTGTAACATTTGGAGATATATATTGAAAATATAGCAAAATTAAATATCTGTTTGCCATCATTGCCAGGGAAAAATGTGTCTGCACATAATTTTGTATACTGTTCCATGTAAGAATTATTTAGTATTTTTTTTTAATTAAAAAATTGGATGGTAGCTTTTACTAGTCCAATCAATTCATAGAAGGAATAAGATAACTCCTGTTACCCATAATTTTGACAGATGTACTTTTAATAGGCCATAAAATGCCAATAAAATGCCAGAGAAAAAACTTTAAACTTGTTTAAGCACTAGAAATTATTCATCCAAAAATAAACAGCACAGAGACTTCCTACCACAGTTAAAATATATACTTTTTGAGTACACAAAAAGAGAAAGTGAAAAGAAAATCAGATCATCTGGCTTAGCAGTGGGAGACATGCCCCCAAGATGTTAGTCTATGTTTTAACTAATACACAAATTCAGCAAAGTTGCAGGATATAAAAGTAATCTGCATTCCAATAATGAACTATCTGGAAGAGATATTAAGAAAACAGTTATTTTTCCATCACATCAGAAAAAAAATACCTAAGAATAACTTTAAGCAAAGAAGTACAGACTTGTATATTGAAATCTGCAAGACATTGATTATAGAAATTGAAGACAAAAATTAATAGGAAGATATTTTGTTCTTACAGACCAAAAAAATTCAATTGTTAAAATATCCATACTACCCAAAGCATTCTACAGATTCAATGAAACCTCTATCAAAATTCAATGACATTTTTCACAGAGATAGAATAAACAAACCCTAAGATTTGTATGAGAGACAATAGACTACCAATAGCCAAAGTGAACTAGAGAAAGATCAAAACTGAAGGCATCACATGACCTTATTTCAAACTACATTACAAAATTATAGTAATAAAAACAGTGTGTGGGGGTTTTTTGGCATTAAACAAAGACACATAGATCAATGGAGCAGAATAGAGAACCCAGAAATAAACCCTTGTATACACGGTCAATTCACGGCAAAGAAGCCAAGAATATACCCTAAGAAAGGAACATCTCTTCAATAAATGGTATTATGAGAAATGGAAAGCTACATGCAAAAGAATGAAATTGCACTCATCAAAATGGATTATAGAATTGAATATAAGAACCACAACAGTAAAGCTCAGAAGAAACATAGGGGTAAGTTCCTTGACATCAGTATTGGCCACATTTTTTTTTTTTTTTTTGTATTTGACACTAAAAGCAAGGACAACAAGAGAGAGAAAAAAAAAAAGCAAAAAACAAGTGTGACTACATCAAACTAATAAGTTTATGTATGGCAAAAGAAGCCATCAACAATATGAAAAGGCAACCTACAGAATGAGAGCAAATATTGACCAAGCATATATCTGATAAGGGGCTAATACCCAAAATATATAAGTACCTTGTATAATCGTTAGAACAAAAGTCTGTTTTAAAAATAAGCTGATGATCTGAATAAACATTTTCCCAAAGAAGACATACTAATGTCAAGAAAGTAAATCAGAAGATGTTAAACACCTCTAATCATCAGGGAAATGAAAATCAAAACCCAAAATAGCTATCCCTTTACATCTGCCAGAATGGCTACTATCAAAAAGACAGGGAATAAAAAATTTTGACAAGAATGTAGAAGAAAAGGAACCCTGCCCACTGTTGTTGGAAATATAAATTGGTGCAGCCTCTATAGCAAACAGTATGGAGGTTCCTCAAAAAATTAATATTAGCTCTACTATGATAACCAACATTTCCATCTCTTAGTATTCATCTGAAGAAAATGAAGTCACTATCTCAAAAAGATATCTCTACTCCACGTTTACTGCAGTTCATCTACAACAGCTGAGACATGGAAATAACCCAAGTGTCCTCTGACAGATGAATGGATAAAGAAAACATGATAAAAAAAGAAATTTTTTCATAGATTTACAACAACATGAATGAATCTTGAGGGCACAATACTAAGTGAAATAAATCAGGCAGACCAAGTCAAAAACTGTATGAAATCATTTGTATGTGGACGCTAAGACACAGGTGCAGGAACACACACACACAGACATATAGACACACACACACACACACACCCAGACCTCATAGATACAGGGAATAGATTGGGGGTGTAGGGTGTGGAATAGGTGACTATGTTCAAAAGACAGAAACATCTAGTTATAAGAGAAATAAGTCCTGGGGATGCAATATACAGCATGATGACTATAAAAAATTTTTTTAATGGTGTCAGTGTGTAAACCCTCTTGGCTCTCAAATACATATATATATATATATATATATATATTTTTTTTTTTTAATTAAAAAAAAAAACTGGCTTCTCTGGGTCTTTGCTGCTGCACACGGGCTTTCTCTAGTTGCGCTAAGCGGGGGCTGCTCTTGGTTGCAGTGCACAGGCTTACTGTCCTGCCTTCTCTTGTGAAGCGCAGGCTCTAGGAGCACAGGCTTCAGTAGTTGCAGCATGCAGGCTCTAGGGCACGTGGACTTCAGTAGTTGTGGCACACAGGCTCAGTAGTTGCAGCTCTTGGGCTCTAGAGCAAAAACTCCATAGTTGTGGTGCCCGGGCTCAGTGGCTCCAGGGCATGTGTAACCTTCCCAGACCAGGGATTGAACCCGTGTCCCCTGCATTGGCAGGTGAACTCCCATCCACTGTACCACCAGGGAAATCCTCTCGAAGTTTGTTTCGCTTTTTTTTTCAGGTAGTTTGAACATTTGAATAACAAGTTTGGAATAGGATATGTAACTACTGGACTGGAGTATCTTTCATTGGACTGAAATATGCAAAACTCAAAATAGGATGTAGTACCCAGATTGGAATGCAAGGTGAGCTTCAGAAGACAGTCACCAGAGATGCAAGAGGGAGAACTAGGGAAGATTGGGAACCTCAGTAGTAATTCTGTGCCCTCATATGCTATGTGAGTTTGGGGATTCCTATGAAGGAACCACAGAGAATCCAAGGACAATCTATTATAAAATAACTCAGTTAGGTCTTCCCTGGAGGCTCAGTGGTAAAGAATCTGCCTGCCAATCAGGAGACATTGGTTCAACCCCTGATACAGGAAGATCCCACATGTCATGGAGCAGCTGATCCTGTGCACCACAACTATTGAGTCTATGCTCTAGAGCCTGTGCTCCACAGTAAGAGAAGCCATCGCAATGAGAAGTGCAACGACAGAGGAACCCCCTCTCTTTGCAGCTAGAGAACAGCCTGTGTAGCAATGAAGACCCAAAACACTCTAAATTAACAAATAAATAAAATTATAAAAAGAATAAGTTATTCTTATTAGGGTTTCTTTATGAGGTGTTGAAACAAAAATAAAATGTTTGAAATTTCATTAATTTGATGTAAATGACTTCATTAGATGAAATTTCAGAATAAAATGAAATAGAAATTTCATTCCTTCTATGTCAAGAAAGGGAAATATTTTTATTTTAGAAAACATACATATTGTTAATAACTTTTAATATTTTTACTGATTAAGCAACATTTTAGGAGAAGTTTTGTCCTCATGACAACTATAATGAGAATTATAAGATTGTACTAAAGAGTATAACTGCTTTCATGACAGCAACATGGTCAAATATTTGAATTTAGAAGACCCATTCATTCTTGCTTCCTAAATCTTTAATAAGCTAATCACAGAGTTACATCACAAGTGAATATGACTTTACAGCCATTACCATTTGGTATTCACATACACAACTGGAGAGATTACAGAAGTCAGAAGCCTATTCTGTGTTCATTTGTCTGTGTGATATTTGCTGTTCTGAAGTTATGTGCTAAAGTTAACAGTTCACATGGTTTGGTGGGTAAGTGGGAAGAAAAGGGAGTTCACGGCTTATTGTTGGTCTTTTTTAGGAAAACTAGGGAGCAGTTAGAATAATTCATCTTAGAATCAAAATCAGAAAGGCAAGAGAACAATCAGAACATGAATGAATATTTGCAATCCCAGAATGATTCATAATGAATTTGTTTCAGATAACATCCCAGATTTTAGAAGAGATTAATTTACTACTAAATTTGGAAGTTTTAACTGAAAAATCTGTTTCAATTTAATCCTTCAATATTAAACTCTGGCTTGTCCTTTACCAGGTATTATCATTTATTAGTAAATCACAAGGGAAGGCAGAACAATGTTTAGGACAGTCTAAATCTTCCAACCTGAGTGTCAGCACATTCAGACTTGATCCAGCCAGAAGCTACATTTTTCAGTCAGAGTTTATAATGCGGCTGAGGGAACATGCACCATTACTGTCAGGAACTCAGAGCAAGGCCATATCAATAAAGGGGAAAAACTGCCTTCATGTTCTCCCTGCATTGTTGTGGGCATTTGCAGTGTCCTCTACTTAGTTACAGATAATTGGAAACTAGGAGAGCTGCTTCCTGCCAGCACCCAGAGGTGAAATGGAACAGAGGACTAGATGTCTCAACTAAATATAAACTCTCCTCCCTGCATGACTCATTAATGTGTTACTTCGACTAAAATCTAAGAACTGGCACTGTTTTAGATCTTTCTGTACTTTCTTTTCTACTTGTCTATTTGCCTTTGGGTTTTTTATATTAATTCATCTATCAAAACAATGAAATCAAATGGAAGATTAACAATGACATTCTACATGATCATGTACAGTATACAAAACTTCAGTCACCAAATAATGTGGTGTCAACGTTTACTAAGTGTTACAGATACCATATTTTGTAAGAGAGCACTGTAGCCTTGTGGCACAGAAAAAGTCAGCATGCTTAACTTGACCTTACAGAGAAAAATAACAAACCACTGAGAAGAGAAACTGAACACTTTGGGGTAAAGAATATGACATGAGGACAATTTAAGGACACCTGATCTAATAAATACAATTCTACTTGTAAAGGCAGCAGGATTGAATATACTGATGTTCTTCAAAGTTTACTAAGTAAAACTCAATGTCAGATTTCAAAGATTAATATTTTTTCCTGTTAAGCATTTCATTAAAAAAACACATACAACTGAATAGATTCTGAAAGTCAGGAGTGATGTTTTATCATTTGATATTGAAGTCACTTTATTTATTGAAAAATATAAACAAAGACCTAGAACCAAGTGAGAAAAGAAAAAGATACATTAATTATTTTGGAAAAGACTGCCTTTTGTTAAGAAAGCTAAAGGGCTTCCCAGGTTGAGCTAGTGGTAAAGAACCCAGCTGGCAATTCAGGAGACATGAGATGCTAGTTCAATCCCTGGGTCAGGAAGATTCCCTGGAGGAGGGCATGGAAACCCACTCCAGTATTCTTGGCCCTTCCCAGGTGGTGCTAGTGTTAAAGAACCCATCTGCCAGTGCAAGAGATGAGGGTTTGATCCCTGTGTTGGGAACCCACTCCAGAATTCTTGCCTGCAGAATCCCCATGGACAGAGGAGACTGGCAGGTTACAGTCCATGGGGTTGGAAAGAGTTGCACATGATTGAAGCAACAGCACAACACACACATAAAAAAGTTAAAGATCTGTGAGTTTGTTTTATTGTGTTTTTTTTAAAGAGTCATTAAATTCTGGATAAAGAAATATAAGCATAGGCTAAATGAATGACCAGAATGACCAGTAAGTAGATTACAGAAAGGATTCATAGTGTGTACTAATATGTTTTGAATGGGCTGGCAAAATTATTATCAGTGTATGTCAACTTATTTAGTCTTCTGTTTCTCTCAGCTCAAACCCTTAACATGTATGTGTGTTAGTCGCCCAGTCGTGTCCAACTCTTTGGGACCCCATAGACTGTAGTCACCAGATTCCTCTATCCTTGGAATTCTCCAAGCAAGAACACTGGAGTGGGTTGCCATTCCCTTCTCCAGGGGATCCTCTTAACTCAGGGATCAAACCAGGGTGTCTTGCATTGCAGGTATATTCTTTACCATCTGAGCCATCAGGGAAGCCCTCACACACATAATACTAACTGCTTTCTCCATGAAGCTTTCAGGATCTACCTAACATAATAATCATGGAAAGAAAAGTAGAAAATTAAACATCTGTGAGCCAAAAGTTTTTCCCATCTGTGAAAAAGACCATGTGATTTATGAACATGACAAACCCCACTTCCTGTTTGAAGGAGTCACACAGAAACAAGCACTACATATATGTGCTGCCAGGCACACAGAGACACTGAACTCTCAGCTTGAGGCAGAACTGAGCACATTTGTGCAGGGGAATCCATGCCTCATGCCGCTCTCCAGGCTGCTCTGGGTGTTCCTGGCCGTCACCTTCTCTGGTAGGGATGCTTCCAAGCCTGGATGTGAGAGTTCAGGGTGAAAGGGCTGCACACAGGCACGTGGTGCTTCACAGGGACTTGGGGAGGAAAGGAGGGTTGGAGAAAAAGAAACATTTTATAATTTCAATTTGGTTTGTCTCTGGATCCTAAATTAATCTAAATCCCACACTATTTTATTTACTACTTCATCTCTGTTTTCTGTTTTTTTTTTTTTCCCCTATAGGATCCAGTGTGGCCCAGCAAGTAACTCAAGTCCAGACAGCGGTATCCAGTCAAGTGGGGCAGACAGTCACCCTGAATTGTCTCTATGAAGTAAGTTCGACCATGGACTACTACTACATTTTTTGGTATAAACAGCTTCCCAGGGGAGACATGACTTTTCTTATTCATCAGTATTCAGAATACGGTAATGCAAGAAACGGCCGCTACTCGGTAAACTTCCATAAAGCACATAAATACATCAGCCTCATCATTTCAGCCTTACAACTTGAAGACTCTGCAGAGTACTTCTGTGCTCTCTGGAAGCTCACAGTGCTTGAAGTAATGGGAAAAGCTGAACAAAAACCCCAGAGCTTAATAAGAGAGAGCCCCACTGCTTCAGGACTTCAGTTGAAGTGCACACCTGCACATCCCAGAAGAGAGATGGTAGTCCTGTGGTTGCTTCATCTGTGGTCTGGATCAGAAGATTTAATTCTAAATAAAAGCTCCTTCTAGGTGGATCACCAGGCTACAGCTGGAACCAGGTGGGCCTGCCCCACAGGAACTGGAGACTGAAGAAGACAGGGAATCACTGTGGTTTCTCCCTCCCTTTTGTCCCCCAGTTTCCCACCACTGCTTTGGGTCCCCCATTTGAGCAGGAGGCCAGTAGATGCTAGAACTGGGAAAGCACATCTTATCTCCTGCAAATCCTTTCTGGTGGATCCACTTCACAGCTCTTGCATCTCCTTTCACTAAGAGTTTCCTCTGATTGCCCAGGTTGATACAGGCTTTCAGCCTTTGCTAGTATCTTGATGCTTCCCATCTCTTCTTTGTTTTCCTTAACCCTGCCTGCAAATCTATGAATATTCCCTTCATTAAACTTTGTAGTTAAATCTTCAAGTAAATCAAAGATCTTTCTATATTTGGAAGCAGGTGTCCACAGTAACTTTCTACTAATACATTCTTCTCTTGAACTTTCGACTTTAAATCAATCACACAGAACATGTATAAACTTGTTTAAAGCTATAAACTTGCTTCATAATAATTTAAAGTGACTGCTTCACTAAAATACACTCACATCACAAATCTGGGTATAGTTATCTGGAATCGTTATGAAAATCATTTCCTAAGAAGAAGTCCTTTCTTCTTAGACTTTGTGTCAATTAAGGTACAATCAGGGAAGCAGACCATCAGTGATGTCGAATAAGAGATTAGTTATATATAAAGATTAGAACTCAGGCAGTTGCTAGAGTTGATGGAGTAGTCTATACAAGCAGAAAAGATATAAGCAGTCTAATGTTCATTGCAGCACTAATTACAGTAGGTGGACATGGAAGCAACCTAAATGTCCAATGATGGAACAATAGATAAAAAAGATATGGCATATATACAATTGAATATTATTCAGCCATGAGAAAGAACAAAACAGTGCCATTTGCAGTGGCATGGATGGACCCAAAGAGTGCCATGCTGAGTGAAGTAAGTCAGACAGAGAAAGACAAGTGTTATCTGATATCTCTTTTATCAGATGGAATTTTAAAAAGTGGTATGTAGAAATGAAGGTGTTTACAAAACTGAAATCGAGTCCAAGATGTAGAAAACTAATTATGGTTACCAAAGGGGGAAAGGGATATGAGGGATAAACTGGCAGACTGAGATTCACATATACACACTGCTATATATAAAATAGATAACTAATGAGAACCTTCTGTATAACACAGGAAACTCTACTCAGTATTCTATAATGACCTATACAGGAGCACAATCTAAAAAAGAGTGGATATATGTATACATATCCACTTTGCTGTACAACAGCAACTAACATTGTAAAGCAACTATACTCCAATAAAAATTAACTTTAAAAGTAGAGATAATAAATCTACTGGAAAAAATAAGAATTTTCAGAACTTTGAAAAAACAGTGATACCTGACTTCTCATCCAGACCAATAGAAGTTACAAAGGAAAAGTATTTTTAAAGTGTTTAAGAAAATAAACAAATAATACTTTCAAGCTAGCTTCTTATGAAAATGAAGATATATATTAAAATGTCTGTGTTGAATATCAATGCTAAGAGGGTGGAAAGTCAATGTGCAGACTTTTAAACTATATTTGCAATGCATATTTCTGAAAAATGACTCAAATGAAAAAATATATAAATCACATAAAATTAATCAGTAAAGAAAACAGTCAGGAAGAATGGGGCAATTTTGGAGATCCAATTCAGAAATATGATATTCAATACCTAATAAATATACTAAAATAATATTATTATTCATCAGGTAAGTGAAAATAAAGCTTCCTCTGAGTGCTCCATCTGTGTCCTTTCAGCACCCCGAATGTCCAAATGTAGCTAGGAGAATACGACCCAAGAGGACAGGGAAAAATAATGACTGTCTCAAAGAAAATAAGTGATTAAATAAATTTCTTATAGTTTTCCTCATCAAACCAATGTGGAGGAAAAAAAAAAAGTAGTAACAAGTCACAGATTCTGGACATTGAAGAAAAGGCAGGTTTCACTAGAAAAAAAGAAAGATGGTATTTTTTGAGCTTATTCGATGTCAGGCACTGCGGTATATATTTCAGACTCATCATCTAATTTAAATATCAAAACCCTATGAGATAGGTTTTATTGTTTCATTTTTTTTTAATCTTTGGGAAATGAGCCATAACTTTCCTAACTGTGAAATGCTTCCTTACCTTTTATTAACCACCAGAGTGTAGCATTTTAGGGGGCTCCTGAGGAGCAAGGTTTGGACTATGGAGAAGCACTTGGACTCAAAATAGGGTGGCTGGACATCCGAATGATGGTGACATTACTGGTTTAAACTGAAACCAAAAGTGAACTAGAATAGAAGATTCCAAACCTAGGCACAAAGTCCCAGGATGAGTAGATGAGGAAATCATCCACTAACCAGTTAACAGTGCTGAATGCTTTAGCAAGTTTTTTATATAATAGTATGCTGGGAAAATTGAGGGCTATGATGGGGTATTATTCTTTAAACACTCCTGTGATGCTATCTTCCCAAATATCTACATGGTGTTATCTCTGAAGTTCCTTTACATCTTTACTCATCTTTACCTGGTGAATTCTTTATTTAAATCTTTCTATTTTCCTTCCTTGAGAATCAGACTCCAGCACACTGCGTGTAGCAGGCATGAAAGCTGAAGCACTGCCACCTGGTGTCCTACTCAGATGTTTTGTGATACTTACACTGGCTTCCTTGCTGCCCTCTGTGCTAAGTCGCTTCAGTTGTGCCCGACTGCAACCCCATGGACTGTAGCCCACCAGGCTCCTCTGTACGTGGGATTCTCCAGGCAAGAATACTAAAGTGGGGTTGCCATGCCCTCCTCCAGGGGATCTTCCCGACCCAGGGATCAAACCCACACCTCTTAGATCTCCTACACTGACACTCCTATACTCCTTTACCACTAGCGCCACCCAGGAAGCACTAAATTGTGCGGAAGTCTAGTCAAGGTCAGGAAGCAACAGTTAGAACTGGACATGGAACAACAGACTGGTTCCAAATAGGAAAAGGAGTACGTCAAGACTATATATTGTCACCCTGCTTATTTAACTTATATGCAGAGTAAGTCATGAGAAAAGCTGGGCTGGAAGTAGCACAAGCTGGAATCAAGATTGCCGGGAGAAACATCAATAGCCTCAGATATGCAGATGACACCACCCTTATGGCAGAAAGTGAAGAGGAACTAAAGAGCCTCTTGATGAAAATGAAAGAGGAGAGTGAAACAGTTGGCCTAAAGCTCAACATTCAGAAAACTAAGATCATGGCATCTGGTCCCATCACTTCATGGGAAATAGATGGGAAACAGTGGAAACAATGTCAGACTTTATTTTGGGGGGCTTCAAAATCACTGCAGATGGTGATTGTAGCCATGAAATTAAAAGATGCTTATTCCTTGGAAGGAAAGTTATGACCAACCCAGATAGCATATTCAAAAGCAGAGATATTACCTTGCCAACAATGGTCCATCTAGTCAAGGCTATGGTTTTTCCAGTGGGCATGTATGGATGTGAGAGTTGGACTGTGAAGAAAGCTGAGCACCAAAGAATTGATGCTTTTGAACTGTGGTGTTGGAGAAGACTCTTGAGAGTTGCCTTGTCTGCAAGGAGATCCAACCAGTCCATTCTAAAGGAGACCGACCAGTCCTGGGTGTTCATTGGAAGGACTGATGGTGAAGTTGAAAGTCCAATACTTTGGCCACCTCATGTGATGAGTTGACTCATTGGAAAAGACCTTGATGCTGGGAGGGATTGGGGGCAGGAGGACAAGGGAACGACAGAGGATGAGATGGCTGAATGGCATCACCGACTTGATGGACATGAATTTGAGTAAACTCTGGGAGTTGGTGATGGACTGGGAGGCCTGGCGTGCTGTAGTTCATGGGGTCGCAAAGAGTCGGGCATGACTGAGCGACTGAACTGAATACTGATGTGTGTGTGTGTGTATGTATATATATATATATATATATATATATATATATCGGAGTAGTAAATCACAACCCACTCCAGTTTTCTTGCCTGGAAAATCCCACGGACAGAGAAACCTGGTGGACTGTAGTCCATAGGGCTGCAAAGAGTTGGACATGACTGAGCATATATATATAATAAATGTTTTATTTTTCACATAGGACAGTCATGTGCATTCCTACAGGTCAGTAGATACTATTCTAACTTATTAGTTTTTTGTCTTAATGATAATAACCTTTGGTGAAATATCTTAACACATAAAGAAGGCATTTCCATTATAGAAAATATGACCAGTCAGGTGAAGACATAAAAAAGAAATAAAATTAGGAGGGAGAACAAGATGGCAGAGGAATAGGTGGACATGAGGTACATCTCTCTCCATGGATAACATCAGGAATACACCTTCAGACACAGAAGTACATGCAGAACACCAACTGAGGGTGGACAGGAGTATCTGATCAGCAGAAAAGAATATATAGACCCACACAAAACTCGGTAGGAGAAGGAACTAGGGGCAAAAATAGGAGTGTTAGTAGGACTGGACCTGCTCTCAGCAGGTGAGGGAACTGAAGCAGGGGTCCAATCCCCACACTGGAGCAACTGTCTGAGTCAGAGAAGAAACATTTAAGGCTGAGAGTGAAACAGCTGATCTGTGGCAGCCTACATGGAATGAAAATCAGAGGGTCCTTGCCACAGTCATTCAGACCCCAGATGGCACAGTGGCTGGGAGCTGGAGTTTAGGGATTGTGGAGCAATCCCCAGGCAAGGGCTGCTGTTGACTGCACAGAGACAGATCAAGGGGATGTGAGGGAGGAGTTGTGGTGTTCAATGCCTGTGCAGAAAAGCCGAGCAGCCATGGAAGCAAGGCGATACTGCTGAGTCACATGTAGGGGGTGGAGCCATCACTATAGCCTCTCTCCCTGTACACGCCAGCATTGGCAACTGAACAATAGGGAGGCTGGCT
Organism: Bos javanicus; assembly: GCF_032452875.1. Classification (NCBI taxonomy): domain Eukaryota; kingdom Metazoa; phylum Chordata; class Mammalia; order Artiodactyla; family Bovidae; genus Bos; species Bos javanicus. The sequence goes on along the minus strand of NC_083877.1, from coordinate 24,338,323 downwards.
CATCAAACACCTGACCCCTGAACTACGGAGTAGGACCCCACCCAGGGTGCCCCATTAAGTGCCTGATGCGCCCCTCTATAGAGTAGGAACCCAGCTAGGGGGGGCTCCTCTATGTGCCTGATGCGCCTGAGCAACGGAGAAGGACCCCAGGCAAGGAAGCCCTCTAAGTGCCTGAAGGGGCAGAGCCTTGGAGAAAGACTGGCCAAAGAGGCCTTCTCATGACCAGCTACAAGAAGCTCAAAAAGACTCTGATAGCGCCATAAGTCCTGTGGTGGAGGCAGTCCGTGTCCCTGCATATTTGGCATTGCCAGGGTCCTCACAAGCCAGGCAGCTGTGCCACCTTCATGCTCAACTCTCACTGGAGCAGAACTGCCACAGGCAAAAAAAGTCTTGCGCCTATGCACACAGGGTAGCTTCGGTAGTGTCTAACTCTTTGCGACCCTGTAGACTGGCCTACCTGGAGAAGGAAATGGCAACCCACTCCAGTATTCTTGCCTGGAGAATCCCAGGGACAGAGGAGCCTAGTGGGCTGCCGTCTATGGGGTCGCACAGAGTCGGACACGACTGAAGCGACTTAGCAGCAGCAGCAGCAGCTGACTATTTACAACAGGCTGACTCTGAAGTAGGTGTTATTGTCTCAATTTTACAGACGAAGAAACTGAGGCTCCAAGGAGAGAGTTGCCCTAGGTCACAAGGTGGAAGACCTGGGATTTGGATTTAGGTCTGTCTTGACTCTGAACTTGTGCCTTTTCTTCTTCTCCTCCACTTCCTGTTTTGGCAACTGATTCTACATCAAATATCTTTTCCTAGCTGGTCAGTAGGGACTAGTGAGGGGTCCACTTCTCCGTTTAATATCTGTTAAAGGAATTTAAGTAGCAGATGTAAGGTGTGGACTTAGTGTGATTACAAAAGGACACCAGGGTGTCAGCAGATGAAAGGTCCAGTTCAGATGGCCTCATTTGCTCTTTTGTGGAATAAGATTAAGATTTCATTTCATCTTACATTGGAACCAATGGGATATTTCTGGGCATGAACGACCACCTCAGATGGATTATTCTCAGAGCTCCATGAATACGAGACTGACTACAGTGAATGAGCACCTTCTGGAACTGTGGAAAATCGATGAGGAATAAGGAGCCCAATGGAATCTATCCTTTGAAATATTTGTTTCATTCAGCCCAAATCTTTAGAGGGTTAGAACATAGCAAAGATCTAAAAGGAAATCCAGGCTGCTGTGCTGTTGTGCTAGAAGTTTTTACCACTGTTCTTCCTGAGTGCTCAGTTGAACCTTGAGGGGAAGCCCATTCTGAGGCGCTGTTGCCCTACTATTGGCTTGCTTCTGGGGACAGCCCTGTGTGAGAGCTGCTAGTGTGGGCTCTGGAAGTTGCTGCTGCATCTCTTCCCTGGTTCATAGCCTGGTCCAGGCTCAGACTCAGCAACAGAACTTAGACCCTGAGTCCTGGTTTACATTAGAATATGAGGCAGATGACAAGAGTGACCGTGCTCCTGACCTTGGGTGAGTTATTATGGCATTAACAGAAACTGGGATCTGGGTCCAGACAAGGATCTACAACCCTGCCTGCTACCATTGCTCTTTATTCAAGATGCTGAGGGATGGCTTTTGGGCCCTATTTTTCTCCAGGCTGTTCCTTGGCATTTATGTGAGAAGTGAGAGAAATAAAGACATTCGGGGTTGCTGAGCTCTGGTTTATCCATAGGAGGAAGAAATTAGACCTGCCACTTCTGTTCATGTGTTCCTGGGATTCTTCAGAATAAATATATATAAAACAATGTGTCCCAAAACATGAGTAAGAAGTAAATTTTCTGTTCATGTGTTCCTGGGATTCCTCAGAATAATTATTTTTAAAAATGTGTCCTGAAACACAAGTGAGAAGTAAATTGTGTGTGTCTGTATATGGTGGGGAAATAGGGGGTTTACTTGAGAAAGAACCTGGAGGGTGCTGAGTTGGACCTTCAATTTGATTTCAAAATAGGAGCTAGTGTTGTGATTTTTACTTCCACAGGTACTTTGAGTCTTGCTAAGACCTCCCAGCCCATCTTCATTGACTCATACGAAGGACAAGAAGTGAACATATCCTGTAACCACACCACAATAGCTACAAGTGACAATATCTTCTGGTATCGACAGTTCCCCAACCAGGGACCACAATTTATCATTCAAGGATATAAGACAAACGTGGAAAATGAAGTGGCATCTCTGTTAATTCCTCCTGACAGGAAGTTCAGCACCCTGAGCCTGCCCCAGGCTTCCCTGAGAGACACTGCTGTGTACTACTGCATCGTGGGAGATGCACACTGAGACAGATGGGGCTGCACCTGTGCAGTATCCCTGTGTGGGGTGGGAGTCACAGCTCAGGGGATCCCCAAGGCAGTACCTTCTAAAGTGTTTATTTTACTGTATTATTTCAGAAGGTATTAGAAAATCCATGTATTACTTTGCTATTTTAAAAAATATTGGTCTTATTTATTTTTAAATAGGTATTCCATTTCTATGATCTAAAATTCAAAAAACACAAAAGGGCATGATGCCTTTGTCCCATTATTGTCTCTGAGCTGCTCAATTATACAAAAGGAGACAATCTATGGTATGTATACTGTTGTCACTTAGCTCACTGATGCCCCTCAGTTCATGCACATGCATGCACACAGACACTGTGCACACACACACTACACACCTTTACATGCACATTGCATGCAGTCAGTTTAGACAACAAGCTTCTCAGCTTTTGAAAAATTCAGTCTAAGTGTCAGGCAATTATTGTCACAAATTTTGAACATTTCTTTGGCATTTTGAGCCCCCACAAGATTCTTTCCAAGTCTTCTCTGTGTTTGGATCTTTTACTCTCTGTTACCCCTCTTTCTCTATTCTTTTGTCCCACTCCCTTGTTGTGGGTGCCATGGCAAATAGAATGGGGGTGATGGTGGAGGAGTCGAAAAGTTTTTTGATTCTGATTGGTATCATAGACTATTTTTGCAATATAGTAAGCAGAAACATAGGGATTCTGGGTCATTATCAATTTTCAGCGTTGAGTCATTTGGGGACCAAAGGGAGATAGGAATAATGGCAAAGTTCCTGGGAATCATGCTAGTGAGCCCTGTTGTTATTTGGACTTATAGGACTTCCATCATAGTGATCAGAAGTATTTATGGAGTATCATTAGAGTAGGGAGCTTACTTAGATCTCACTGCTGCACTGAAAATCAAAGGGTGACAGGAATAATAGCAAAGTTCCTGGGAATCTTGCTAGTGAGACTGCAGCTTAGTCAGGACTGTGAGGATATTATTATTAGTGTTTTAGTGGGGAGTTGTTTCTGATTTTGGCAACAAGGAATGCAACAGTTGATGATATTTTCTACTGAGACCCACCCCATGGAATGGGATTTAAGCCAACTTTTTCACTCTCCTGTTTCACTTTCATCAAGAACCTCTTTAGTTCTTCTTCACTTTCTGACATAACGGTGGTGTCATCTGCATATCTGAGGGTATTGATGTTTCTCCTGGCAAACTGATTCCAGCTTGTGCTTCATCCAGCCCAGTGTTGCTCATGATGTACTCTGCATATAAGTTTAATAAGCAGGATGACAACACACAGCCTTGATGTACTCCTTTCCCGATTTGGAACCAGTCAGTTGTTCCATGTCCGGTTATACCTTTTGCCTCCTGACCTGCATACAGATTTCTCAAGAGGCAGGTCAGGTGGTCTGGTATTCCCATCTCTTTAAGAACTTCCCACAGTCTATTGTGATCTACAAGGTCAAATGCTTTAGCATAATCAATAAAGCAGATGTTTTTCTGGAATTCTCTTACTTTTTCTATGCTCCAATGGGTATTTGCAATTTGATCTCTTGTTCCTCTGCCTTTTCTTAAAACCAGCATGAACAGCTGGAGTTTTATGGTTGATGCACTGGTGAAGCCTGGCTTGGAGAATTTTGAGCATTACTTTGCTAGCATGTGAGATGAGTGCAATTGTGTGGTACTTTGAACATTCTTTGGCATTACCCTTTGTTACTGGAATGAGAACTGACCTTTTCCAGTCCTGTGAGCACTGCTGAGTTTTCCAAATTTGCTGACATATTGAGTGCAGCACTTTCACAGCATCATCTTTCAGGATTTGAAATAGCTCAACTGGAATTTCATCACCTCCACTGGCTTTGTTCATAGTGATGCTTCCTAAATCCCACTTGACTTCACATTCCAGGATGTCTGGCTCTAGGTGAATGATCACACCATCGTGATTATCTTGGTCATGAAGATCTTTTTTGTACAGTTCTGTGTATTCTTGCCACCTCTTCTTAATATCTTCTGCTTCTGTTAGGTCCTTACAATTTCTGTCCTTTATTGAGCCCATCTTTGCATAAAATGTTTCCTTGGTATCTCTAATTTTATTAAAGTGATCTCTAGTCTTTCCCATTCTGTTGTTTTCCTCTATTTCTTTGCATTGATCGCTGAGGAAGGCTTTCTTATCTCTCCTTGCTACTCTTTGGAACTCTGCATTCAGATGCTTATCTCTTTCCATTTCTCCTTTGCTTTTCACTTCTCTTCTTTTCACAGCTATTTGTAAGACCTCCGCAGACAGCCATTTTGCTTTTTTGCATTTCTTTTCCATGGGGATGGTCTTGATCCCTGTCTCCTGTACAATGTCACGAACCTCCATCCATAGTTCATCAGGCACTCTGTCTATCAGATCTAATCCCTGAATCTATCTCTAAGATCATGGCATCTGGTCCCATCACTTCATGGAAAATAGATGGGGAAACAGTGACAGCCTTTATTTTGGGGGGCTCCAAAATCACTGTGGATGGTGACTGTAGCCATGAAATTAAAAGATGCTTGCTCCTTGGAAGAAAAGTTGTGACCAACCTAGACAGCATATTAAAAAGCAGAGACATTACTTTGCCAACAAAGGTCCATATAGTCAAAGCTATGGTTTTTGCAATAGTCATGTATGGATGTGAGAGTTGGACTCTAAAGAAAGCTGAGCACTGAAGAATTGATGCTTTTGAACTGTGGTGTTGGAGAAGACTCTTGAGAGTCCCTTGGTCTGCAAGAAGGTCCAACCAGTCCATCATAAAGGAGATCAGTCTTCGGTGTTCATTGGAAGGACTGATGCTAAAGCTGAAACTCCAATACTTTGGCCACCTCATGTGAAGAGTTAACTCATTGGAAAAGAACCTGATGCTGGGAGGGATTGGGGGCAGGAAGAGAAGGGGACGACAGAGGATGAGATGGCTGGATGGCATCACTGACTCAATGGACATGAGTTTGAGTGAACTCCGGGAGTTGGTGATGGACAGGGAGGCCTGGCATGCTACGATTCATGGGGTCACAAAAGGAGTCGGACACGACTGAGTGACTGAACTGAAGTGAACTGATGGTAGGCATTGGTCTCGTGGTTAAAGATACCTTTTCTGCAATACAGACAAGTTTCCTACACATATGGATTTTTTTATTCTACTGTGGGGAGATAGGAGAAGAAAACAAACTAATGACTTCAAAACTTAAGTGACATTAATAAAATAAAACAGCATAAAATTAAAAAGAATCACAGTGGTTGTGTGGTTAGTTGCTCAATGTTCTAAAAACTCCAACTAAGATTTGAATTTCAAAAAAAAGGGGGTGAAAAGCAGTGTTAAGATCTGGGGTAAGGAAGAGTTTTCAAATGCAGTAAGGGTCCTAAGGCAGGAGGAAATTTGATTTATTTGTGAAAGAAAGATGGCTGGGATATTGTGATATATATTATGATATTCCCATAAAGTAGTGAAAAAAGAGGGGTGGGTGATAATGGCAAAGAGGTAATCAGCAGCTCAGTTTTATGTGGACTTATAACATTATGGTTAGATTTATATTTTATTCTACATGTAACAGGAAGCATTTGAAGGGTTTTGGGGTGATCTAATCTAATTTATAATTTTAGAAGGATCGTGGTCTGTGCCCTGAGGAATAACTCATTGAGGAAGACTGGGACAAGATTAAGCCTTAAAGACAATTAGAAAGACCTTGTAAGAGACTCAATGAGACCTGACAGAGACCTGATGGAGGCCAAGTTCTGGGAGGGGTCCTGTAGTGTGGTCACTTTTTTTAATGTGAAAAAATTTTAAAGCAAGCTATTTTAGTGGCAATTGGTTAGAACAATCATTCCCATGCTCACTACTCCTGTATCATGCTTCCCCTTATTTCAGGTAGTATTGGAGTAGCTTCAGACATTTTTGGAAATCCAGTTATAGGGGTAAGATTGAGTTGAGGACACATTTAGTTTGCATCAAATGAGATATATTAATGTGATTCACAGCGACTTCTGTGTATAGGTAAGATTTTGCTAGTCAATCCTACTGTAGGAATTGCTTCCAGAAATATTCCTTCACACTTTACTATGTTCACTCACCCAGCATTAGGACATGAAACTTCACAAAACTAACTTGGTCATGTTCTATGGTCCTCAGTACTTCAGTATGTAGTTAGAAGAGGAGAATCAAAGTTTAAGCTATACAGATTGTGTCATATAATTTAGTAATTTGCCTATTCTAAGTCTCATGTAAATGGAATAAATCATATAGTATTTGTCCTTTTGTGCCTGGCTTATTTCACTTTAGCATTATGTATTCCAGGTTCACCCATTTTGTAGCATGTCTCAAAATTTCATTCTTTTTAAAGGCAGAATAATATTCCATCGTAGAAATATGCAACATTTTTGTTTATGTATTTATCAGTTGAAATGTGATTTTTTAATCTGAGACTTGAAGGATAAGAAATATTAGAGCAAAGCTGGCTAAATTAATGGAGGTGAGCATCAGGAATATAAGAAAAGATAGGAGAAGTAGTCTGGGGCCACAGCATTCAAATATTTGTGAAAAGTATGGATTTTATTCAAAGTATAAAGACAAAGCTGTTGGCTAAATGAAAACTTCACATTGACATGATATAATTTCTATTTTAATATTGTCATCCTTGCTGCAATGTAGTGAGCAAGGAGTGAATGTTGTTTTGTGAATGCATTCAAGATGTATTTATCTCTTCCAACAGTTTTTTTTTTTTTAAACTGAGATATAATTGACATATAACATTGTATAAGTTTAAAGTGTACAATGTTTTGATTTGACATATTTATATATTGCACTATGATTCAGTTCAGTTCACTCACTCAGTCGTGTTCGAGTCTTTGCAACCCCATGAACCGCAGCATGCCAGGCCTCCCTGTCCATCACCAACTCTCGGAATCCAACCAAACCCACGTACATTGTGTCGGTGATGCTATCCAACCATCTCATCCTCTGTAGTCCTGTTCTCCTCCTGCCCTCAGTCTTTCCCAGCATCAGAGTCTTTTCAAATGAGTCAGCTCTTCACATCAGGTAGTCAAAATATTGGAGTTTCAGCTTCAACATCAGTCCTTCCAATGAACACCCAGGACTGATCTCCTTTAGGATGGACTGTTTGGATCTCCTTGCAGTCCAAGGGACTCTCAAGAGTCTTCTCCAACACCACAGTTCAAAAGCATCAATTCTTCGGCACTCAGCTGTCTTTATAGTCCAACTGTCACATCCATATATGACCACTGGATAAACCATAGCCTTGACTAGCCGGACCTTTGTTGACAAGGTAATGTCTCTGCTTTTTAATATGCTGTCTAGGTTGGCATTGGAGAAGGAAATGGCAACCCACTCCAGCGTTCTTGCCTGGAGAATCCCAGGGACAGGGGAGCCTGATGGGCTGCCATCTGTGGGGTCGCACAGAGTCGAAAACGACTGAAGCGACTTAGCAGCAGCAACAGCAGCAGGTTGGTCATAACTTTCCCTCCAAGGAGTAAGCGTCTTTTAATTTCATGGCTGCAATCACCATCTGCAGTGATTTTGGAGCCCCCAAAAATAAAGGCAGCCACTGTTTCCCCATCTATTTGTCATGAAGTGATGGGACCTGATGCCATGATCTTAGTTTTCTGAACATTGAACTTTAAGCCAACTTTTTCACTCTCCTCTTTCACTTTCATCAAGAGGCTTTTTAGTTCTTCACTTTCTGCCCTAAGGGTGGTGTCATCTGCATATCTGAGTTTATTGGTATTTCTCCCAGCAATCTTGATTCCAGCCTGTGCTTCCTCCAGCCCAGCGTTTCTCATGATGTACTCTGCACAGAAGTTAAATAAGCAGGGTGACAATGTATAGCCTTGACGTACTCCTTTTCCTATTTGGAACCAGTCTTTTGTTCCATGTCCATTTCTAACTGTTGCTTCCTGACCTGCATACAGGTTTCTCAAGAGACAGGTCAGGTGGTCTGGTATTCCCACCTCTTTCAGAATTTTCCAGTTTCTTGTGATCCACACAGTCAAAGGCTTTGGCATAGTCAGTAAAGCAAAAATAGATGCTTTTCTGGAATTCTCTTGCTTTTCTGGTGATCCAGCAAATGTTGGCAATTTGATCTCTGGTTCATCTGCCTTTTCTAAATTCAGCTTGAACATCTGGAAGTTCACAGTTCACATATTGCTCAAGTCTGGCTTGGAGAATTTTGATGATTAGCTAACACCTTTATCACGTCATATAATTATCATTCCTTTTTTGTGGTAAGAACAATTAAAATATAGTTTCTCGGCAACATCGAAGTTTATAGAAGTATTGTTGGCTATAATTGCTATACTTTAGATCTGCAGGACTTATCTACTAGTTACAAGTTGGTATTCTTAAACAATATCTCTCCAGTTCCCTGACTCCCAACCCTTGGTAATCATCATTGTACTATCTTTTTATGAGTTTGGCTTTTTTTAGATTCCACATATAAATGCTATTATATAGTACTGGTCTTTTTGATAAGTCACTTAGCACAATGCACTCAAGGTCTATCCAGCTTATCACAAATAGCAGGATTTCCTTCCATATCCATAACCATGTTATATATATATCACATCCTTTTTATCCATTCACTCATTGATGGACACTTACATTGTTTCCATATCTTGGCAGTAATGCTGCAGTAAACTCGGAAATGCAGATACCTCTATGATATCCTAGTTTTCATTTCCTTTGGATATATACCCAGAGGTGGAATCGCTGGGTAATATGGTAGTTTTATTTTTAATTATTTTGTGGTGGCATGTAATGTCATGTCATCTGCAAACAGTTTTAGCTCTTCCTTTCCAGTTTGAATGCCTTTAATTTCTTTTTTCTTGCCTAATTGGCTCTTGCTAGGACTTTTAGTACTGTATTGAATAATGATGAAAGTGGACCTACTTGTCTTGTTTGTGATCTTAAAAAGAAAAACTTTCAGCTTTTCACTGTCAAGTATGATGTTAGCTGTGGGGTAGTCACATATAGCTTTATTACGTTGAAGTACATTCCCTTTATATTCATTTTGTTTGGAGTGTTTTTAAAAATCATGAATGAAAATTGTATTTTATAAAATACTTCTTCTAAACCTATGGAGATGATCATCATGATTTTTATCCTTCACTTAGTTAATATGCTTCCCCGGTGGCTCAGACGGTAGAGCGTCTGTCTACAGTGTGGGATACCTGGGTTCGAGCCCTGGGTTGGGAAGATCCCCTGGAGAAGGAAATGGCAATCCACTCCAGTACTACTGCCTGGAAAATCCAATGGACAGAGGAGCCTGGTAGGCTACAGTCCATGGGGTCGTAAAGAGTCGGACACGACTGAGTGACTTCACTTTCACTTTCTTTTTTTTTTTTAATTTTTATTTTACTTTTAAACTTTGCAAATATTGTATTAGTTTTGCCAAATATTGAAGTGAATCCGCCACGGGTATACCTGTGTTCCCCATCCTGAACCCTCCTACCTCCTCCCTCCCCATACCCTCCCTCTGGGTCGTCCCAGTGCACCAGCCCCAAGCATCCAGTATCGTGCATCGAACCTGGACTGGCGACTCGTTTCATACATGATATTATACATGCTTCAAGGCCATTCTCCCAAATCTCCCCACCCTCTCCCTCTCCCACAGAGTCCATAAGACTGATCTATACATCAGTGTCTCTTTTGCTGTCTCCTGCACAAGGGTATTGTTACCATCTTTCTAAATTCCATATATATGCGTTAGTATACTGTATTGGTGTTTTTCTTTCTGGCTTATTTCACTCTGTATAATAGGTTCCAATTTCATCCATCTCATTAGAACTGATTCAAATGTATTCTTTTTAATGGCTGAGTAATACTCCATTGTGTATATGTACCACAGTTTTCTTATCCATTCATCTGCTGATGGGCATCTAGGTTGCTTCCATGTCCAGGCTATTATAAACAGTGCTGTGATGAACATTGGGGTACACGTGTCTCTTTCCCTTCTGGTTTCCTCAGTGTGTATGCCCAGCAGTGGGATTGCTGGATCATAAGGCAGTTCTATTTCCAGTTTTTTAAGGAATCTCCACACTGTTTTCCATAGTGGCTGTACTAGTTTGCATTCCCACCAACAGTGTAAGAGAGTTGCCTTTTCTCCACACCCTCTCCAGCATTTATTGCTTATAGACTTTTGGATTGCAGCCATTCTGACTGGCGTGAAATGGTACCTCATAGTGGTTTTGATTTGCATTTCTCTGATAATGAGTGATGTTGAGCATCTTTTCATGTGTTTGTTAGCCATCTGTATGTCTTCTTTGGAGAAATGTCTATTTAGTTCTTTGGCCCATTTTTTGATTGGGTCATTTATTTTTCTGGAGTTGAGCTGTAGGAGTTGCTTGTATATTTTTGAGATTAGTTGTTTGTCAGTTGCTTCATTAGCTATTATTTTCTCCCATTCTGAAGGCTGCATTTTCACCTTGCTAATAGTTTCCTTTGATGTGCAGAAGCTTTTAAGTTTAATTAGGTCCCATTTGTTTATTTTTGCTTTTATTTCCAATATTCTGGGAGG